>NC_084626.1:39010024-39320858 GCF_033978795.1 Nerophis ophidion
GGCTTTTATTGTGAAGATAGGAAATGTGCAGTCGGCCTTTAGAGTTTTGACGGAAGGTACGGCGCGAGAGTCTGTTGAAATAAAAAGTGTTTCTCGCCTTCCTCTCGGTCATTTTTAATAATAATGATCTTGCAGCAGCCAGCGTCATCTCACAAGACCCTCCGGTACCGTGAATGTCATTTAAGTGACGTCTTGGTGAAGATTGATGATCACTAATTTTTAGGTCTATTTTTTTTTAAAGCCTGGCTGGCGATCGACTGACACACCCCCCGCGCTCGACTGGTAGCTCGCGATCGACGTAATGGGCACCCCTGCTGTAGAATGATTGAGGGCGAGTTCTTGGTTTCTTTTGTGATTTTATTGTTAGGTAACATCCTCCCAGCGCGGCAACAACACACAACAACAGCAGTCACGTTTTCGTCTACCAGAAAAGCAGTTTGTCTGCCGTAAACAGCAATGTTGTGACACTCTTAAACAGGACAATACTGCCATCTACTATGCATGCATATGTGACAATAACATCTACTTTTAGAGCAGTGGTTCTCAACCTTTTTTCAGAGATGTACCCCCTGTGAACATTTTTTTAATTCAAGTACCCCCTAATCAGAACAAAGCATTTTTGGTTGAAAAAAAACAACCTAAAGAAGTAAAATACTATAGCACTATGTCATCAGTTTCTGATTTATTGAATTGTATAGCAGTGCACAATATTGCTCATTTGTAATGGTCTTTCTTGAACTATTTGGATTCAATTATAAATAAAGATTTCTACACATGCTGCGATGAGGTGGCGACTTGTCCAGGCTGTACACCGCCTTCAGCCCGATTGTAGCTGAGATAGGCACCAGCTCCCCCCGCGCCCCTAAAAGGGAATAAGCGGTAGAAAAATGGATGGATGGAATAAATATACTCCTCCCCTCTCAACCACGGCCCCCGCCCCACTCCCGACCACGCCATCTTGAAATCGGAGGTCTCAAGGTTGGCAAGTACGTGCTCACCCCACATACTTTGTAGTATGTTTCGATCCATTTAAGTTTAGTACTTGACATAATACATGTGTTGACATTGTAGTATGTTTGTGTGTTTGTGAATGTCTTTAGTTTTGATAAAGGGATCGGATTTTTTGCTAATGTGTCCCACAATGCATTGCTGTCAGCCATATTGGTAGGCTTTGTTCAGCAATAGCGCAATTCAATGCACAGGTGATATTTATGAAGTATTCTGTGGAAAATAACATTGCACCAGCAATTTTATTTGTTTATTTTTTATTTTTGTTATGTGCCTGAAAGAGTGGCCGCACATCACAGTAGCTCATTTGACTTCATTTCTCTGCTGGCCTAACATAACCATAAATAATGAATATAATTAAAAACAAAAGTCATTTTTACTTTACTCTCCCTAAATATGTAAACGTATTCATATACTCTTCATATTATGCTCCTTCCAGCGCTGTTGTCTACTGTGTTGGATCCACTTTGGACTGGACTCTCACGGTTGTGTTAAGGTTAAAGTTAAAGTACCAATGATTGTCACACACATACTAGATGTGGCAAAATTATTCTCTGCATTTGACCCATCACCCTTGATCACCCCCTGGGAGATGAGGGGAGCAGTGGGCAGCAGCGGTGCCGCGCCTGGGAATCATTTATGGGGATTTAACCCCCAATTCCAACCCTTAATGGAATGAACTTTCACAGTATCATGTTAGACCTGCTCAACATCTATTGCTTTCGGCCCTCTGGGAGGGGTGGGGTTGCCCACATATGCGGTCCTCTCCAAGGTTTCTCATAGTCATCATTGTCACTGTCACCGACGTCCCACTGGGGTGAGTTTTCCTTGCCCTTATGTGGGCTCTACCGAGGATGTTGTTTTGGTTTGTATTGTAGTTTGTGCAGCCCTTTGAGACACTGGTGATTTAGAACTATATGGATAAACATTGATTGATGGTTATATAGATTTTATCTGCCCCAGGCCTTCAGAATCAACAATGCGGGCGTCTGACATGGCCTCAATAACTGATCTCAGGTCAGATGTGGACATGCCCAAAATAACCGATCTCAGGTTAGATGTGGACATGGCCTCAATAACTGATCTCAGGTCAGATGTGGACATGGCCTCAATAACTGATCTCAGGTCAGATGTGGACATGCCCAAAATAACTGATCTCAGGTCAGATGTGGACATGCCCAAAATAACTGATCTCAGGTGAGATTTGGACATGGCCTCGATAACTGATCTCAGGTCAGATGTGCACCTGCCCATAATAACTGATCTCGGGTCAGATGTGGACATGACCTCAATAACTGATCTCAGGTCAGATGTGGACATGCCCAAAATAACTGATCTCAGGTCAGATGTGCAACTGCCCATAATAACTGATCTCAGGTCAAATGTGGACATGGCCTCAATAACTGATCTCAGGTCAGATGTGGACATGGCCTCAATAACTGATCTCAGGTCAGATGTGGACATGCCCAAAATAACTGATCTCAGGTCAGATGTGCAACTGCCCATAATAACTGATCTCAGGTCAGATGTGGACATGGCCTCAATAACTGATCTAAGGTCAGATGTGGACATGGCCACAAGAACTGATCTCAGGTCAGATGTGGGCAGGTATGTTCTCCTGCCCACAATAACTGATCCCAGGTCAGATGTGGACATGGCCACAAGAACTGATCTTAGGCCAGATGTGGACATGCCCAAAATAACTGATCTCAGGTCTGATGTGGACATGGCCACAAGAACTGATCCCAGGTCAGCTGTTCTCCTGCCAATAATAACTGATCCCAGGTCATATGTGGACATGGGTTACAAAAACTGATCTCAGGTAAGATGTGCAGCTGCCCACAAGAACTGATCCCAGGTCATATGTGGACATGGGCCACAAGAACTGATCTCAGGCCAGATGTGCAGCTGCCCACAAGAACTGATCCCAGGTCATATGTGGACATGGGCCACAAGAACTGATCTCAGGCCAGATGTGCACCCGCCCACAAGAACTGATCCCAGGTCAGATGTGCACCTGCCCACAAGAATGGATCTCAGGTCAGATGTGTTCATGGCCACAACAACTGATCCCAGGTCCGCTGTTCTCCTGCCCATAATAACTGATCCCAGGTCATATGTGGACATGGGTTACAAAAACTGATCTCAGGTCAGATGTGCAGCTGCCCATAAGAACTGATCCCAGGTCATATGTGGACATGGGCCACAAGAACTGATCTCAGGCCAGATGTGCACCCGCCCACAAGAACTGATCCCAGGTCAGATGTGTACATGCCCACAAGAACTGATCCCACGTCAGATGTGGACATGGCCACAAGAACTGATCCCAGGTCAGCTGTTTTCTGTTTCCTGGTTTCCTTGCCTTTTTTTTCAAACGTTAAAACCACGTTTTCATGTACCAAGCCTGTCATCTCTGCTTCTTGGGGTTCGTCACCACCATTCCGTGACACATTGCTTCTAATACAGTTTTAAAACATAAACATAACGCTAATTAGCCTTTTTCTTTGAAAAAAAAATATCCTCCCCAAATTTAAAGCCATTTCAAAAAGGCTATTCTGCTTTGGCATTAAAAAAACAAAAAAACGATCGTTTCAGAAATACAGACGTAAATATGTCAAGATGGCGTGGAACACTGCAGAGCCCACCACAGTGTATACGTTTTTTTTGTTTGTTGTTTTACCTTTGTGGCTGTGTGTAGAAGTGGCTGGTTGCATCAGCTCTGCTCTTTTTAATGTCTTTAATGTCCTTTTTTGTTCTTTGATGTGTGAGGTTTTTTTCCTGGCCTTAGTCTGGAACCCCCTCTCCAGGAGCCCAGGCTTAGACTGAAGTGTAATTTTTTTGTTTTTTTTTTCTCAACCCCTCCAGAGTTTACCTGTTTCTCACCTTTATTGTAAGGTGTGCCAGAAGTTCATAGACCCGTCAGCGATCCTGTTCTGTCTCCCTGTAATGTTTATCTGCTCATGAATGGCATTGAGCTGAAAATCTTAATTTCCCCTCTAAGATTATTAAAGCATTTCTGATTCTGATTAGCAATACTGTCATACACAGAAAAATATTTCTTAGTAAAGACCTATTTGGCTCTTACATTTCATGTCGACAAAAGCAGCTGTCACGTTTGGCGGGGTTCGTTCTCCCGAATGCAGACGGACCACTCCGGACAGGGCGTGCAGGTTGGAACATTATTTATTCCACAAAATATCAAAGTAGTACAAAAAACGGAAAACAAGTCGCATTCGAAGCTAATGTTAGTGATGGGTTGATGACGCGTCATGATGCGTATCGAGTCGACACATTGCAAAACTGTATTGATACTGTGTCGACACTCTGTCACTAAATACTGACATCTGCTGGACATTAAAAATCCCTACAGGCAACCTATGGACGGACTCAACTGACACTGATTTTATGACCTAGTACAGTGATCCTCAACAGGCGGACTGCGGTCCGTCTGGACCCAGCACGAATTATAGTAAAAAAATGTTTTTTTTCAAATAAAAATTTTGTATTTTTTTGGGGAGGGGGGAATTTTTTTTAATCAATCCAACTAATAATACAATCAAATTCCAAAACCAAACCCGACCATATATATATATAATTATAATTATTAATATTATAAAAAAATTTAATAATTGTATTTATCTTTGAGTTATCGCTAGCGCAAGTCAACATTCTTTGTTGTTTTTAGTCAAATATCTCCACGTTTCCTTTACATTTCTTCGTGTTTCACTCAATCCGTTTCTCTGTCTCAGAGAAAGAGACAGAGTGAGAGAGAGAAAGAGAGAGAGAGGGAGTGAGAGCAAGAGAACGCCACTCGGATTGGCTGATTCCGGGGTATGGGTTGTCATCTCTATCACAACGACGCGCTGATAGGCTGTTACCACCTGGGTCATACAGAGCTCATGCCACAGGCACAGTGCATGGAACCTTTCACTGCAGGCACACAGTTGTCTCGTATCGCTACTTCGCTAACTGTTCACTCGTCAATCACTGAATGTGAATCAAATCACAATGGCAGGCTCCAAGTTGGCTCAGGCTGGTAAAAGAAAGGTGGACAGGGAAAACCGACGTTTCAAGGAAGAATGGACAGAGCAATATATTTTCATCCTACCTACTGCAAGTACCAGACCAATGTGTCTAATACGCAACGGTACTGTTGCTCTGGTGAAAAGTGATAATCTGAAACGTCACTATCTGAAAGTCCACCACGAATTTGAAGAGACATTTCCTCATGATTCCGAGCTAAGAAAAAAAGAAATCACGAGGCTGGAAAAAGTCATATGAAACATCAAGCAAGATTTTTGTTAAATCTATGACATAAAAACAAATAGCAACAGAGTGCTCACTCAGAGTGGCATGGGTTTTGGGTAAACACAAAGAAGTCATTCTCTAAAGAATGCTTGACTGAAGTGATGGGGGTGCCATGTTTGAAGGCAAAGAAAAGGAGGAAATGACAGCTAAAATAAATCAAATCCCACTCTCTGATGCCACAGCTGCCAGACATACTGAAATACTGGCTGGTGATTTGTACAAGCAGCTTTGTGGTGGAATAAAAAACGCAGAGTGCATATCCCTAGCAGTGGATGAGTCCACTGACACCACTGGCAATGCTCAGTTGTTGGTGTTTGTGAGGTATTATGATGAGGAAAAGGGGGAGTTTATTGAAGATGTTTTGGGCCTGGCAAACCTCAGTGGACAAACAAGGGGAAAAGACATCTCTAAAGCAATATCAGAAATGCTGAATGAAAAAGGGATAGATCTGAAGAAAGTTGTGTCCATTGCTACTGATGGAGCTCCAGCCATGTTGGGGAGAGAGAAGGGACTGGTTCCGCGTCTGATAGAACACCACCCTGGCCTGATATCTTATCACTGCATAATCCACCAGTCGGTCCTTTGTGCAAGTCTTGGAGAAGTGTACTCTGAAATTATGACAACAATGATGAAACTCATAAACCTATTGAGAGCATCATCTGCACTGCAGCACCGCTTGCTACGCACATTCCTAACAGAGGTAGATGCTGCTTTTGATGATTTGCTTGTGCACAACAACGTCAGATGGCTGAGCAAAGGCAGGGTCCTGAAGCGTTTTTGGGCCATTAGAAGAGCTGCAAGTGTTTCTGTCCCAGCAAAATACCCCAAAAGCAAAACAGTTCCTGGAATTTCAGCAAAATGGCTGATATAACCTCCCATCTCAATGACCTAAATCTCAAGCTACAGGGGAAGAAGAACACAGTGTGTGAGCTGATGTCAGAAGTCTGTGCCTTCCAGAGGAAGCTGGAGCTTTTCAAAAGTGACATACAGGTAACTAATTTGTTATTAGTATCCTCTACCACACACTATTTTCTTCCACTTGATAATTCATACCTATTTTTAAGCATTGTTCCTAATATATATTTAAACTGTGTATCTATAGGTGGAACTGCTCCACTTCCCCAAACTTCTGGAACTGACCAAAGGAGAGGGAGATCATCAGGGCCATCTGGAATCCTTGGAAAAACTCATTGCAAATTTCAAGACTCGCTTTGATGGCTCCATTTTGGGAAAACAAGTCCTGCTGTTCATTGAAAACCCATTCCTGATCAGAAATGTGAGTGCGTTCTCTGCAGAAGCAAAACAAGTCTTTCATGGGCCAGAGCTGTTTCACTGAAGACTGAGCTCATTGACCTCCAAGAAAGTGTTGCACTGAAAGAGGCTCAGTGTGACGCCATCACCTTCTGGTTAAAGCTGGTCATTCCTTCCAAGTTCCCCCTGCTGCATAAGATGGTCAGTCACATCCTCACAATGTTTGGATCAACATACAGCTATGAGTCTGCCTTCTCTACAATGAACATTGTGAAGAACAAGTACCGCAGCAGACTGACCAATGAACACCTGGATCAGTGTCCCCGCCCGGCCATCACACCTTTTGTGCCAAAGTTCAAAGTCTTGGCTTCAACCCCAAGAGCCCAATTCTCCCATTGAGCAGCTGTGTTTTACACAATGGGGATGTACTGTACCATAGTTTTATTTGCACATGAATGAGATCTGTTGAGGTCATTTGTTTACCAGGGATAGGAGGGTTGTGTTTAAAAGTATTTATTTTTTTGTTAAAACTGAAAGTTTTATTTAAGTTCTTATTTATTTTTGTTTCAAAGAAAATCTTTCATGTATTTTATTGGATATTTATTTTATTTTTGATAATTTTAAGAGAATGTTAAACTACTACCTACCTCCTGCTACTATATAAGCTTGACCGATAATAAATGGACCCAGCCTGTTTCAAAATAACATTTGTGGACCTTCAAGATTTGTACTTAAGGACACCTCATCTCCTGTAATTACTTTACCAAAGTTTTGTTCAACCCATCCTTCTGTACTGTTCCACATGTTTTTTCACCATGCTTCCTGTAACCAACCGGACCAAACTCACACGGATTACAAACATAGCAGCTAAAATCATCAGCCTACCCACACCCAACATTTCAGATTTAAACCATCACTCGACTGGCAAACACAATAGTCCAGGATATCAGTCACCCGCTACACAAATACATAATCCCACCACCATCAGGGCGCAGGTACAGAACCATCAAATTCCAGAGGGCCCGCCTCAAGAAAAGCCTTATCTCTGCAGCTATAGCCGCCCTTAACAGCAGGCCCGGCCGACCCGTCTGATAAAGCCTGTAAATGTGTTGGTCATGTGTGTCTTTTTGTTATTTTGGTTTTGTGATGTGTAATGTTTGTATGTTTGAATGTACGGCAGTGACAATGAATTTCCCCAACGTGGACCAATAAATCTAATTTAATCTAATCTTCTTTCAAATAGGTTTACTTTTGTGCAAAGAAAATGAAACTGAGCACTTTACCCAGTTTCTTAAAGAAGGCCTATTAGTTTCTCAGTTTGGCAATATGAATGTTTAAAACTGAAATGGCGTGACGTATCAAAAGTAAATATTTAGAATACAAAAATCAGGAGAATGTTTAGCGCCCTCGGCCTTGGGCTTTTTAAAAATATGGCCCCTTAACCACATTGTTGAATAGCCCTGCCGTAAAGTACAGGAGAAAATGTCATACATCATTCTTTTACCTCAAGGATGTGAAGCATGGCCTCACTTGCATGCCCCAACTTCTTTGGTGGAGCAATAGAGGATGGAAAGAGGTCTGGCAAAACCCTTGTCATCGCACCCGCTTGTTTTACTGTAAAACAAAAGACTCTAATTTTAAAAAACACATGGTTGGAGTGATAAGGATGGTTAACAAGTTATGTAAATGGTGAATACTTGGTGGATGTCTGAAACTGAGCAGCACCAGCATCACTGACTACTGTTACCAGCCTATGGATTATTCAAGTCATTAGGTGATATGGGAGCAATTACCTTTATCCGCCAGTGGGGGATCATGACTTTTTTGACAACTCCATAAAACTGAATCTTCTCACAGAAGATCCTCCAGCGGTTCTTCATTTCAGGTATGAAGTGGGAGGATCCGCTGTGGTTCATCCATTAACTACCCCAGAAGGACAGATAGCAAATATATTTTAAAATCTAAATTCCAATCAAAATCTAGTGAATTGAAAAATGTTTTGACCTACTATGCAAGTAGAAATCGCAGAGTAACCTGCTTTGTGACTTATGAAACATTTTTTTTACAAAAAAAACCTGGCCAACATCTGTGTCCTTCATATTAAACATTCAAAAATGGTGAACAATCTATAATTTGTAAACTAATCAAAGGAATTACTCCTACAATCATATTAAACATGCATCAACTTAAATTGATTTGATTTTCTTACATGATCTACTTTTTTGAAGCAGGGATATGCCCGAAGAATCTCTGTAGGTCTGTCTCGCTCCTTCAAAACATCCGAGTCAATTCGAGGTCCAACAGCTGGGCAACATCCTTCTTGTTAGGTTTGGACCTGGATTTGTATAGCTCCTGTAGAACATTGTAGTGTCTGGCCTGGTTCTGCAGGCTGTCAGTACTTCCAGGCCCTATTGTTGAAATTAAATCACAATCACTGTTTCAGTTTCTACCATTACAGTTTGAATAAACATACACATTGAACATGACTTACTTTTAGTTGAATGGTTATTATATTAGCATTCACTTCATCCATCCATCCATCTTCTTCCGTTTATCCGAGGTCGGGTCGCGGGGGCAGCAGCCTAAGCAGGAAAGCCCAGACTTCCCTCTCCCCTGCCACTTTGTCCAGCCCTTCCCGGGGGATCCTGAGGCGTTCTCAAGCCAGCCGGGAGACATAGTCTTCCCAACATGTCCTGGGTCTTCCCTGTGGCCTCCTACCGGTTGGACGTGCCCTAAACACCTCCCTGATGAGGGGTTCGGGTGGCATCCTGACCAGATGCCCGAACCACCTCATCTGGCTCCTCTCGATGTGGAAGAGCAACGGCTTTAATTGAGCTCCTCCCGGATGGCAGGGCTTCTCACCCTATCTCTAAGGGAGAGCCCCGCCACCCGGCGGAGGAAACCCGTTTCAAAGCTCATGACCATAGGTGAGGATGGGAACGTAGATCGACCGGTAAATTGAGAGCTTTGCCTTCCGGCTCAGGTCCTTCTTCACCACAACGGATCGATACAGCGTCCGCATTACTGAAGACGCTGCACCGATCCGCCTGTCAGCATTCACTTAATTTTTTTTAATTCAAAACTAAACCACGTATAAATACAAATGCCTTCTAAAATGAAATATAATAGTAAATCCGCACCACTCACTACACTTTCTCACAACTCGAAATGGAGTAATGTTTATTGATAATAAAAAAACAATAATTATTTAGCTTACTCCAGTAAAGTAATAGTTCCAATGAGTCTGAAATCAGCAAGAGTTGTCTCTCTCTGTCTCTGCTCTTTGCAGCTGAACCACCAAAACCAGACTGAGCTAAAGCTGTTACCATGGCAAAGTAAAATAATCTTGATTATTTTAACTCGTAAAGATTACAGATCATCTAGAATGCTAGCAGTTCTTGTGTTATTGGTTCACAGACATAAGCCCATTTTTAAATAGAAAATATTAAAATAGTCAGTTATTGTTTTATGATATATTGACAAATGTCTAAACTAGCATCCTTATTATAAATCTTGTAGTCTTAGAGTGATGATGATACTGTCAAATTTACTAAATAGTAATAATAAAACAAATTAAATAGGCATTCCTCCTTGTTGATACCTTTGTAGTTTAATACAAAAACATAATCTCATTATGGGCTCTTACCATCCACCTTTTCAGCCTCTGCGGAACTGCCTTCAGACTGTGATGATCTTTCAAAGATCAAAGTCCAAGCATTGGACCAACTGTCAGTGGTCGACTCCTGGCTGATGTTCTCAAATCTTATGGCCGGGCTTCTCTTTCTTGAAGGAGTTGCTGGCTGCTTCTTTTTGGGGGTTGTCACATTTTGGACCCTTTTCAAAAACTGCTGCTTCACAGATTCCTGACAAAAACATTGAGTGAAAAAAACTACATGGATCAAAATGAAATTAAGCCATAACAGCTCTGATCCTAAATAAAACATATCCTCCTACTAGAGATACGCGGTTTGCGGGTCGGGCAGGTGACATGACGAACAAATAGATTTTAATTAGATTCGGGCGGGTGGCGGTTGAATCATTCGGAAATATTTGATATACATGGTTCAGGTATCGGTATCCTTTACCATTCAAAGAGCCCTTTAGGACCCGTGTCACAAAACGAAGAAGACAATAGGAGATGCAACCATTCTCTAGAATGACTGCCAGCAGTCACCCAGTTAAAAAGTATTAGGGCGGGCTATGAAGCCATTGGCTTTGTCGCCTTCTACAGCATGTACGATCTGCTTGTCAGTCCAGCAACATGTTTTGTTTGGCTTCCGCAGACACACACACACGACTGCAAGGCATACTGGGTGACAGATTACACTAATGATTGTGATAAAAACAATTTTAACACTCTTAGTAATATGGGCCACGCTGTGAAGCCACACCAAACAAGAATGACAAACACATTTCGGGAGAACATCCTCCCAGTAACACAACATAAACGCAACACACAAATACCCAGAATCCTTTGCATCCATGACAATTCCAGACTATTTTATACACCCCGCTAGCAGCAACCCCTCTCCCCCTCCCCCGTCCGTCGGTAAGGTGGGCGGGGTTGGGGGCGCGGGGGTGTAAAATATATTCAGGAATTGTCACGGATTCCGATGTTTTTAGACACATTTACTAGGATAATTCTGGGAAATCCCTTATCTTTCTATTGTGTTGCTAGTGTTTTAGTGAGTTTAATAGTACCTGATAGTCGGAAGGGTGTCTCCCCGGGAGTCCTGACGCCAGTGTCTCAGGGGAGTCAACGGCAGCTATGGACGGCACAAGCTCAGCTTTTCTCCGGTAAGAAGCGACTTTTTACCACAATTTTCTCACCGAAACCTGCCGGTTGACAAGTGGCCGGGATCCATGTTCGCTTGACCGCTCTGATCCATAGTAAAGTTTCACCTCCAGGAATTTTAAAACAAGGAATCACCGTGTGTTTGTGTGACTAAAGGCTAAAGCTTCCCAACTCCATCTTTCTACTTTGACTCCTCCAATATTATTTGAACAAATTGCAAAAGATTCAGCAACACAGATCTCCAAAATACTGTGTAATTATGCCGTTAAAGCAGACAACTTTTAGCTGTGTGTGTGTGCAGCGCTCATACTTCTTAAAAACTCGTGACGTCTTGCGTACACATCATCATTCCGCGACGTTTTCAACAAGAAACTCCCGGAAAATTTAAAATTGTAATTTAGTAAACTAAAAAAGCCGTATTGGCATGTGTTGCAATGTTAATATTTCATCATTGATATATAAACTATCAGACTGCGTGGTGGGTAGTAGTGGGTTTCAGTAGGCCTTTAATATACACAAAATTTTAAAATCTGACATCACCTAATTTTCACCATGTGTAGTCCGCTTTCTTTCGGAAAAAGTGCTCAGGCCCCGGAAAGAGGTCACGCAAGTCTTCCATAGGGAGATTATGTAGCATTTCCATGCTAATATTAGCAACTGAAAAACATATCCATTCACACTGTAAATATACAGTCTAAGGTCATAACCTGGTTGTTACGTCAGTGATGGAGGCACCGAAGCACATCTTATGCAAGAATGGGCATCTACATTTAGGAAAACTCAGAAAACAATGTTTTATTATACAGTGTTCAAACCTAGCCTCATGATTACACCCCCCCCCCCCAACCCCGTTTACCGCATGCTAACATTAGCAAAATATACTAAAGTTAAAGTAAGCTAACAGTCTACAATTTGTTCCTTCAAACAGTTTATGCCATTAAAAAAGTATCATTCATCGTCATATAATTTTAAAGACAACCTTTTCCTGTAGGTGCTACCAGTTTCTAGCCAACATTTGGCTAGAAGCACAGTTTGTTCAAATTAGCATGTCAGAACTTGACAGTTAGCTTAACGTGCAAATACATATAAAAGCACATTTTATGATTTTTAAATACATATACCTTTTTACCTTTCAGATTCCTTCCTCTTCTTTCCTGACAATTTAAATCAGTGTTCAAGTAAATTTTTTTTATTGTAAAGAATAATAAATACAGTGTAATTTAGTTCTTAATTTTAGCTTCTGTTTTTTCGACGAAGAATATTTGTGAAATATTTCTTCAAACTTATTGTGATTAAAATAAAAAAATATATATTCTGGCAAATCTAAAAAATATGTAGAATCAAAAATAAATCTTATTTCAAAGTCTTGAATTTATTTTCAAATTTTTGTTCTGGAAAATCTAGAAGAAATAATGATTTGTCTTTGTTAGAAATATAGCTTGGTCCAATTTGTTATATATTCTAACAAAGTGCAGATTGGATTTTAACCTATTTAAAACATGTCATCAAAATTCTAAAATGAATCCTAATCAAGAGTCGTCATTTAATGATGGAGTCGTCATTTATAATTCATACAGTATATTGAAAGGTGTATTACTGAAACCAGTTATTTCTATGAATTACAATAATACAAAAGTATTAAAAAATCGTAATTCTTAATTCATAGAACTCCCCTACGCTGCAAGATAATGTGGTTAACAACCCGTCAATTCAGTAATTTTCCCATCTCTTTCAGGGACGGTGAGAAGAGACTTTGTCCATACGTTTTGAGTATCATATTTGAAAACTTCAAAAAAGTTTGGCGCTGCGTTATCTGCCTTATTTTTGTCACTTTTTCATTGAAACTCTTATTAAGCCACATAAATCGAATGCACAGCCGCAGCCATGACTTCAGGCTGCTTTGTGTTATTGACAGATGTACAGAGGAATTGGAGTGGAATTTCTGACTTTTTGTGATTAAATTACACCATATTTTGTGTCTGTTAAAATCCGAAAAAAAAGTCGACCCAAAATCCTATTTCTGAATCACTGGGAAACAAAATGTAAGGTAAAGTTCAGTTTGTGGGCACTGTGACCATTCTAAGAATTGTTATGACTATTTGTTATGACTAGGAGATCCTCCATTATGTTGGTGCCACGAGTGGCAAAAACAACTCGACCTTGACCCATGAGGAGTCATATAAAAAAGCCAAGCACCAAGAGAAAGGGAATGATTTGCATGTTTTTTTCGTTTGACTCTGCATCCTTCGAAGGATGCTATCTGCAACTCAATCCAATCTGTACTTTTTGATATTGGGTAAATAAAACTTTTGTGCTAAAACCACTTTGTTTGCTGTTAAGTTTCGGACCTTTCCACTACAGAATATCGAGTGTATAACTCATTCTTTCATCACGTAAAGAGAAGACACTGCCAACATCTTGTTGAAAGCACCAGACCAGCAGGTGAACGGCCGCACGAGGAAAGTCAAGGACCGCTGCAGCAACAAGTGAGTTATATCCATCCATTTTCTACCGCGTATTCCCTTTTGGGGTCGCGGGGGGCGCTGGCGCCTATCTCAGCTACAATCGGGCGGAAGGCGGGGTACACCCTGGACAAGTCGCCACCTCATCGCAGGGCCAACACAGATAGACAGACAACATTCACACTCACATTCACACACTAGGGCCAATTTAGTGTTGCCAATCAACCTATCCCCAGGTGCATGTCTTTGGAAGGTGGAGGAAGCCGGAGTACCCGGAGGGAACCCACGCATTCACGGGGAGAACATGCAAACTCCACACAGAAAGATCCCGAGCCTGGATTTGAACCCAGGATTGCAGGACCTTCGTATTGTGAGGCAGACGCACTAACCCCTCTGCAACCGTGAAGCCCACAAGTGAGTTATATTAGCCCCAAATGTTTTCTTACATGACGTCCCCTGAGTTTAAGGACCCTTTGACTAAAAGATGACTTGATGCTTCTTCTGGAGTGTGAAACTGATGTTGACAAGGTGATGATTCCCTACGGAATTTTGTCCGTTGTGTTTAATTTCGATTTCTAACCGGATGCGTTGTGCGACATCGTCAGTCTATGGCAGTGGTTCTCAACCTTTTTTCAGTGATGTACCCCCTTTGGTTGAAAAAAAGAGATAAAGAAGTAAAATACAGCACTATGTCATCAGTTTCTGATTTATTAAATTGTATAACAGTGCAAAATATTGCTCATTTGTAGTGGTCTTTCTTGAACCATTTGGAAAAAAGATATAAAAATAACTACAAACTCAAACAATTGAAAAATAAACAATTGATTCGATTATGTGACGTCTAGGTGGCATCGTGGCGTGTGTTTGCGTTCTCGTGGTGCAGCGGAGATGGAACACAGCGTAAAGGTAGGAATGATGATTTATTTCTGACTACAAAAACAAACTAATAACAAAAACACTTGCACAAGGCACTATAGACAAACCAATAGAACTTAGCATAGGAGCTAGAAAGAACAAAAAGCGCTAGTATCTAAACTAGGGACAAGGAAATAAACAAAACAGCCTGGAAGCTAATCGAATAACAAAAGTACTTTACCACAATGCGGGAATGCGACGTCATCTGTTGCGTGAGGCAAACTATAGTCCGAGAACGAAAGGCAAACAAAGACAGGGATATATAGGGGCAGAAATCATCAGGGGCAGGTGCGTGTGATCAAAAACAGGTGACACTAAATGCGTAACTAGGCAACCAAAACAAACCAGGAAGTGCCGCCGGGAACTAAAGACGTCAAATACAAAACAGGCTGTGATAACAAAACAGAATTAAAACAGAACATGACATGGTCCAAGACGTGGACCATGACAAATTATAGATAAAGATTTCTACACATAGAAGTAATCATCAACTTAAAGTGCCCTCTTTGGGGATTGTAATAGAGATCCGTCTGGATTCATAAACTTAATTCTAAACTGGCCGTTATCTACCGCCCCCCAGGGCCCTATTCGGACTTTATTAGTGAATTCTCAGAGTTTGTTGCTGATCTAGTGACGCACGCCGATAATATAATTAAAATGGGGGACTTTAATATCCATATGAATACCCCATTGGACCCACCGTGCGTGGCGCTCCAGACTATAATTGATAGCTGTGGTCTTACACAAATAATAAATGAACCGACGCATCGCAGCGGTAATACGATAGACCTAGTGCTTGTCAGAGGTATCACCGTCTCCAAAGTTATGATACTCCCGTATACTAAAGTAATGTCCGATCATTACCTTATAAAATTCGAAGTTCAGACTCATGTTCGGCAAGCTAATAATAATAATAACTGCTATAGCAGCCGCAACATTAATGCTGCCACAACGACGACTCTTGCGGACCTACTGCCCTCGGTAATGGCACCGTTCCCAAAGTATGTGGGCTCTATTGATAACCTCACTAACAACTTTAACAACGCCCTGCGCGAAACCATTGATAGTATAGCACCGCTGAAGTTAAAAAAGGCTCCAAAAAGGCGTACGCCATGGTTTACTGAAGAAACTAGAGCTCAGAAATGATTATGTAGAAAGCTGGAACGCAAATGGCGCACGACTAAACTTGAGGTGCACCATCAAGCATAGAGTGATAGTTTAATAACTTATAAACGCATGCTTACCTTAGCTAAAACTAATTATTACTCAAATCTCATCCGCATTAATAAAAACGATCCAAAATTTTTGTTTAGTACAGTAGCATCGCTAACCCAACAAGGGACTCCTTCCAGTAGCTCCACCCATTCGGCAGATGACTTTATGAAGTTCTTTAATAAGAAAATTGAACTTATTAGAAAGGAGATTAAAGACAATGTGTCCCAGCTACAACGGGGTTATAGTAACACAGATACGATTGTATATACGGCGGATACTGCAAATATCCAAAATAGTTTCTCTCGTTTTGATGAAATAACATTAGAAGGATTGTTACAACGTGTAAATGGAATAAAACAAACAACATGTTTACTTGACCCACTTCCTGGGAAACTTATCAAGGAGCTTTTTGTATTATTAGGTCCATCAGTGCTAAATATTATAAACTTATCACTTTCCTCGGGCACTGTTCCCGTTGCATTCAAAAAAGCGGTTATTCATCCTCTCCTTAAAAGACCTAACCTCGATCCAGACCTCATGGTAAACTACCGACCGGTGTCTCACCTTCCCTTTATTTCGAAAATCCTCGAAAAAATTGTTGCAGAGCAGCTAAATGAGCACTTAGCGTTTAACAATCTATGTGAAACCTTTCAATCCGGTTTCAGGGCAAATCACTCGACTGAGACAGCCCTCGCAAAACTGACTAATGATCTATTGCTAACGATGGACTCTGATGCGTCATCTATGTTGCTGCTCCTCGATCTTAGCGCTGCTTTCGATACCGTCGATCATAATATTTTATTAGAGCGTATCAAAATACGAATTGGTATGTCAGACTCAGCCCTGTCATGGTTTAACTCTTATCTTACTGATAGGATGCAGTGCGTCTCCTATAACAGTGTGACCTCGGACTATGTTAAGGTAACGTGTGGAGTTCCCCAGGGTTCGGTCCTTGGCCCTGTACTCTTCAGCATCTACATGCTGCCGCTAGGTGACGTCATACGCAAATACGGTATTAGCTTTCACTGTTGTGCTGATGACACCCAACTCTACATGCCCCTAAAGCTGACCAACACGCCGGACTGTAGTCAGTTGGAAGCGTGTCTTAATGAAATTAAACAATGGATGTCCGCTAACTTTTTGCAACTTAATGCCAAAAAAACGGAAATGCTGATTATCGGTCCTGCTAGACACCGACCTCTATTTAATAATACAACTTTAACATTTGACAACCAAATAATAAAACAAGGTGACTCTGTAAAAAATCTGGGTATTATCTTCGACCCAACTCTCTCCTTTGAGTCACACATTAAAAGCGTTACTAAAACGGCCTTCTTTCATCTCCGTAATATCGCTAAAATTCGCTCCATTTTGTCCACTAAAGACGCCGAGATCATTATCCATGCGTTTGTTACGTCTCGTCTCGATTACTGTAACGTATTATTTTCGGGTCTCCCCATGTCTAGCATTAAAAGATTACAGTTGGTACAAAATGCGGCTGCTAGACTTTTGACAAGAACAAGAAAGTTTGATCATATTACGCCTGTACTGGCTCACCTGCACTGGCTTCCTGTGCACTTAAGATGTGACTTTAAGGTTTTACTACTTACGTATAAAATACTACACGGTCTAGCTCCAGCCTATCTTGCCGATTGTATTGTACCGTATGTCCCGGCAAGAAATCTGCGTTCAAAAGACTCCGGCTTATTAGTGATTCCTAGAGCTCAAAAAAAGTCTGCGGGCTATAGAGCGTTTTCCGTTCGGGCTCCAGTACTCTGGAATGCCCTCCCGGTAACAGTTCGAGATGCTACCTCAGTAGAAGCATTTAAGTCTCATCTTAAAACTCATCTGTATACTCTAGCCTTTAAATAGACCTCCTTTTCAGACCAGTTGATCTGCCGCTTCTTTTCTTTCTCCTATGTCCCCCCCTCCCTTGTGGAGGGGGTCCGGTCCGATGACCATGGATGAAGTACTGACTGTCCAGAGTCGAGACCCAGGATGGACCGCTCGTCGGGACCCAGGATGGACCGCTCGCCTGTATCGGTTGGGGACATCTCTACGCTGCTGATCCGCTTGAGATGGTTTCCTGTGGACGGGACTCTCACTGCTGTCTTGGAGCCACTATGGATTGAACTTTCACAGTATCATGTTAGACCCGCTCGACATCCATTGCTTTCGGTCCCCTAGAGGGGGGGGGGTTGCCCACATCTGAGGTCCTCTCCAAGGTTTCTCATAGTCAGCATTGTCACTGGCGTCCCACTGAATGTGAATTCTCCCTGCCCACTGGGTGTGAGTTTTCCTTGCCCTTTTGTGGGTTCTTCCGAGGATGTTGTAGTCGTAATGATTTGTGCAGTCCTTTGAGACATTTGTGATTTGGGGCTATATAAATAAACATTGATTGATGATTGATTGATAAACATTTCTTCACAAAAAAAGAAATCTTTAACATTAATGTTTATGGAACATGTCCACAAAAAATCTAGCTGTCAACACTGAATATTGCATTGCTGTATTTTTTTCACAGTTTATTAACTTACATTCATATTTTGTTGAAATATTATTCAATAAATATATTTATAAAGGATTTTTGAATTGTTGCTATTCTAAGAATACATATTTTTTTTAAATCTCACGTACCTTTTGGCATACCTTCAAGTACCCCCATTTGAGAACCACTGGTCTATGGTATTGACCATAAGGATTCGCGATCACAGCGTAAAAGGTATACCGCAAAGGAAAGCACAAGCACAGAAAATCAGGAACATTTCCAAATAAAACATAATATCCTGTTATTAGCAGTTGTCAACATTACAGTAGTTTCACACGCTGGCACCAGCAACAAGTCATCTGTCCGTCAGAGGGTCCTAAAGCAAACAGGACGAAATATAGATTATACATCAGCTTGACATGTGTGGAAATATTTAATTACAAACAGGAATGAAATTCATAATCAAAATGAAGTCAAATGTGAACTCATTTGTTTATTTTTATGTGTGACACAGCAAAACATTCAACCTGAACAACATCCTCAGGATTCCCGCATCAGCAGTCAACAGCTCTGTACAGCTGACACAGATGAAGGGCAAGTGAATATTAACCAAGACAGAGGTGGCACCGTTCAACCAGTAAGTAACACTGTGGGTTACAATCTACTGAAATTGATGTATAGTAACAGTATATTATGGCTTTTAAATACCAACTACAGTACAGTAATGTGTGATTCGACACCTCATACATGAATGATAAGACTAAATGTTATATTAGAGCATTGGAACTATTTAACTGGCCTCAACAAAATTGACAAGATCTTGGGTTTGGGGGAACCTGCTTGTCGTGACGAAGCGGTTGTTGCTGGACACACGGCGGACTCTTGGGAGAAGAAGGAGTGCCGCGTGCCTGGCGACCCTTTTCTGTCGAGGACGTGAAGATATCCATCTATTAGAAATTATGACAACAGGACATCTGCTGATTGGAGTAAGCGTTGCTCTGGTTTGTCGACAAATTGGAAGTTGCTGGCAGCTTTCAGAGTACCCCAAAGCTGACACAAATAATTGGAGGATGCGGGAAGAACTGTGGATTACATCGGACTGTCTACACCGCAGTTTTTGAGGACCAGTCATAAACAATTTTAGAGTGAAAAGCAACTTTTATTTTCACTCGCATACAAGTCATTTTAACTTGGATTGTTTCCCTGGCTTCGAGACTCTCCCGAAGATCACTGCAAGCGAAGACACAACAAACTCCCTTCTTGTCTCTCATGGACACACACCTGTTGTTGTGGACTTTGGACTAGCGACGGCAAATACATCAAGGCCGCGGAACAGAGACACACTATGGGCTTATACACACACACACATCCACAAAAAAAATATACGTCACACATACACCCCCCCCCTCCAACAAAACGCCCTCAACGCAAATCCCGTAGGGGTGATGAATGGATGGTCAGCGCCTGAGAGCTGCGACCTACCACCATGACCTTGAACTACCTTCCCTCTGTTACTAGATATCTGGAGATCCATCCATCCATTTTCTACCGCTTATTCCCTTTCGGGGTCGCGGGATATCTGGAGATGTATGTTGTAATATGTATATGTGCTTTGCTATGGAGGTTTTTTTCTCACTCCGAACTGGGCCCCCTTAGGAGCCCAGTCTGGATTGTATTTTTTTACTAATCCTTCCCCAGCGTTGTCCTTTTTCCCATCTTTTACGAGGCGCCTTGTGGCGACCCATCAGCGTTCTTGTTCTGTAACCCTGTACACTGTTTGTCTAATCTTGAACAGGTTTGTGCTGAAAACAAAGTTTCGTTGCACTTGTTGCAATGACAATAAAGATCTACCTACCAGCTAAACATAGTAGATACAGTGAGCAAGGATGTTGTAACATTGAAAGGACTGTTTACAAGGACAAATTTTTTTGTGATTAAGATTGTACCTGACATGTAGCTATGAATGTCAGCTCACAATATGTCAGGATACTTAATACAATTTCCACTGTTTTAGGATCTGACAACACAGGCCACGGCCTTTGTGATAAATGCACGGGTCAAACATCGCCTCTCACAGGTAAGATTTTTTTTTTTTTTTTTTAATTAACAGACCACAGTTTTCATTTGCTTTTTTATAGTTACACAGAGTGTTTTGTAACTGTCCAGTTATGGTTGATGTCTTGATATCCAATTCATTACAGTGACTCTGCTATGCTAATGTTTAGAACTTACGTAAAACTTTATGTTACAAATATCATTAAGTTGGGTTTTTTCCGTCATTTTCAGAAAGGTATGAATGATATTGTTGCTGGTGTACAGCAGTACCAATCATCACTGGTGGGAGACCTCAGGAGCCAATTAGAGCAGGTTTTAAAAAGGCACTCAGGGAGCACATCAGGACACCTTCAAAACAAAGTAATGGATGTCTTTGACAGTTTTGTTGACCCGTTCGCGAGTGTTGCAACATCATTTCAACAGAACAGTGTTATGAAGAAGCAGTTAAGCATTTTGGATGCAGAGGAAACTCTATATGAGTACATATTTTTTTGATTGTTTCATTAAAAATAAAACAGTGAAGTCCATTTGTCTGTCTTCTATTTTAATAATGAGACACAATTGTGTCAAAGTCATGATTTTTTATTTCATGCTTGAAACAAGAACATATTACTTTGAAAAAGCAGTTTTATACTTGTTAGCGTTGATGACACAGCTTGGCAACAGTTGATATTCTAGTTACAAGCATGTTTTACTCAATATAAGTCAGGGGTAGGGAACATATGGCTCTAGAGCCAGATGTGGCTCTTTTGATGACTGCATCTGGCTCTCGGATAAATCTGAGCTAACACTGCCTAACACAATAAGTGTTGACTAATTCCACTTTTAATCAAAGTGTTGAAAAATAACGTTCAAAATATTAAACATGCTCATGCATTTGAATCCATCCATCTTTTTTCTACCGCACTTTATTTATTATTATTTTTTTTAGGGCTTGCCCTCCTGGGGGTTCTTCAGACCACTGAGCACCGACATGAAAGCCTGTTTCAGGGTTACGATATTTTTTTATTTTTCAGTAAGTCTCTCATTTGCTTTCCAGCAATTGTCTTTTTCTCTTTCGTTCTCGCTCGCACTCTGGCTCCAGGTCCAACCCTTTCTCTCCTCCTGGCTGCTGCTTATAACAGAGCGACAGGTGATTAGATAACAAGGCCCAGGTGGGTTATCTACGCACCTGTTGCTGATTTCGAGGCCGGTCCTGGCACACCTCGCTTTGCTGCAGGCCCGCAGGCCACGCCCCCTCCACAGTTAGCTTTAGAATATCAATGTTATTACAAAGAATAAGAGACCTATTATACTCTAGTAATGTTGGTCTTACTTAAAATGCACGCGTTTAAGTGTGTTCAGTGTTGAAAAAAAAAAATTATATGGCTCTTACGGAAATACATTTTAAAATATTCGGATTCTTGGCTCTCTCAGCCCAAAAGGTTCCAGACCCCTGATATAAGTCATAAAATCTTAGCAACAAGTTGTAATATCTTACTGAGATAATTTAGGACCAACACACTTAAAACAAGTAAAATACTCTAACATAAAATCTGCTTATTGAGAAAAATGATCTTATCAGACAAAAAATAAGCAAATATCACGCTTATATGAGATATTTAATCTTACTTAGATTTCTGTTTTTGCAGTGTTGATCTACTTTTTCTTGTTCACAGAAGACAAGTGAACTGAACTAAAAGTGGACCAAAATGTGCTTCAGTGAATTGATTTTATTAGATGTTAACCACTTCAATTGAACCATTAAAACATGTTTGCTTGCAGGTCTTAGCATGGAATATTTAAAGTGGATATTTATTCATTGAATCGTAGTTATGTTGAAATAAAAAGGTCAAGGATCTTAGGGAAGATTTTATTAGATTGTGCAGGTGGACCTAATATTTCCACCACATTGAGGACACAAACACAGGCGAACCAAGTGGGAGTTTTCATGAACTTGTCACTTTATTAGGTACATCTTGACAAAAGTAATCGTTGTGTTTCTCACCGCTTGCTGGATAAAAACAACGTCCATGAATTCAAAGTATTATCACTGTGCCGAGGTATTTGCCAAGCATGTGGAAAAAACATTGACGAAAACAAAAGTGTATGTTGCGAACAGACATCTTTGGTGAGTAAATGTAAAATATAAAATAAATAAAGTGGTCTTTCGGTGAATAATACTACTAATAACGATAAGAAAGAAAAGCAGCAAAATAAAGCCGGTATTGAAGAAGGCCGAGCCACAGTGACAACAATAGTGAGCAACAAACAAAAGTGCCAAAGTGAAAGGATCATTTTAATGACATTCAAACAATGCTAAAATCAAAACAACAAAACAAACGTGTAACTCGGCCTTATATGATGCTTTGCGAAGAAAAAGAGGTCCTTTTAGAAGAAACAAGATGCTCACTGGTGAGATTCACTGTTGACCAAAGTCTCAAAAACTTGTCGGTTCCACTGGAGACAAAACACAATTAATCCACTGGGAATGTTTAAAAAAAAAAAGGGCCAATTTGAGCGCTGACCTCAAAGCATTTTAAAAGTACAACATCTTCATGCACTTTTTAGCAATGTTCTTTTATTATGGTAGAATAAAAGAAAGTGAGTTTTTGAAAATTCATGAGTTCCCTTTCAAAATAAAAGGAAAGCAGTGCGATCGGGATCCAAGCCCACAGCACGAAACACAGCCTGTCCACACATACTGTTGTAATAATAATAATAATAATAATAATTATCACACGTACTGTAGGCAACGTGTTTGGATAGTTGGGATATCATAGAGATATAGATATAGATATATATTACAAAAACAGTATAACAATAGAAATCCCTGTAAAAAGCAAGTTCACGTTGGATGTGGCGTTTCCATGGCAACAAAAGCAGGTGACTTTGGAATGGTTCACGTTCCTGACCTTCGTGCCTCCAAGACGAAGGTCCGTTAAAGGAGTGCAAAGTGGAGAAGTTTTCTTCCTTCGCCACAAATGATGAAAACATAAATATCCAAAAATGTCCGTATAAAAAGTCCTTGAATCAATCGTCTGGCAAAAAAGGCCTCGAGGAGGATTTGAGGGGCAGAGAAAAGTCAGAAAGTCGTCAAACCAGCGACTCCAAACTCTCTGCCGGCTCGCACTCCATTGCCGCCATCAGGTTAGAGTCCGTGTGCATCGGGCCGCACTCGCCGTTAGCCACCAGGCTCAGCATGGCTTTGTAAAGGTACTGATACTCCTCCTGCAACACATCATTATTATTATTACTGTATCATCTTACTGCATTGTACACATTCATATTACATTCAATTATTATCAATGTTATTATAATATTTGATTAATAAAGTACTTCTGATTCTGATATTGTTTTTAAAAATCCTGGACTATAACCTGCTTTTTTTCCCCCATAATATTTAGATTTCAACTAATGGTTTTCAACATACACTGAAAAGATGTGTTATTGTTTGTGCTGCATTGTTTGCTGCGGGGTGAATGTCTACAGCAGGGGTCACCAACCCGGTGCCCGCGGGCATCAGGTCGCCCGTAAGGACCAGATGAGTCGCCCGCTGGCCCCAAAGCATGATGTTTCCACCCCCATGCTTCACAGTAGGTGTGGTGTTCTTGGGATGCAACTCAGTATTCTTCTTCATCCGAACACGATGAGTTGAGTTTATACCAAAAAGTTCTATTTTGGTTTCATCTGACCACATGACATTCTCCCAATCCTCTGCTGTATCATTCATGTATCCATGTTTTTCTGCTAAGGGGACAGGAGGATTGATCCGTGTTAAGGAAAGAATGAATGGGGCCATGTATCGTGAGATTTTGAGTCAAAACCTCCTTCCATCAGTGAGAGCTTTGAATGGTTGACCAAATACTTATTTTCCACCATAATTGACAAATAAACTATTTAAAATTCCTACAATGTGAATTCCTGGATTGTTTTTCCACATTCTGTCTCTCACAGTTGAAGTGTACCTATGATGAAAATTACAGACCTCTGTCATCATTTTAAGTGGGAGAACTTGCACAATCGGTGGCTTACTAAATACTTTTTTGCCCCACTGTATCTGTAGTATTATTAGTAGTACTACTGGTCTTAACATTTTGGTGAAGACTCTAGTATTTGTGCTACTTGTTAGTATTATACATATTATTACATGTAGTATTACACAAAGTATTATAAGCGGAACTATCGGTCTTACGATGTAGGTGAAGACTAGTACATGTACTACTTGTTAGTATTATATATATTACATGTACATTATTATTAGTAGTATACATCTTACAATGTTGGTCAAGACGAGTATATGTACTCCTTGTCAGTATTGTAAGTAGTATAAGACATAGTATTATTAGCTGTACTATAGTCTTAGAATGTCAGTAAAGACTAGTTGTTAGTATTACATGTAGTATTACTAGCAGTACTATAAATCTTACAATGTCAGTGAAGACCCCGGGCCTCATGAGGTTGATCATCTTGGCCACCTGGTAGATGTCGACCACACCCTCGTTCTCCAGCTGCTGAGACAGCGAGGTGAGGGCACACAGCTTACCTGCTGAAACAGCTCCATACCTGCAACAAGTGTGCATTTGTGAGAGGAAATACAAAACCCAAAACCAGTTAAGTTGGCACGTTGTGTAAATTGTAAATAAAAACAGAATACAATGATTTACAAATCCTTTTCAACTTATATTCTATTGAATAGACTGCAAAGACAAGATATTTAATGTTCGAACAGTAACTTTTTTTTTTTTTTGCAAATAAACATTAACTTAGAATTTAATGGCAGCAACACATTGCAAAAAAGTTGGCACAGTGCCATGTTTACCACTGTGTTACATGGCCTTTCCTTTTAACAACACTCAGTAAACGTTTGGGAACTGAGGGGACCACATTTTTGAGCTTTTCATGTGGAATTCTTTCCCATTCTTGCTTGTTGTACAGCTTAAAGGCCTACTGAAACCCACTACTACCCACCACGCAGTCTGCTAGTTTATATATCGATGATGAAATATTAACATTGCAACACATGCCAATACGGCCTTTTTAGTTTACTAAATTACAATTTTGAATTTCCCGCGGAGTTTCTTGTTGAAAACGTCGCGGAATGATGATGCGTATCTGTGACGTTATTGGTTGGAGGGGACATATTAGCCCAGCACCACTTACGGCTAAAAGTCGTCTCTTTTCATCGCACAATTAAACAGTATTTTGGACATCTGTGTTGCTGAATCTTTTGCAATTTGTTCAATTAATAATGGAGATGTCAAAAAAGAATGCTGTTGGTGGAAAGCGGTGTATTGCAGCTGCCTTTAGCACCGAAACACAGCCGGTGTTTCTTTGTTTGTTGTGAAGCTGTAACACAGAGCGGTCAAGCAAACATGTTTCTCTACGTCAACCAACAAGTTTTTGGATGGGAAAATTGCTCTTACCGGAGACTTGAGTGGATTACGCGACCTCATCCTGCAGCTCAAAAAGGCAGCAGTGATCTTGGCTCCTCCATTGGTTTCTCTCAAAGACACTGGCGTTTACCGCAGCCGTCTGACTTTTAGGTATGACTTCAGTTTTAATTTTGCTGAAGGAACTCTCCTGAAGGAATCAATAAAGTACTATCTATCTATCTATCTATCTATCTATCTATCTATAATCTCACTAAAATACTGTTAACACAATAAACAGATAAGGGATTTTCCTGAATTATCCTAGAAAATGTGTCTAATTAAATCTGAAACTCTCCCACTGCCGCCGCCTGGAGCCGTCGCCTATTTTTGTTTTTTTTTGTGCTTCACTCTAACTTTCCTCATCCACGAATCTTTCACCCTTGCTCAAATTAATGGGGAAATTGTCGCTTTCTCGGTCCAAATTGCTCTTACTGCTGGTGGCTCACATTATAATCAATGTGAGGATGTGAGGAGCCCTCACACCGGTGACGTCACGTGCACATCGTCTGCTACTTCCGGCACAGGCAACGCTTTCTTATTAGCGACCAAAAGTTGCGAATTTTATCGTCGATGTTCTCTACTAAATCCTTTCAGCATAAATATGGCAATATCGCGAACTGATCAAGTATGACACATAGAATGGTCCTGCTATCCCCGTTTGAATAAGAAAATCTCATTTCAGTAGGCCTTAAAGTTGTTCAACATTCTTACTATTCTAGGCTTCATATTGCGCCACAAATTTTCAATGGAAGACAGGTCTAGACTACAGGCAGGCCAGTCTAAAACCCGCACTCTTTTACTACGAAGCCACGCTGTTGTTACACATGCAGAATGTGGCTTGGCATTGTCTTGCTGAAATAAGCAGGGGCGTCCATGAAAAACATGTTGCTTGGATGGAAACATAGGTTGCTCCAATACACCCCCATACCATCAGAGATGCTCAATTTTTAACTTTGCGCCTAGAACAATGTGTATGGTTCTTTTCCTCTTTGGTCGGGAGGACACATTGTCCACAGTTTCCAAAAACAATTTAAAATGTGGTCTCGTCAGACCACAGAACACTTTTACACTTAGAATCAGTCAATCCTAGACGAGCTGGGGCCCAACGAAGCTGGCGGAGTTTCTGGGTGTTGTTGATCAATAGCTTTCGCTTTGCATACTAGAGTTTTAATTTGCACTTACAGATGTAGCGTCGAACTGTAGTTACTGACAGTGGTTTCTGAAGGGTTCCTGAGCCCATGTGGTGCTATCCTTTACACACTGATGTCGTTTTTTGATGCAATACCCCCTGATGTCACGGGCATTCAATGTTGGTTTTCTTCCTTGCCGCTTTTATGCAGTGATTTCTCTAGATAGTGAAATAGCTCGTTGAGAAATGTTCACACAGTGGTGACCCTCGCCCCATCCTTGTTTGTGAATGACTGAGCATTTCATGGAAGCTGCTTTTATACCCAATCATGGCACCCACCTGTTCCCAATTAGCCTGTTCACCTGCGGGATTTTCCAAATAAGTGTTTGATGAGCGTTCCTCAACTTTTCTGTCTTTTTTTCCAGCTTTTTTGAAACATGCTGCAGGCATTAATTCCAAATGAGCTAATAAATGCAAAATAATGACAAAGTTTACCAGTTCGAAAGTTAAGTATCTTGTCTTTGCAGTCTATTCAATTAAATATAGGTCGAAAAGGATTAGCAAATCAATGTATTCTGTTTTTTTTTAATGATTTACACAACGTGTCAACTGCCCTGGTTTTGTAGAAATATGGAGTAATGAAGTAGCAGCGACATACTCGTCGTGTACGATGGTGGGGCCGTCTCGCGTCATGGCCTCCTCCTTGATGACCTTGATGAGCTCGAAGGCGCTGCTGAGAGGAGCGTCAGGGTTGGGCCACTTGGGGCACTGGAAGTGTCGCACCTCCAGCACATAGTCGTCCTGATACACACAGGAAGTGACATCAAGAGACAGGCAGCCGGGCAGTGGTGGTGGGGGGGGGGGTGTGGATGGGGTTTGTCTCGTACCTGCGTGGCTTCCAGGATGAAGTCGTGGATGATGATCTGCTCCTCGTTGGAGAGACAAAGTCTGTCCTTGCTGATGAGCGTGACGGTGAAGGCGATGCAGTTCATGGCTTCTTCTCGACTCGGCCAGTACACAAACTCATCCTCCGCCTGCAGGCAAATGTCTTTTGTTCTTTTTCTTTAAGAACCCTTTCACCCTTCTGCTCATTATCTGACAAACATATGTGTGTCTTACAACAATAAACACAAGGGTCGGTGAATCTTTGGGCACCACACGATTCGATTGGATTCTTGGGGCTAATGGATCCAGTCAGATTCAATTCTCGGTTCAAAACAATTCTGGATTCAAGATCAATACTTTTTTTTTTTTTTATTAACAATGGGTGTCAGTTCTATGATTCCTTCATAAAATAGATAAACAGCTGTGATTTTATATTACTTAAAAGAAAAACTGGTTTTCTTTTTTAAAGTCCTACCGAAACATTTAATAAAGTCAAATACAAATAAGGCAACGAGAGAAATATCCAACATCTCTCTTTTCTGAAATAAATCTGTACAGCAGATAATATCATCTACATCAACAATATTATTTGTCTGAGTGGCTGCAAAGGAGAGATTGAAAAAGTTACCGTATTCCCTTGAATTGCCGCAGGGCATATAGTATGCGCCTGCCTTGAATTACTGCCGGGTCAAACTCGCTTCGCAAAATAATTAGCGCATGCTTATTATTACCGCCTGGTCAAACTCGTGACATCATGAGTGACACTTCCCCTGTCATCATTTTCAAACTGGGAGAGGCTGATTTCAATACCGGTAATTTGAAATCGCATAAAGGGAAGACGATTAAGAGCTATTCAGTAGGATTTAAGGTCCAAGCTTACATCACACTCAATTTTTTACTGCATGCCTTTGGTAAGTGCAGGACTGAGAAGAGGTTTTAAAATAACTAGCACATGCTTACTTTTACCGCATGCCTTTGGTAAGCGCAGGAGTGAGAAGAGGTTTTAAATTCATTAGCGCCCCGGCGGCAATTCAAGGAAATACGGTATATATGTTAGGTCAAGAAAACACACAAGAGGCTATATTATCCCTACAAGCCTCTTTCACAGGTTTTCCTGCACGTCAGGGGATTTTATGAACGGGAACCTGCAAAACAGGCTTGTGGGATGACATAACCTCTGTGTTTTTTGCTGACCTAACATATATTCCGATCTACCCTGGTATTGAATATTGTGTAACAGATAAACCACAGAAACCTTGACTAAATGTAAATGTATATTTTTTTTAAATACATTTATTTTTTAATTAAGAATCGTGAAAAATATTAATTGCGATTAATTTGAAAATCCATAATTTGACACCCCTAATAAACACTACACATTTGACAACAATAACATTTTTGAAATACCATAAATTGTGTAATAATTGGAGAAAAGCGATTACCTTATTTCCTTGAATTGCTAATTGGGTGCTAATTAATTTAAAACCTCTTCTCACTCCTGCGCTTACCAAAGGCATGCGGTAAAAGTAAGCATGCGGTAATTATCTTAAATCCGCTTCTCACTCCGGCACTTACCAAAGGCATACCACCACTAGGTGTGAATGAATGATGGGTTCCCACTTCACTGTGAGCGCTTTGAGTATCTAACAATAGAAAAGCGCGATATAAATCTAATCCATTATTATTATTATTATTAGTAAAAATTTGAGTGTGATGTAAGCTTGGGCCTTAAATCTACTGAATAGCTCTTAATCTTCTTTCGTTTCTGTGGGACGGCGTGGCGCAGTGGGAGAGTAGCCGTGCGCAACCCGAGGGTCCCTGGTTCAATCCCCACCTAGAACCTACATTGTCACGTCCGTTGTGTCCTGAGCAAGACACTTCACCCTTGCTCCTGATGGGTGCTGGTTAGCGCCTTGCATGGCAGCTCCCTCCATCAGTGTGTGAATGTGTGTGTGAATGGGTAAATGTGGAAGTAGTGTCAAAGCGCTTTGAGTACCTTGAAGGTAGAAAAGCGCTATACAAGTACAACCCATTTATCATTTATTTATGCGATTTCAAATTACCGGTATTGAAATCAGCCTCCTCCAGTTTGAAAATGATGACAGGGGAAGTATCACTTGTGACGTCACGAGTTTGACCAGGCGGTAATACTAAGCATGCGCTAATATTTTTGCGAAGCGAGTTTGACCCGGCAGTAATTCAAGGCAGGCGCATACTATATATATATATATGCCCTGCGGCAATTCAAGGAAATACGGTATTTCTCAAATTTGAAAACTTGAAAAATCCAAAGCAAAGATTGCAGATTTGACAGTAGATAAAATACACAAGTCTTGCAAAGTGCTCACCAGGCCCTGGTTGTCTGGCAACATGACAATAATTTGTGCGTTATGATCCCAAATCATCCTCCAGAAGTCAGTGGTGGTGTGTGGCAAAGGATGCTGGGTAATGATAAACTCATTGCTCCTGTAGTATCCCTGAGGAGACAAAGCGGTGTGCGGTCAGTGCCAGTGACAGCACGGCGGTGGAGGCGTGGTGAGAGCGCACCATGATGTATGACGCGTTGATGTAATCGGTTCCTTTCATCCCAGGCAAAGTCGTGAGTCCGACTCTCGCTCGCTCGGCTGCAGAGGCAAAATAGAACAACAACACTCGAGTCAGGAGGCGGCCGCCGTAATCATGCTGGCTGATAACACACATTTTCTTGCCGCTCCTCACCGTTGCCATAGCAACCACAACCTCCATTTCCCCCATAGAAAGGATGAACTTGTGGGATTATGCAAAGAATATTCTAATTTTGGACTGTGCATTGTCTTTAATCATGTATGCTTTCATGTTTATTCATGGCAGCTTCTTTCAACACGACACTCACATGGGACCACTGAGGAGTTGCGGTTCTTCTCCTTGTTGCAGTCTTTGTGAGCGCTGAAACATTCCACCAAGCGACTGTTGCATTGCGTCAGCAGCTGTGACACACAATGGGAAGAGGTCAGACACATGGTAACCCAACAAACATGAAGTGAGACTTACATTTTGGGACAAAAATCCTAAATACAAACCCCGTTTCCATATGAGTTGGGAAATTGTGTTAGATGTAAATATAAACAGAATACAATGATTTGCAAATCCTTTTCAACCCATATTCAATTGAATGCACTACAAAGACAAGATATTTGATGTTCAAACTCATAAACTTTATTTTTTTTGCAAATAATAATTAACTTAGAATTTCATGGCTGCAACAAGTGCCAAAGTAGTTGGGAAAGGGCATGTCCACCACTGTGTTACATCATCTTTTCTTTAAACAACACTCAATAAACGTTTGGGAACTGAGGAAACTAATTGTTGAAGCTTTGAAGGTGGAATTCTTTCCCATTCTTGTTTTATGAAAAGCTTCAGTCGTTCAACAGTCCGGGGTCTCCGCTGTCGTATTTTACGCTTCATAATGCGCCACACATTTTCGATGGGTGACTTGGTCTGGAAAGCAGGTGGGCCAGGAAAGTACCCACACCTTTTTTTTTTTTTACAAAGCCACGCTGTTGTAATACGTGCTGAATGTGGCTTGGCATTGTCTTGCTGAAATAAACAGGGGCGTCCATGAAAAAGACGGCGCTTAGATGGCAGCATATGTTGTTCCAAAACCTGTATGTAACTTTCAGCATTATTGGTGCCTTCACATATGTGTAAGTTACAGTACCCATGCCTAACTAATGCACCCCCATGCCATCACAGATGCTGGCTTTTAAACTTTGCGTCGATAACAGTCTGGATGGTTCGCTTCCCTTTTGGTCCGAATGACACGATGTCGAATATTTCCAAAAACAATTTGAAATGTGGACTCGTCAGACCACAGAACATTTTTTCACTTTTCATCAGTCCATCTTAGAGGATCTCGGGCCCAGAGAAGCCGGCGGCGTTTCTGGATGTTGTTGATAAATGGCTTTCTCTTTGCATAGTAGAGCTTTAACTTGCACTTACAGATGTAACGACAAACTGTATTTAGTGACAGTGGTTTTCTGAAGTGTTCCTGAGCCCATGTGGTGATATCCTTTAGAGATTGATGTCGGTTTTTGATACAGTGCCGTCTGAGGGATCGAAGGTCACGGTCATTCAATGTTGGTTTCCGGCCATGCCGCTTACCTGGAGTGACTTCTCCAGATTCTCTGAACCTTTTGATGATATTATGGACAGTAGATGTTGAAATCCCTAAATTTCTTGCAATTGAACTTTGAGAAACGTTGTTCTTAAACTGTTTGATTATTTGCTCACGCAGTTGTGGACAAAGGGGTGTACCTCGCCCCATCCTTTCTTGTGAATTACTTAGCATTTCATGGAAGCTGCTTTTATACCCAATCATGGCACCCATCTGTTCCCAATTAGCCTGCACACCTGTGGGATGTTCCAAATAAGGGTTTGATGAGCATTCCTCAACTTTATCAGTATTTATTGCCACCTTTATCAACTTCGTTTTCACGTGTTGCTGGCATCAAATTTTAAAGTTAATGATTATTGGCAAAAATAAATAAATATCAGTCTAAACATGAAATATGTTGTCTTTGTGGCATATTTAACTGAATATGGGTTGAAAAAGATTTGCAAATCATTGTATTCCGTATATATTTACATCTAACACAATTTCCCAACTCGTATGGAAATGGTGTTTGTAAAACGGTGCAACTGATTTATGGATTTTCTTTGCTAAAAGCCATAATGCAAATAGTTTTCATAAAACACATGCAAATACATTGACACGCTGTGTTATTGTTTGTGGTATGGCACCATCTTTTGGACTAGTGAACGCCCACAGAATTTCCTTCTGTTCAGTGCTTTAAACCGGAAGTACAAGTAAAGTTCCGTCTTCCAATCTTCCATAGCGTTTCTCTACATATGATTTCTTAATTTACTCCAAACAATGTAAGTTTTACAATATAGCTAAAACTATTCATATTTACTAAACCCTTCCATGTGTTGTGTCTGTCGTGGTCTTTTCATTTACAATTTATTTGTACGTGCTATCGTAATACTACCAAGCGAGCGTTGTTAACATTAACTACTATGCTAACACTAACAGTGTCTGTGTTAGTATTATTAACTTACTATGGTATTATTTTTTATTGTTTCAGATTTCACAAATTCTTCAGTAATCTCATCAAAACCTCACGAGTTATTTAGTCTGTTTAGCTGATCGGAGAGCTAGCTTCCACAGGTAAGGGTCCATGTCGATGACTTCTGTTTTGTTTGATCAGCTGTTTTACTGTTGTGTTACAGAGACCGTTTGAAAACAATTAAGGTGTATTAATAAACATTTACAAAAATATGTAAATAACTCATGTAACAACAAAATGTATATAACTGCAGCTTATACTCCGGTAGGGCTATTATAATAATAGTTTTTATATTTATTTAGTAGCCGTGGCTTAAATATCAGGGAACTTTATAGTCCAGAAAATGCGGTACTTTAGTACATTTGAGAAGAGAATTACAGAAATACCTTTCGCCATTGTAATATGTTTATAAACTGTGAGAGCCACCATTGTGAACTGAAGTGTAAACATGAGTTAACTATGAAACAATGACATCCATCAATGTAAAAAGCCCTCTTTTGACTAACTTTTTAAATTATGAATGAATCTTAGACCTAATAAAAATATGCTTTGTTGCACAACCTTGTCCGTGTACTAACATTTCATCGACCCATTGTGTGCCTGCAGGGCAGCCATCTTGTAGCAGGCAGCACATGCAGTGTGGGCAGGCTGATCAATTTTCATTCAGTCAGCAGAGCAGTGCTGTCGTTAGCAGCTTTGCTAATTGCTACTTTGCTAATTGCTACTTTGCTAATTGCTACTTTGTGTGTTTTTAAATGTTCTTTAGCTGTTTTTTTTTTAAGTTTTGCAAGCTCAATATGAGTTCAAAGAATGGGATAGACAAACAATATAAGGTTGGAAACATTCAAGAAGTATCCACAGCGTCGTCGACACTGCCTCCCACCTCCCCACTCCTGCTTCACGCAAAAGAAGATACACCATCAAGGTAAAGTGGATTACATTTTTTTTTCCAGTGACTCTTAAAAGTTAAAGAGTTTTGTGATTTCAAACTCTAGGTGCACCACAGTGCTAGCGACAATGTATGTGTGTGTGTGTTGTTATTATTTTTATGCAATATCTATCACACTTTTTTACGATATACTGTAATTGCTAATGTAGTATTTTATCCTGCTGTGGTAAGATGTACATTTGACACATGCACTATTTTCTATTTATTTTAAGTCGGTGCACTTAAAAAAAAAAAGAAGTGCTCTATAAATGATTAATCAATCAGTAGACCAGTGTTTTTCAACCACTGTACCGCGGCACACTAGTGTGCCGTGAGATACAGTCTGGTGTCCCGTGGGAGACTGTCTAATTTCACCTATTTGGGTTAAAAATATTTTTTGCAAACCAGTAATTATAGTCTGCGAATGATGTGTTGTTGTTGAGTGTCGGTGCTGTCTAGAGCTCTTCCATATCAATAGGTGGCAGCCGGTAGCTAATTGTAGATGTCGTAAACAGCGGGAGGCAGCATGCAGGTAAAAAGGTTTCTAATTGTTAAACCCAAAATAAACAAAAGGTGGGTGCCCCTAAGAAAAGGCATTGGAGCTTAGGGAAGGCTATGCAGAACCAAACTAAAACTGAACTGGCTACAAAAGTAAACAAATACAGAATGCTGGACGACAGCAAAGACTTACTGTGGAGCAAAGACGGCGTCCACAATGTACAACCGAACATAACATGACAATCAACAATGTCCCCACAAAGAAGGATGAAAACAACTGAAATATTCTTGATTGCTAAGACAAAGTAAATGCGGGAAATATCGCTTAAAGGAAGACATGAAACTGCTACAGTGAAATACCAACAAAAAAAGAGAAAAATCCACCAAAATAAGAGTGCAAGGCAAGAAGTAAAACACAACACACAGGAAAACAGCAAACAAGTGAAAATAAGTCATGATGTGATGTGACAGGTGGGGACAGTACACCTACTTTGAGACAAGAGCTATAGTGATGCATGCTTGCTTGCTTGCTTGCTTATGCTTTAAGGTCATATCCAACAATTGCGACAACCACATTTTACTGTTAAATGAGTTTCAATTTTAAATAATTTCTGTTGGTGGTGTGCCTCCGCATTTTTTCAACGCAAAAAATGTGCCTCGGCTCAAAAAAGGTTGAAAAACCCTGCAATAGAGCAATCAATCAAAATGATTTACCTGATTGAAATTGATGAACATGTGACGGCAAGTACTGTCCAAGATCGTAACAAAGTTTATTGTAAGGAGACGTCACTCAGATCGTACTTACTCGGAACTGCTTCTCCAGGCGGGTGCGGCCCGTACAGTTGGGCGTGAGGATGCTGCTGACGTAACTGTGCAGCTGCCAGGCGGGCACTTCAGTCTCTCTGCTGAAGATGGTCTCCATCAGAGCATCGTGGATGAACACATACTGCTCCTGCAGGACAGCAGCACCATTTTTATGATTGACATGATGAGGATTTCATGATCTACGTGATAATTTCTGGATGTGCACAATGACGTTTTAAGGACCTGCATGACGAAGATTTCGTCATGTAAATGAAGGCAATTTCCTGGTGATGATTTTATGACCTATATAATTATTTAATTATCTTCATAATGACAATTTGATGACATATACAGTGGGGCAAAAAAGTATTTAGTAAGCCACCGATTGTGCAAGTTCTCCCACTTCAAATGATGACAGAGGTCTGTAATTTTCATCACAGGTACACTTCAACTATGAGAGACAGAATGTGGAAAAACAATCCAGGAATTCACATTGTAGGAATTTTAAATAATCTATTTGTAAATTATGGTGGAAAACAAGTATTTGGTCAACCATTCAAAGCTCTCACTGATGGAAGGAGGTTTTGGCTCATAATCTCACGATACATGGCCCCATTCATTCTTTCCTTAACATGGATCAATCGTCCTGTCCCCTCAGCAGAAAAACGGCCCCAAAGTATGATGTTTCCACCCCCATGCTTCACAGTAGGTATGGTGTTCTTGGGATGCAACTCAATATTCATCTTCCATCTTCCTCCAAACACGACGAGTTGAGTTTATACCAAAAAGTTCTATTTTGGTTTCATCTAACCACATGAAATTCTCCCAATCCTCTGCTGTATCATCCATGTATCCATTTTGGTATAAACTCAACTCATCGTGTTTGGAGGAAGAAGACTACTGAGTTGTATCCCAAGAACACCAGACCTACTGTGAAGCATGGGGGTGGAAACATCATGCTTTGGGGCTGTTTTTCTGCTAAGGGGACAGGACGATTGATCCGTGTTAAGGAAAGAATGAATGGGGCCATGTATCGTGAGATTTTGAGCCAAAACCTCCTTCCATCAGTGAGAGCTTTGAATGGTTGACCAAATACCTATTTTCCACCATAATTTACAAATAAATTCTTTAAAATTCCTACAATGTGAATTCATGGATTTTTTTTCACATTCTGTCTCTCACAGTTGAAGTGTACCTATGATGAACATTACAGACCTCTGTCATCATTTTAAGTAGGAGAACTTGCACAATCGGTGGCTTACTAAATACTTTTTTGCCCGACTGTATGATAATAATTTCATGATATACTGTTATGATATACAAGTCAAGTGTGTGACATTACGACTTCTTGCTCACCTCGGTCTGGACCAGATAGTTGCGCTGTGTGCGAATATGTTTTAGAAAGTCAAGAATGCTGACTGTGCTTTTGTCTTTGATTTGTTGCAGCATGCTGTCGATGACGATGTAGGTTCCTGTGCGACCTACGCCTGCACTGAGGCCAGCACAAAGCAACATGAGCACATTTCCAATGTCATAATTCATCTTCATTTCAGGTCACCAGTACTACCTGCAGTGCACCAGGACAGGGCCCATGTCCGGGGTGCGGGCCGCTGATGAGCGGTTGATGAAGGTGAGGACAGGGAGGGTGTACTCTGGCACGCCCATGTCAGGCCACTGAGTGTAATGATACTGAATGACCATGCGCTCGTTCAGTTTGACTTTTGGATTTCCTTTCTGACCCTGAAACACAGCAACGCACCTCAGAACACACACCTCAGCGTTGTGTATTGATGTCATTAGCACAGAATGAATTTAGTCCAAACAATTGCTGCCATTTGCGTCTGCAGGAAATAAAATGTATAAGATCACAATAAAATGAAATATAGAATAATCAAGCAAGTATCCTGCGCATACAAATGATTGCCTTTGTATCTACAAAAGCACTCGGACAGCGCAGACCCCCACCAGGTCCGATTTCTTTAAAGTCTTCCAGTAGAATAGAATCTTAAAAAGAAAATCATACTGGGTAACACATGGCATACTGACAAAGCTTAACCTATTGTTACTATAACACTCTACAAGATTAATATAGGTTGCCTCTCTCTCTTACCCTCCATCTTTCGGTATTCTTTTTTACATTTTTTTTTATCTTTATTTTTTAAATCTTTCTAGTTATCATTTTGTATAAGTATTGTTGCATTTGAACAACTGTATTGTTGATAATAGAGGTAAACTATTGGTATTGTTCAAAATCAATAGCGCTTTTTCTATTGGTATTTGTATTGCTCCAGTTGTAGTGTAAAAATGCTCATTGTCATTTCTATATTATTATTTATTTCACTAACTGCTTCTTTGCTATCACTTTTACGATCATATTTGTACAAATCGTATGTGCTGGTGTTGTTCTATTGTTGTTGTTGTTATTGTTGTGTTTGCTGTTGTTGTTTTTGTCTCTCTGTCTAATCCCCCTCTTATCCCCACAATTTCCCTCCCTGTCTTCCTTTTTTTCTCTTTCTATCCCCTCGTGCTCTGGCCGGGCTGCACCAAATGATAATATAAATACATTTAATAAAGTCAAATAGAAATAAGGCAACAAGAGAAGTATCCTACACTTCTCTTTTGTAAAGTAACTCTGAACAGCCGATATGGGCATCTACATCAACTATATGATTTGCCTGAGAAGCTGGACAGGACAAAAAAAATAAAAAATAAAAATAAATAAATAAATCATAATCCAGAAGGGAGATCCAGATCAGCTTCAAAATCTAATAACCAGTTTCTTATCCCAATGACTGAAAGTTTAATCAAATACAAACATTACCATTTGTGCTATATTATGAACTAACTAACTAACTAACTAACTAACTAACTAACTAGCAAACTGGGTGACACGATAGACAAATTCTGGCAAATAATAATCTCCAGCAAGATAATACAAAATAGCTTTGGCTATAGAAAAACATCAACACATTTGTTGCTCGTCATTGCTTCCTCAAACAAGACTTTACCTTGTTTAAATTGTTTGATACATTGAAATTCTTCGGAAATTTTGTTTTTGAGTGAAATTGTGCACTGTTGTGTGTCTGGGGAAGCGCAGACTCACGCAGAAGAAAAGTGTTTATTATCATAAAACTGGTAATAAAAGTTAAAAATAGCGTCAGACTTTGACTTCTTCTGGGGGCTTCAATATATATATATATATATATATATATATATATATATATATATTACATTTGTTTTCAAGTAAAAAAAAAGAAACGTATTTTCAAGGTGTGGCAGTCTTGAAACTGCTGTGGACGTGAGCCACATTCAGTTACATTAAGGAGAAACCCTGTGTAGATATTGTATCTCCTAAAGGAGTTCTGTTTTAGTTGTAAAAACAAAAAAAAAAGGCAGTTAATGCTGAACTTCAAAATTCCAAATATCAGCGCTGATAATCGGTTTGATCACAGATTCAAGTGCAGTGTTGCTTTATTTACCTTTTTGACTTTAGTGTTCCTGATGACGAAATGTCGCAGCGTGAAACAAGCATGAACTTTGGTGCTTTTCAGTGTCACAATGATGTTTCCGTACTGCTCGCTGTTCTCTGTAGGCCAGTACTGGTCACATTTTCTCTGTAAGAACACGTATTTCAAAACATCATCTTTTTTTTTACAGTGTATCAAGGGACAATATCACAGAAAAAAAAAAAAACTTGGATATACTTCAGCGTAGTCTATGTACAGCTAGAACAGCAACAACATGTACTATCATTATCAACACACAAACATTGTTGTATTAATATGTCTAACAAGTGAGTAGCAAGATAATTGTGTCTTGCAAAGTGGTGATGGCATTATAATATGGGTAGAGATGATGTTCGAAAACCGGTTCTCCCGATTGTTCAATAAGAAAAGAACCGATTCCATGGGTTCGAATCGCTTTTTGAGAAACGGTTCCCGTTATTGAAGCCACAATAGTAAAGAAAAAGATTTGGTTCTTTATTCACATCCCGTGTCACAGGAAATGTCCTGTGGCACGTCACAGGAAATTACATAGCTCAGTCATTCGGCGGCAGATACAGAAGCAGCTACAATAATGGACTGGAAAAAAACGCTCCAAGGCATGGCTTCACTTTACTAAGAAATACGACGAGGAAACGGCTATCTGCAATTATCGCCAGGCTTCGCTTTCCTGTAAGGGGAGCAGAACAACAAACATGTTGAAAAATGTTCAGGCCGTACATAACCTTAAGGTTAGAGAAACGTGTCGTGTCTTCGACATGTGGATAAATAGCGACAGAGATGACGAAGCACGCCCCTCTTCCTCTGCTTCAACCTGCAGTCCCAATGATAGTGCCGATGAGTAACTAATGTTTACTGTTGCCGGTTCATTTCCATATCTGCTCACTTATAGCCTTTAGGCTAAAATAACGTTATCTCTTATGTCAACCAGGACTCCAGTAATGTTTGCTAGACTAACGTTACCTAAGCATAGTCGGTGGCTAACAGTAACGTTAATGTTAGCCCTTTTATATGTGTCTGATCGTGTAGCCTACACCACTCCAGAGTTTGCAGATCTAATAAATAATACAAATGAATGCACGATTTTGCCTGCATGTATTTTTTTTGGGTGGCCCAATTAAAGGGGCACTAACAGTCAATATTTATTTATTTAATGTAATTTTTTTCCCCAAAAATATAGGTGAAGGCTGCCAAAAGTGAGTTTTTGTTAAACCAAGTATTGTGTGTTTTTTCCCATATACAACAACCTATCTGGATTCGATAAGCGAATTGATAAGGAATCGGTTCGATAAGAGGATTTGATAATGGCATCCAAAATCGATAATTTCTTAAGAAACATCATCCCTAAATATGGGGCTATATGAGTGCTGCTGGCACTGGGGGTGACAGTGTAGTGATTTGAAGCAGACATTTTCAACATGATAATGACTCAAAACACACAACACGACAATTTTCTTATTGAAAAACATAAACATGTTTGAACAAATACGTCTTCTACACACCTGAAAGAACGAATGGACAATGAATGTGAAGGCAAAAGAGTGAGGAGTGTCCTAACCAGATGTCTCGATCCCTTGTTTGATTGATGTAAAATGATCTTTATCACATTGTTTAAGTGTCCATTAAAGATGTGATTAATTTATGGTGGCTCAGGTGTAATTCAGTACAATAGGGCCCTACAGCACACTGGATTCAAGTTAATTGAAATACCACAACACTGGATATTGTTCAGATAAGTTCCATTTAAGAACTTTAAATGTAACTTGTCTGGGTTAGGTTAGGTGTGATTTACCCCTGATAACCTTATCCGGCTTAGTGTAAACAGGGCCTAAATAAGCACATAAGTAAGTAAGTGTGTAAGTAAGTAAATAAATACATAAGTAAATTAGTAAGTTAGTGAGTAAATAAATACATAAGTATATAACTAGATAAGTTAGTAAGTAAATAAATACACAAGTACGTAAATAAATATGTACGTTAGTAAGTAAACAAATACATTAGTAAATAAGTAAGTTAGTAAGTAAATAAATGAATATAATAATAATAAATATAAGTCGATAAGCAAGTACGTAAACATAACACATAACTAAGTAAATAAATATATACAGAAGTATGTAAGTAAATAAGTAAGTAGATATATACAGAAGTATGTAAGTAAATAAATATATACAGAAGTATGTAAGTAAATAAGTAAGTAGATATATACAGAAGTATGTAAGTAAATAAATATATACAGAAGTATGTAAATAAATAAGTAAGTAAATACATACATACATAAATAGTTAGTAAGTAAATAAATAAATACATAATAAGTACTTAAGTATGTAGGTTAATAAGCAAGTAACAGTAAATAAATACATTACATAACTGAGTAAGTAAATAAATACATAACTTAGTAGGTATGTAAGTAAATAAGTAAATAAATATTTAAAAAAAAAGTAAGTTAGTGAGTAAATAAATACATAAGTACGTATGTAAGTTTAAGTACGTTAGTAAATTAACCTAAGTAAGTTAGTAAGTAAATAAATACATACGTATGTAAGTAGATATGTAAGTTAGTAAGTAAATAATACGTAAATATGTAAGTAAATAATATAATTAAAAAGTAAAATAAATACCTCTGTAAGTAAGTATGTAAGTAAATACTTTCTTGCTCATTTACATACATACTTACTAATGTAAGTATGTATGTAAATGAGCAAGAAAGTACTGGTATATGAATACATAACTAATGAGGTACATAAATACATAGTAAGTATATAAGTCAATAAATACATAAGTAAATAGGTAAGCTAGTAAGTAAATGAATCCATCAGTACGTACATATGTAGGTTTAATAAGTAAGTTAGTCATTAAGTAAATAAAGTAAGGTGTGTAACATGCATTAGTTGTATCAGTAATGTCATCATGGAGGAGTAGAAAAAAGATATCAGTAAGACTATATTTACATTAATTACATTTTCAAGAGGATTAAGTCAGTCTTAAATTTAATCAAAGTAAAAATTCATGCTTTTCACAAAATGTGTACTCACTTGTGTTGCACATATTAACACAATGATAGCGCTTTTCTACCAAAGCGCGTTGACACTCTTTCCACATTCACACACACCTTCACACACACATTCACACTCAGATGGGAGTGGGGATAGTGTTGATAGTGCATCTACTGTATACTGTATACAGTACATTAAGTATATCCAAGTATACTTTGTACAGCATACATTGAGAAGTATTAACATGCAATATGGACACATACCCGTCCTTTCTCCACCAGGTTGGTAATCATGACGATGAGTTTGGTGTTCTGCTCCCACACCATCCTCCAGAAGTCTTCAAAGGTGGACTTAAGTGGACCCTGAGCAGCGATGTAAGCTCTAGTTCTGTTGTACCCCTGAATGATACACAGCTCATGTGATGTTGCGTAACAACTACTTTGCTGATTAAAGATCTGCAACTCACGTCCACATAGTTGGCATTGATGTAATCGGAATGTTTGGCGTCTTTCCCAGCCAGAGCTCGTAGTTTCACGCGGCTGTGGTCATCTGCAAACATCAACAAAATATCCTAAACAGTATCTTTATTTGTAGCATGTCTTATTTCCCAGCACACTCACAGGCCACAATGTTGATGTATCTGTTTTTGTGCTTGTTGTCAGGATGATTGGAATGTTCCGCTGTGATTTTCAAGTCTGCTGTAGAGCGCTGTACCTCCTGCAGGGACAAAGACAAAACAAACAATTAATGATTTGATGACCTGGTCAAACATACACATCAGACTAACATTGTTATATTTGATACAAAACAATACTACAGACCCTTAAAACATGAAACAATAGCCACATAGTCACTTTTACACTCTTATATTGGCCTTAAGTGTGTTCTACTGTAGATTACAGTATTCACAGGTAGCCCGGGGATCCTCCAAGCATCTTTGATATGGTTGAAGCCCGGCACTACAACATGGCCACTACATGGAAATACTTCATCATTGAAACTTTTATTAGTAGATTGCACAGTTCAATACATATTCCGTACAATTGACCACTAAACGGTAACACCCAAATATGTTTTTCAACTTGTTTAATCAATTCATGGTACAAATATATACTATCAGCAAAATACAGTCATCACACAAGTTAATCAGAGTATATACAATTTAAATATTTACATTATTTACAATCTGGGGGTTTAGGTGTGGTTGAAATCAGTACTTCAGTCATCAACATTTGCATCGTCAGACAAATGGTAGGGATGTAACGGTACACAAAAATGTTGGTTCGGTACGTACCTCGGTTTAGAGGCCACGGTTCAGTTTATTTTCGGTACAGTAAGAAAACAACAAAATATACATTTTTTGGTTATTTATTTACGATAATTTGTAAACACTGGCATAACATACATATACACACAGGGTCCATTGCCAAGGTTAATGTGGTCAACATATATAAAAGAAAAAACTAAATAAGATAAGGCTCAGAATGGTTTCTCAACAAAAACTTTCCGACTATAAAGTGCTTTTTTTTGATTGAGACTTTTCTTAATTGATTGCCCAGTAGAGTACATATTCCGTACAATTGACCACTGAATGCAAACACCCCAATAAGTTTTTCAACTTGTTTAAGTCGGGGTCCACGTTCATCAACACCCCCCCCCCCCCCCCCGGTAGTAAGAGGATATATGGGCTTATTGTTATTCCACCATAGAAGTGGGTCAAAATCGAGTTTTTAATGCAATACAGCAACCCCCTGCGACCCCGAACGGGACAAGCGGTACAAAATGGATGGATGGATGGTCTGAAAATCTGCTGCTATAAAAACATTTGTTATTGCTTCAGCCCTGCCTGACTCGCTGAGGAGAGGCTGCTTGAATGCGTCGGTGACGCTTCAAAGGAGTTCGCATGTTTGACGTGTTGGCAGAATCGTACCCTACTGCTGCTCAACAATGTCGGCAAACCTTTGTCATCCATTGTTTTATCGCACCGCGCAGTCAAAGTGTTCCCAAACGGGAGATCTTAACGAGGCAGGAGGGTCTTACAGTTCTGGCTTTTGCATGTTGTCCTAGCCCGGTAGCGTGTGTTGTGCCTCACTCTGCATTGTTTACACAACCTGCGGTCCCCTACCTAATATGTCCGTGTGGAAATTTGTTCGGTACACCTCCGAACCGTACCGAAACCCCCGTACCGAAACAGTTCAATACAAATACACGTACCGTAACACCCCTAAGAAATGGACATTGAAACAGTGTAGGTCTGACTTGGTAGGATATGTACGGTGAGCAGTGAACATAGTGAGTTCAGAAAGCATAAGAACAAGTATATACATTTGATTATTCACATTTGATTTTTTACAATCCGGGGAGGTGGGATGTGGAGGAGGGAGGGTGTTAGTTTAGGGTTGAAGTTGCCTGGAGGTGTTCTTTTAGTGCGCTTTTGAAGGAGGATAGAGATGCACTTACTTTTACACCCGTTGGAAGTGCATTCCACATTGATGTGGCACAGAAGGAGAAGGAGTCAAGACGTTTGTTAGATCGGAATCTGGGTTTAACGTGGTTTGTGGAGCTCCCCCTGGTGTTGTGGTTATGGCGGTCATCACATCCTGAGTATTTGCTCTAAGTTACAACTGGGTTTCTATGTACTGAAACGACGGGCTTAAATTGTCCTTCAAAAACTTGGTTAACTTGAAAGTCGCAACTACAACCATTAGCCGTGTTGAAGTGAAAGTACCACTAATAGTCACACACATACACACTAGGTGTGGTGAAATTACCCTCTGCATTTGACCCATCCCCTTGCTCCAGGTGAGGGGAGCAGTAGTGATCAGCGGTGGCCGCACTCGGGAATCATTTTAGTAATCTAACCCCCAATTCCAACCCTCGATGCTGAGGTAATGGGTCCAGTTTTTATAGTCTTTGTTATGACTCGGCCTGGGTTTGAACTCACGACCTACCGATCTCAGGGCAAACACTCAAACCACAAGGCCACTGAGCAGGTTTTCCAGTGTTGTTAGCATAGAGTGTGCGGCTTTGTCATTCCACATCACCTCAGAGGCTCACCAGTGTCATGTGGACCTGATGATGTTGAAGATAAAGTGCGTCAATAGAGTTCATCTCCACTTAGAATGGCTAACACCTGCTGATAGCAGTTTTGTATGCATTAAGTGGCGCTTTGAGCGCTTAGTTTTTTGACATCACTCACGTCAAAGCCACATACTGCAAAAAAGAGCTGACAAAATATAAGACAAAAAAATATATAAAAATAAAAACTACGAGAAATTATCTGTCTATTTAGCGGGTTAATTTTACTTGATAGAAAATCCTAAATTAAAATTTGTACATCTAAAAATGAAATGGATTTTTAGGGTAGAAATAAGAATTTCATCCCGGGAACAAGCATTATTCAACTTGAAATTCTTAGATTAAGCATCTTCACAATGTTGCAGAATCTCTAAACAAGATTTTTAATGTGGGGGGAATCCAAGTATCTTATTTGTTCCCAATTTCAACATTTTTAAACTCGAACAGAAAACATATAATTATTCATGCTAATATTAAGATTAGGATGCAAAGTCAATGACTAAAAATAAGTATATAGCATTCTATTAACATTTCGGTAACACTATAGTATGGGGAACATTTTCACCATTAATTAGTTGCTTATTAACATGCAAATTAGTAACATATTGGCTCTTAATTAGTCATGATTGAGTACTTATTAATGCCTTATTCTGCATGACCTTATTATACAACCAATAACCCGGTAACACTTTAGTAAGGGGAACATATTCACCATTACTAACCCTAACCCAGTGGTACTTAACCTAGGTTTCATCGAACCCTAGGGGTTCGGTGAGTCGGCCTGAGGGGTTCGGCAGAGCCACATTAATCATGGATTGATTAATGCGGACCCCGACTGAATCAAACAATTTGAAAAACTTATTCGGGTGTTACCATTCAGTGTTCAGTTGTACGGAATATGTACCTGCAATCTACTAATAAAAGTCTCATTCAATCAATCCAATCAATCAATCGTGTGAATAAAAACTTCTCCCTATCGGCGTATCTGTACTGTAAAGTTAACATTTGAATGACAATAAAAAGGAAGTCTCAGTATTACGAATACCCCCAAACAATATTCCCTCTAATTTGCAAGTGTGTAATTTGTTGTGAGTTCATCCACTGTGTTGGATTTGTTCTTTGAACAAAGTGATGTTCATGCACGATTCATGTTGTTCACTAGTAAAAAAAAACCCCAACATATTACTTTGTCTTGAATTTGAAAAACATTTTTTTTATTTTTTTATTTTTCACTAAAGAAGGGTTCGGTGAATGTGCATATGAAACTGGCGGAGTTCGGTACCTCCAACAAGGTTGCTGCTCCAACCCTAACCAAATTACTGTAAATTAAGTCTTTGTTACTTAGAATATGTTCCCCTAGCGTCCAAATAACTCTAAATTAAGTATTTAATTACTTAAAAAATGTTCCCCATACTAAAGTGTTACCAACATTTTTAAAAATAGAGTCTTAAATCTTGGCAAGTGGCAAAGTAATTTGCAGTGTACCAATGTAAGATGTGTTATTGATGAGGCAGAAGTTGAAGATGAAGTGCCTCAAAAGTTGTTCCGTTAAAAGTAGGTCAACTTGATTGCTTTAATGATGATAGCGCCAAGATTAGCTGCTGTCACCTTTAACCCGGAAAATTAAGTCTCGCTTGGGGAATATTTTTATTGATCGCCACAACATAATAATAAAAAATTACACACCCACACTTTGTCATGAAAGAGCGAAGTCAAGGCTGCAGAAAAATGAACATGGCCTTTTTGTCTGGAAGCCATGTTAACCATCACAAACATTCTGATCTTTGGAGATGTTTAACCAAACCACAGAATAAACTAGTTTGAATGTAATTTCCTGAGATTTAGTGTCCAAACTAAGAATCCATACGTCGGTGATTCAGTCTCTGCACGACTGCAAAATAATCCACAGTCGAGCTGAAGAAAGTTGTAAGTGCCAAAACTTTGATAAAGAAGGTGAAAAAACACTATTGAATTCAAAAAGGTTGCATCAGTCTGCCTCACCATCATCACCATCTTTGTCAACAAGTGTTGAATAAAGTTAAAAGTGATGTTAAATGTTTATATATATATTTAATTCTTCATTAATCCCCATTTCACATTGTTTTATGCATGTAAAACTAACATTTTTTATTCTCTACCGTACTACTGTTGGTGTCTAGAAGACATTAATTGGGTTTACTTGATTTTTTATAAAAAAAAAGGCCTTCGGCTTTTGTAAAATATGGTTTTGATGGGACCTTTTGCAACATATTAGTCACCCAAAAAATTGATTCATTGAAGTCACTCAAGATTTAAACTCAGAGACAACGACTTAAACTCTGCCTAATTCATCCTTGAACCATAAGATGAGGGAAAATAACGCTTGTTTCAGTCAGCATTGAACTGGCAAACTTTCTTTACTCCTCTTGAAATAAACGTCAGCAACCAATGTCATTCGAGTTGTATTCACATGACAAATGAGCAATGACACAATTAAGAGGCGCTTTCACCCTAATTACCCTCGTGTCGTACATAGAGGCTTTCCAAAGGGGGACATAACAGTGCTGAGTCAGCTGCTTCAAAAGATTTAGCAACATATTCTTGCAGCGGATCAGACCCAGGATGAACGCTCTGATGCATTCAAGTGCTGGTGAGGACGAGAAAGGACACATGCAGGTACATTTGTACTGTACAATTTAACTGCTTTGTAAAAAAATATATATCAAAATACAAATCAGGCTTCACTACAGTCTAAAATGAAACTTTTTTTAAGCCCTGTTTTATGCAAACTGGACTTAGTAATGTTGTTTTAACAGTAAAATGTGTTTTATGAACAAACATCAAAATTGATCATCTCACACACTTTTGACAGACGAGGCGCTCAAACAAACGCTTTTCAGCCTTCAAGTTTGCATGACGTCATGAAAGAAAGATCTCCTTACTAATTAATCTGTTGTTACGTTGTTGTAGGGATTTATGGCATCTATCACGTTGGAATATTGCAGTTACAGTGTACAGCTTATTGCAGTGGTACTCAAATGGGGTTACGCGTACCCCTGGGGGTACTGGAAGGTATACCAAGGGGTACGTGAAATTTTTTAAAAATATTCTAAAAATAGCAACAATTCAAAAATCCTTTATAAATATATTTTTTGAATAATACTTCAAGAAAATATGAATGTAAGTTCATCAACTGTGAAAAGAAATGCAACAATGCAATATTTAGTGTTGACAGCTAGTTTTTTTTTGGACATGTTCCATAAATATTGATGTTAAACATTTATTTTTTTGTGAAGAAATGTTTAGAATTACGTTCATGAATCCAGATGGATCTCTATCACAATCCCCAAAGAGGGCACTTTAAGTTGATGATTACTTCTATGTGTATAAATCTTTATTTATAATTGAATCACTTGTTTATTTTTCAACAAGTTTTTAGTTACTTTTATATCTTTTTTTCCAAATAGTTCAAGAAAGAACACGACATATGAGCAATATTTTGCAATGTTGTACAATTGAATCAATCAGAAACTGATGACATAGTGCTGTATTTTACTTCTTTATCTCTTTTTTTTCAACCAAAAATGCTTTGCTCTGATTAGGGGGTACTTGAATTAAAAAAATGTTCACAAGGGGTACATCACTGAAAAAAGGTTGAGAACCACTGGCTTATTGGATACAAATGCACAAACACACGTGTGCACACACACACACACACACACACACACACACACACACACACACACACACACACACACACACACACACACACACACACACACACACACACACACACACACACACACACACACACAACATACAGCATTTTATTAGCATTATAGCTATACACACAACAAAACACATTTCAATGGCCTTAAAGCGACAAGCACACACACACCAGAGAGGTGGGTTGTAATGGATTACATTTACTTACATTACTTGCTCAGACAATGCAACAAACTTTTTACTTGGGTTTTTTGTGAAAAAGTATCCATGCAAGACTTACATCTCGAGCACTATCACATGACCGTTTCACGAATCCAACGGGACTACTAGTGACGTTGAACTGTATTTCACCAATCAAACGCAGATATGCAGTCACATGACTGCACACAGACGCTCACATTGAATCAGTACTGTACCCAACAGTTAAGTTAAAGTACCAATGATTGTCACACACACACTAGGTGTGGCGAAATTTGTCCTCTGCATTGGACCCATCCCCTTGATCACCCCCTGGGAGGTGAGGGGAGCAGTGGGCAGCAGCGGTGCCGCGCCCGGGAATCGTGGTGATTTATCCCCCCATTCCAACCCTTGATGCTGAGTGACGGACTAGGAATAACATCATCTGTGTCAGTTTAAAGGGGAACATTATCACCAGACCTATGTAAGCGTCAATATATACCTTGATGGTGCAGAAAAAAGACCATATATTTTTTTAACCGATTTCCGAACTCTAAATGGGTGAATTTTGGCGAATTAAACGCCTTTCTGTTTATCGCTCATGTGGTGATGACGTCAGAACGTGACGTCTCCGAGGTAATACAGCCGCCATTTTCATTTTCAACACATTACAAACACTGGGTCTCAGCTCTGTTATTTTCTGTTTTTTCGACAATTTTTTGGAACCTTGGAGACATCATGCCTCGTCGGTGTGTTGTCGGAGGGTGTAACAACACTAACAGGGAGGGATTCAAGTTGCACCACTGGCCCGAAGATGTGAAAGTGTCTGCCGCCAGACCCCCATTGAATATGCTGTAGTTTCTCCACATTTTACCGGCGACGACAGGCATGGAACAGAGATGTATGGATAACTTGCAGATGCATTTGCAACGATAAAGTCAACTAAATCACAAAGGTGAGTTTTGTTAATGTTGACTGCCAGCTAATCGATGCTAACATGCTACGCTAATCGACGCTAACATGCTATTTACCGGCGGTGCTAAGACAGACATGGCACAGAGATGTATGGATAACCTGCACATGCATTTGCAACGATAAAGTCAACTAAATCACAAAGGTGAGTTTTGTTGATGTTGACTGCCAGCTAATCGATGCTAACCTGCTACGCTAATCGATGCTAACATACTATTTACCGGCGGTGCTAAAGCAGACATGGCACAGAGATGTATGGATAACCTGCAGATGCATTTGCAACTATATTACGTTTCCTTCCACCCACATTTAATGCGAAAAAAACCACCTACCAATCGAGGGATTTAAGTTGCTCCACTGTCAAGAGATGTGAAAGTCCTGATCGTTTGGCCCGCACATTTTATCGGCGATGCTAACGCAGCTATTCGGCCATGCTATGGCTATGAAGAGCGTCAATAGCTATTCGCTCAATAGCTTCAGTTTCTTCTTCAATACTTTCATACTCCAACCATCCGTTTCAATACATGCATAATCTGTTGAATCGCTTAAACCGCTGAAATCTGAGTCTGAATCCGAGCTAATGTCGCTATATCTTGCTGTGGTATCGGCCATTGTTTGTTTACATTGGCAGCACTGTGTGACGTCACAGGGAAATGGATAGTCGCATCGCAAATAGTGAAAATCAAACACTTTAAAGCTTTTTTAGGGCTATTCGGGGACCGGTAAAATTTTGAAAAAAAATTCAAAAAATACAACAAGCCACTGGGAACTGATTTTTATTGTTTTTAACCCTTTTGAAATTGTGATAATGTTCCCCTTTAAAGCTACAAACTCCACTTCCAACTAGGGAAAATATGTTGCTTGAAGTTGCTCCAGTGAGTCCAACGTTGACGCCAACCTCGTCTCCAGTGGGTAGAACGTTGACGCCAGCCTCGCTTCCAGTCCGGCAGCCCGCTCCGCCTCCAACCCGGCAGCCAGCTAGCCTACCGTAGAAGTGTTGGTCTGGCACTTGCCCTCCTCGCCTGCTGCTGATGTGGTCTCCCGGCGCCCCCACTCCTTCTCCTTGTTGGTCGCGAGAATGGCCATGGACGCTCCCCGCACCATTTGGAGCAATGGCTAGGACTTGGACCACAATGACTGCTGAGAATTTATTTGTGCTCCCGTCCTCTTCCTTGCTGGCAATGTATGTGGTTAGGTCATGGACGTCCTCTGCGCTATCAGCAGCAATGTAAAAGGCCTTGGCGTTGAGCTCCGCTGCTGTTGAAGCTCCATTTCAACTCATGTTTGTCTCCTTGTGGGCCACAGGTGTGGCCAGTTTGTGGACAGCAACCTCGCCAGCTGCAGCGGCATTCTACTCGCCGCCGCCACCTGACTCGTCTCTGGTGATTTCAGGGTCACTTAGGCCTGGCGCCCTGCCGCCAACTCTTCCCTTGTTGCACGGGTCATGTCCTAGTTTGTTTAGTAGTATTCTTCCTGTTTCAGTCTAATTTTGTTCCCATCTCCACTTGGCTCCTTTTGTTTGTATTCTGTAGCGAGGAGCCTTGAGCTCACATGTCTCTTATCATGATTAGCGTCCCCATCTGTTTTAAGGCTAATCATCTTCCTTATTTATACCCGTCTCGCCATGTAGTAAGCGCGGTTTTAATGTTCGCTCTCTGCGGCAATTACGTTGTGTACATGGGTTATACTTGTATAGCGCTTTTGTACCTTCAAGGTACTGAACGTGTTTTGACACTAATTTCACATTCACACACATGCAAGGCGCTAACCACAACCTATCAGGAGCAAATGTTAAGTCCCCTGTCCAAGGACTCAATGGACGTGATTAGGATGCAGAAGCTGGACTCAAACCTGGAACTTCAAGTTGCTGGCACGGCCGCTCTTCCACTGATTAGTTGTATGTCAATACTGTGTACCGCCTGTTGTTTTAGGACGACAGTTGATTTTTGCCAATGCTATTGGTTGCATGTTCCTGCTGCACTTCCTTGTGCAACTTGAGATGGAATTAAAGCATTTACTTTCCGGCAACCCGCTTCTGCTGCCCCATGCCTTTCCTTTTCGCATCCTGAGAACACGACCGTCGCCACAATGCAACCCCAACGTGACATTTACCTTATTTAAAAAAATATCAATAGCAAGGTATTGGTACTGATACTGAATAGAATACAAATCCTGTTTCCATATGAGTTGGGAAATTGTGTTTGATGTAAATATAAACGGAATACAATGATTTGCAAATAATTTTTAACCCATATTCACTTGAATGTGCTACAAAGACAACATATTTGACGTTCAAACTGATAAACATTTTTTTTCTGCAAATAATCATTAACTTTACAATTTGATGCCAGCAACACGTGACAAAGTTGAGGAATGCTCATCAAACACTTATCTGGAACATCCCACAGGTGTGCAGGCTAATTGGGAACAAGTGGGTGCCATGATTGGGTATAAAAGCAGCTTCCATGAAATGCTAAGTAATTCACAAACAAGGATGGGGCGAGGGTCAACAATTTGTAAGCAAATTGTCGAACAGTTTTAGAATAACATTTCTCAACGAGCTATTGCAAGGAATTTAGGGATTTTACCATCTACGGTCCGTAAAATCAACAAAAGGTTCAGAGAATCTGGAGAAATCATTGCACGTAAGCGATGATATTACGGACCTTTGATCCCTCAGGTGGTACTGCATCAAAATCCGACATCAGTGTGGAAAGGATATCACCACATGGGCTCAGGAACTCTTCATAAAACCACTGTCAGTAACTACAGTTGGTCGCTACATCTGTAAGTGCAAGTTAAAACTCTACTATGCAAAGCAAAAGCCATTTATCAACAACACCCAGGAATGCCGCCGGCTTCGCTGGGCCCAAGCTCATCTAAGATGGACTGATGCAGAGTGGAAAAGTGTTCTGTGGTCTGAGGAGTCCACATTTCAAATTATATTTGGAAACTGTGGACGTGGTGTCCTCCGGAACAAAGAGGAAAATAACCATCCGGATTGTTATAGGCACAAAGTTCCAAAGCCAGCATCTGTGATGGTATGGGGGTGTATTAGGGCCCAAGGCATGGGTAACTTACACATCTGTGAAGGCACCGTTAATGCTGAATGGTCCATACAGGTTTTGGAGCAACATATGTTGTCCTCCAAGCAATGTTATCATGGATGCCCCTGCTTATTTGAGCAAGACAATGCCAAGCCACTCTTTTACTACGTGGCTTCGTAGTAAAAGAGTGTGGGTACTTTCCTGGCCCGCCTGCAGTCCAGACATGTTTCCCATCGAAAATGTGTGGCACATTATGAAGCGCAAAATACAACAGCAGACACCCCGGACTGTTGAACGACTAAAGCTCTACATACAAGAAGAATGGGAAAGAATTCCACTTTCAAAGCTTCAACAATTAGTTTTCTCAGTTCCCAAATGTTTATTGACTGTTGTTAAAAGAAAATGTGATGTAACACAGTGGTGAACATGCCCTTTCCCAACTACTTTGGCATGTGTTGCAGCCATGAAATTCTAAGTTAATTATTATTTGCAAAAAAATAAATACAATTAATGAGTTTGAACATCAAATATCTTGTCTTTGTAGTGCATTCAACTGAATATGGGTTGAAAGGGATTTGAAAATCATTGTATTCCGTTTGTATTTACATCTAACACAATTCCCCAACTCATATGGAAACGGGGTTTGTAGAATAGAATATATCTTTATTGTCATTGTACATTGTACAACGAAATTGTAAGCAAAACTAATTTAGTGCAAATTCATAGTAACACATAAAAACATAAGAACATAGATAATTGATAAAAATACATAAAAATACCAAGCACACAGCTCACATGCACAGTCATTCTTGTCTTGTGTTCAGCGACACTATTGCTCTCAGGTAAAAAGTGTTCATCTGGTCTGATGAATTCGTTATTTTTCCCCGTTTTCTGTGCTTTTAAGTAACATAATAATAAACATGAAGTCTTTTATTCTGAAAATAAACTGGTTTACGGTTTACGCCCCGCTCTAATCTGATCAATGCAATATTGCTACGCCTTTGCTCTTCCATTTGGTGAAAATAGAATCTTCCATATTTGCTTTTAAAAGCTTTGGAGTATCGGATATGAGACGTTTAGGGTGCTCACGGACTCCAGCGTACTGTGGGCAGAGTATACCGTGGGCGGAATGTCCACAGTCATTGTCAAGTGCACTTCCGTGTTGCAGTTTTCTGTGAAATGTTCGAGAACCACTATGTTTCCCATAATCCCTGTGCATTGTTTATATTTTTTTGTCATGGCATCCTACACCGATAATGAACTTTTTGACCTGCTAGTTTTACAAAGCACTGAACTAAAGCGTTGGTCTGAGGTTTGTGTGAATATTAAATACCGCAAGAGAGGAGGAAGAGAAGTATACACGAAAAGTCGAAAAGTTGCTGCCAGTGATCGACTTAAAACATCAACTGTGTTGCATACTGTTAAAGGAAAGTTGTGGAAAACTTATGTTAATTTGTGTTAATGTGGATTGATGTGAAAAATACATGCCGATCAGTGGTTTGTGACACGAGTATACAGAGGAGGGTTTTGCGTCCATACCGCCGGAGTATGTGTGGGCCTTTAGACAACCAACGCAGCGCAGCTGGTAAAAGTTGACACATTACGAATGGAAAGCAGCACTCGCAGTCGTACAGGATGTAACCATATGAAAATTTCATGTCACAGTTATTGTCACCAACATTAGTACAGCTATCATTATCATCACGGTATTATCATGGTATTGTTGAAAGTGCTTAAAAAGTACTCATTTATACTTATAACCAACCTTTATAAAAAAAAATAATAATACAATAAATCAGTGCTTCTCGAACTTTTTTTTTACCAGGTACCTCAGAAAAAAACTTAGCTCTCCAAGTACGACAATAAAGAACCAGCATTAAAATACAGTAGCATAATAGGCCTAAGTATTCATTAAAAACAATGCAGAGGTATTATTTAACCAGTATATTTAACAATTTCGGCCACTGTAACTTTACACACAATTTGAACAGTAACACTGTTTGAAAAGAGGAAAATAAAACACTGTACTTTAATCAAGTGATTTTTTTGGTGTACCACAAGATGGACCCCGTGCACGTACCACAGTTTGAGGATCCTGAAATAAATGAATAGCCACACAATATATTTTCTCGGTAGAAAACATGTTGTGTAATATTATTGTTCTGGCTAGTTAAGAGCCATATTATTTTCATTTCGGTGTTTGAATATGTTTATAACATTCTGTTTTAATTTGTAAAAGCTTCAATGTTTTTTTAATGATGACGTCTTGGGTACGTCACGTCCGGTTTATGTGACGTCAAGCAAATTTAGTTCCTGTTGTCATATTGATTGATTGAAACTTTTATTAGTAGATTGCACAGTACAGTACATATTCCGAACAATTGACTACTAAATGGTAACAGCCGAATAAGTTTTTCAACTTGTATAAGTCGGAGTCCACGTTAATCAATTCATTGCTTCGGGTATCGACCGATCTCTGTCTAAGACAACACAGTCAGTATGTTTAATGTGTACAATTGAGTATCTTAGTTGCTCAGCCAGTAACGTCTTCGTATAAGTTTAGATTGTGGAATGTTTTTTTAGTGAGAACAAGTTAATGTCTTTTCTATTCATGTTAGCATTCAAACCTGCTAGCGCAACCTTGCTTCTCCAGTAAATAAGCTGTGTCCCTGAGTTTATTAAAGCGTTATCAATCACAGTTTTAAGATAATTTTAATTTAAAACAGTAATACTAACCGTGGGAAGTTTTATCGTGGTTTGTCGTTGTACAGTTTATCAAGACATCCCTACCTGCTGCAAACGACCACTTGGGGAAATTTAGGTTAAGATGGTGGTTAACTGATGTTATAGTTGATTTTTAAGCTTGTTGTATTTGTTGTTGCTATTCCTGCTGCTCTGAGGGCTTCCTGTGGGTGACTTCAGGTGTCACTTTGTTGTTTGAAAATATAAACGATGTCATCAGTTACTAGTCGACCTTAAAGGCCTACTGGAATGAGATTTTCTTATTTAAACGGGGATAGGAGGTCCATTCTATGTGTCATTCTTGATCATTTCGCGATATTGCCATATTTTTGCTGAAAGGATTTAGTAGAGAACATCCACGATAAAGTTTGCAACATTTGGTCGCCAACAGAAAAGCCCTGCCTTTACCGGAAATCGCAGACGATGACGTCATCCGTTAATTGCTCCTCACATATTCACATTGTTTATAATGGGAGCCTCCAACAAAAAGAGCTAATCGGACCGAGAAAACCACAATTTCCCCATTAATTTGAAAGAGGATGAAAGATTCGTGTTTGAGGATATTGATAGCGAAGGACTAGAAAAAAATAAAAAAATAAAACAAAGTTAAAAAAAAAGGTGATTGCATTGGGACGGATTCAGATGTTTTTAGACACATTTACTTGGTTAATTCTGGGAAATCCCTTATCTTTCTATTGTGTTGCTACTGTTTTAGTGAGATTAAATAGTACCTGATAGTCGGAGGGGTGTGTCCACGGGTGTCTTGACGCCAGTCTCTGAGGGAATTAGTCACGGCAGCAGCAGCACGACAGAAGTTCCGCTGATCGCCGGTAAGAGACTACTTTTACTTTTTACCACAATTTTCTCACTGAAACCTGCCAGTTGACAAGTAGTCAGGAACCATGTTCGCTTGACCGCTCTGATCCATAGTAAAGCTTCACCTCCGGGGAATTTTAAACAAGGAAACACTGTGTGTTGTGTGGCTAAAGGCCAAAGTTTCCCACCTCCATCTTTCTACTTTGACTTCTCCATTATTAATTGAACAAATTGCAAAAGATTCAGCAACACAGATGTCCAAAATACTGTGTAATTGCGCGATGAAAAGAGACGACTTTTAGCCGCTAGTGGTGCTGCGCTAATATGTACCCTCCAACTCGAGACGTCACGCGTCATCATTCCACGACGTTTTCAACAAGAAACTGCGGGAAATTTAAAATTGTAATTTAGTCAACTAAAAAGGCCGTATTGGCATGTGTTGCAATGTTAATATTTCATCATTGATATATAAACTATCAGACTGCGTGGTCGGTAGTAGTGGGTTTCAGTAGGCCTTTAAGAACTCTGAGGTTGTGCAACCCTTGGGGCAAACCCATCATGCTAACGATATGTTTTTTGACACACCCCACCACCACAAATGTGGGAAAAACTGCAATGAATAAAACAGATCTTGTTCCATTAATCCTAATTGATGTCGCTTTGGATGGTTGAAGGATTGTGTGTGTTTTTACCTCAAACTCCTCTGAGAAACCTTGCAGGTTGTTCTTGTAGAGCTCCATGATGTGTTTGACAAACTGCTTGACAGGAATGGCCTCCATGTCATCTGCAGGGCGCACAAGCAAGTGTTTAGCACATCAGAAATGTTCTTAATGACAAATAAAGACAAGCTTCTGCCCATGAGAGAAAACAACACAAGAGCTGGTGTCACCAATGGTGTTATTTTGGGCGCTTATGGGGGGTAGCATCTGTCCTATCATGCTCAGGTCACACATGAGGGATCTTTGATAAGGCTGGTGGAGCAGCACACAAGGACAATGGAGGCCGGGTCGCAGCTGTCATGGCGACTGATGCTGGCTAATGTTTCAACTAACACGCCACCGCAGCTGAGGCCTGAAGGGGACACTCTTGTGTGTCTAAGTGTGCATTTATCAAAATGTCCCCGTGACCAAAAGCTTGACTATTATAAAGCAGGCTGATTAGGTCCTAAATGCATGTAAATGTTTCATGGTAAATGATTAGCCTCAACATCTGTCTCGTCATCTCAACGTTTTTGCCTATTGTGTAAATTATTTTACACAGCATTTTAAATTTGTTTCAAAACATTCCCCTTTCAAAATGTTCGGCTCATTTATAACCGGATGTTACAATTTATCCTATTTTCCAAAAATCGTACATTTCTAAACATTTACATTTTCCAACCAATTCAAACCTTTCCACCATCAACATTCCACTCATTAAGGACATTCTCACAATTTTTTTTTTTTTAATATAGTCATATTTTAAGAACAAATTAGAATTGTATGGCATCATAATGTTGGTCTTGAACTGGGTCAGAAGCTACTTAACCAACAGGAAGCAATACAAGATGCTAACCGAACATATGTCTACAATGCCAAATATGTCTTGCGGCGTACCCCAAGGATCAATACTGTGACCAAAATTGTTTTACATTGCCTGATCAGGGGGGTCCAAACTACGGCCTGTCGGCCAGATGTGGCCTGCCAAATATCCCAAGTGTAATATGAAGTCTGGCCAGCGGCATGTTTTTAATTTCATTTTAATTCATTTGCGGCCTTGGCGCTACAAATATGCTGCTATCTTGTGGAAAACATGGGTAAGTTTTTTATTGAAGAACTATGAGAATAGCATACATTTATATGACTCAATCCGAACAATCTAACCCCCTCAAGGTACAAATTAACTATGACCAACCCAGAAAGTCAATAGCTGCTCACTAAACTTTGTGGATATTATTAAAAAAATGTCCAAGAACCATAATCATTTTCAAATTACAACTAAATAAATCATACTCCTTTTCGAACATGTTGCAATGACAATTGTGAATATGCGATGTACCATATTGAAGCTGTATGAGTGTTCCAAATAAACTAAAACAATAACCATTTTTATGTCTGAAAAAGCCCCAGAACCTACCAATATTATCTGATAACACTTATTACTACATCCATATTTTTAAACCCATTCGAACCATTTCAAAGTCAGAATGCACCTTGAAAATGTTAGTCAATTGGTAATAAGGTATTTTTTTTTAGCTAATTTTACCGGTACACGCCTCAAAATCAAAATATATCAAATATGTTTTTACTTCAGGCATGCTAACTGTTTGCATGCCTGAAGTAACAACATATTTGACACACATTTTTTTTTAGCTAATTTTGAAGGTGTACATCTTTAAGCTATGTGGCTTTTGAGCATTCACTCGCAATTGCATTTTCTAGTTACTTGTAAAATTCACATCCTATTCAGGTCAGAGCTCTAAGATTGTCCCTATTCTCTCGGTAGGCTGAGCTCTTCTGACAGAGTATGCTGTGGGAACGTCGCAATGCAAATAAAAGGAGAAAGGAGGAGACAAGCAATGAAAGCAGAATCCATGCCGAGTGGATTGCGACATCGGCGGCGCTTTGTGACTACGATATCTCAAGTCTTCAAATGTCACAGAGCTTTGCGACAGAGAAACTTAAGCCTGATATCAACTAGCAACCAGCCAGCGTGCGCCTCGACTGTCGGGAACATTAAAAGCAGAAAAAAAAGGCAGCCTGCCCGGTGCTCAGCAGCTCCCACATTCATTTGGCATGTAAATTGTGTTAAATTGTGCAAATATGCACATGGCGGTAAAGGCCTTCCGAGAGCTCCTCATGGTGATTGGAGGATACATCCTGAAATATTATAATTGGTACACAGTTGGTTTGAATTCATGTCCTAAATAATGAAATGCATGTCAAGTCAGAAGATCTTTCACAAGCTAGAGAAGGCTGCTGCTTATTTACCTGGTATGGGAATGAAGGGGATGCTCTCATTGGCCACAACCCGAGGAGAACTGCTCTCTTCCACGTAGAAGTGAGCGGTCTGAAAAAACCTCCTGCAGGGATACAAAACAACAAAAATACTTGGGTGAATACATACAACAAATGAACCGGTGTAAACAACAAATAAACACTGTATTTGTGTATGCAACAAATACATTATTGTGTAAACAACAAAATAAACACTGGTGTACACAACAAATACATACTTGTACGCACAACAAATAGTTTTACACACAACAAATACATACTTATGTAAACTTGAGTGAACAGGTAAGGGAGGAAAGTAGAAATGTGGCAATAGGCTTGACGTAGAGATAGAGCTGGTCATCAGCGTAGCAGTGAAAGTGAATGTTACATTTTCAAAAATATATGGCCAAGGGGGAGAAGGTAAGTGATAAAGAGAAAGGGGCCCAAGACAGATCCTTGTGGAACTCCTGTTATTTCTGCAGAATGATCATATTTAGAGGATTTTAGCTGTATCAACTGAGTGCGGTCATTGAGGTATGAGTGAAACCAGTCCAGGTGGGTGTTGATGATGCCAGTGGATGAGAGTCTATTGAAGAGGATTAAATGGGAGATTTTGTCGAAGGTTGCAGCACTCGGGTCCAGGAGGATGAGGATGGAGAGAATTCCAGAATCAGCCGCTGTCAAGATGTTGTTGGGGATTTTTTTAATAGGGCAGTTTCTGAACTGTGAAGGGGGCAAAGACCAGATTGAAAAGATTCAGAGTGATGCATCAGGTGGAGGTGTAATTGGGATGTGAAGGGTTTTTTTTTTAAGAATTTTTGAGATGGAATGTAATTTGGAAATGGGACGGAGGTTATTGTAATTGTTGGGATCTGAACCGGGTTTCTTCAAAATTGGAGAAACAGCTGCTATTTTAAAAAGTGGCGGAACAATATCACTGGAAAACGAAGAGTGAAAAATAGCAGGGATGAGGGGAAGCAGAGACGGGAGGCCTGCTTTGATCAAGGTTGAGTGAAAAGGATCTACCGTATTTCCTTGAATTGCCGCCGAGGCGCTAAATAATTTAAAACCTCTTGTCACTCCTGGGCTTACCAAAGGCATGCGGTAAAAGTAAGCATGCGCTAATTATTTTAAAACCTCTTCTCACTCCGGCACTTACCAAAGGCATGCAGTAAAAAATTGAGTGTGATGTAAGCTTGGACCCTAAATCCTACTGAATAGCTTTTAATCTTCTTCCCTTTATGCGATTTCAAATTACCGGTATTGAAATCAGCCTCCTCCATTTTAAAAAAGCTGAAAGGGGAAGTGTCACTCGTCACGTCACGAGTTTGACCAGGCGGTAATACTAAGCATGCGCTCATTATTTTGCGAAGCGAGTTTGACCCAGCAGTAATTCAAGGCAGGCGCATACTATATGCCCTGCGGCAATTCAAGGAAATACGGTAACTTGAATTTATTGATCAATTCTGAGATTTCTGCGGGAGTGGAGAGTACAAACATGGAAAAAGGCTGGCAAAGTGGAGAAAGTTCAGGTGAGCAGAGAGGCACATAAGTGGTGCAAAGTTGTTTGTGAATATTGTGATTTTTGTCAATAAAAAAAGAGCATTATTGAGTTGCAGGTGTCAGCTGAGTACAGTTGGGGTTGGAAAATGTTGTTCAATAATGAAAACAGCGCCTTGATGTGACCAAGACGTAGTACAGGTTTCTTCCAAGTTGTATGGTCATAAGGCAAACAGTGCAGTCCAGTCATATTTATCATTATATATACTCCAGTTTTGTTGCATCAGTTAACTCATTCTGTTTCTATGCCACATCAATATGGAATGCACTCCCAATAGGTGTTAAAGTAAGTGCATTTCTATCCTCCTTCAAAACCGCTCTAAAACAACACCTCCAGGCAATTTCAACCCTTTACTAATACCCTCCTCCATTCACATTCCATCCCCCCAGATTGTAAATAACCTAATTTAAATAATCAAATGTATTTCTAAGGCGCCAGCGCCCCCCGCGACCCCGAAAAGGGAATAAGCGGTAGAAAATGGATGGATGGATTTCTAATGTATATATTTGATCTTATGCTATCTGAACTCACTGTGTTGTCTGCTGGCTGTACATATCCTACTAGAACAAGTTTTTTCTGCTTTGAGTGTTTCAGAGTTGGACATGTGTTTTACCGAGGTGGCTAACTATGATGCGTGCAGTTTATCAAAGCAACAAACAAACAATCGAAAAATCCCCGTTACTGAGGTGGTTAACTATGATGCGTGCAGTTTATCAAAGCAACAAACAAACAATCTGAAAATCCCCGTTACTGAGGAGGCTAACCATGATGCGTGCAGTTTATCAAAGCAACAATCAAACAATCGGAACATTCCCGTCGTATCAATTCCTAGATATGGTCGTAATTATACTGAATGCACTGGGCATAATAAACACAACATTATTAATATTGCTACTACGTATAATTTGATCAACAATTCCCTAAAACAGCCCACAACCTATAATATAGGTTTTTTAAACATAAGATCATTGTCTCCCAAAACGTTGTTAGTTAATGATATCATCAGAGACAACAATCTTAACGTCATCGGTCTCAGTGAAACCTGGCTTAAACCAAACGACTTTTTTGCGCTAAATGAGGCATGTCCTCCTAACTTTACACATGCGCATATTGCCCGTCCGCTTAAAAGGGGTGGGGGGGTCGCACTAATATACAACGAAAACTTTAACCTTAGTCCTAACTTAAATAATAAATATAAATCGTTTGAGGTGCTTACTATGAGGTCTGTCACACCGCTGCCTCTACACCTGGCTGTTATCTACCGCCCCCCAGGGCCCTATTCGGACTTTATCAATGAATTCTCAGAGTTCGTTGCTGATCTAGTGACACACGCCGATAATATAATCATAATGGGGTACTTTAATATCCATATGAATACCCCATCGGACCCACCGTGCGTAGCGCTCCAGACTATAATTGATAGCTGTGGTCTCACACAAACAAATAATAAATGAACCCACGCATCGCAACGGTAATACGATAGACCTAGTGCTTGTCAGGGGTATCACCGCTTCCAAAGTTACGATACTCCCGTATACTAAAGTAGTGTCCGATCATTACCTTATAAAATTCGAGGTTCAGACGCATGTTCGTCAAACTAATAATAATAATAACTGCTATAGCAGCCGCAACATTAATACGGCCACAACGACAACTCTTGCTGACCTACTGCCCTCGGTAATGGCACCATTCCCAAAATATGTGGGCTCTATTGATAACCTCACTAACAACTTTAACGACGCCCTGCGCGAAACCATTGATAACATAGCACCGCTAAAGTTAAAAAAGGCTCCAAAAAAGCGCACCCCGTGGTTTACAGAAGAAACTAGAGCTCAGAAATTATTATGCAGAAAGCTGGAGCGCACGACTAAACTTGAGGTGCACCATCAAGCATGGAGTGATAGTTTAATAACTTATAAACGCATGCTTACCTTAGCTAAAGCTAATTATTACTCAAATCTCATCCACCGTAATAAAAACGATCCTAAATTTTTGTTTAGTACGGTAGCATCGCTAACCCAACAAGGGACTCCTTCCAGTAGCTCCACCCACTCAGCTGATGACTTTATGCAATTCTTTAGTAAGAAAATTGAAGTCATTAGAAAGGAGATTAAAGACAATGCGTCCCAGCTACAACTGGGTTCTATTAACACTGACACGATGGTATATACGGCGGATACTGCCTTCCAAAATAGTTTCTCTCGTTTTGAGGAAATAACATTAGAGGAATTGTTACAACGTGTAAATGGAATAAAACAAACAACATGTTTACTTGACCCTCTTCCTGGGAAACTGATCAAGGAGCTCTTTGTATTATTAGGTCCATCAGTGCTAAATATTATAAACTTATCACTTTCCTCGGGCACTGTTCCCCTAGCATTCAAAAAAGCGGTTATTCATCCTCTTCTTAAAAGACCTAACCTCGATCCTGACCTCATGGTAAACTACCGACCGGTGTCTCACCTTCCCTTTATTTCAAAAATCCTCGAAAAAATTGTTGCGGAGCAGTTAAATGAACACTTAGCGTCTAACAATCTATGTGAAACCTTTCAATCCGGTTTCAGGGCAAATCACTCGATGGAGACAGCCCTCGCAAAAATGACTAATGATCTATTGCTAACGATGGATTCTGATGCGTCATCTATGTTGCTGCTCCTCGATCTTAGCGCTGCTTTCGATACTGTCGATCATAATATTTTATTAGAACGTATCAAAACACGAATTGGTATGTCGGACTTAGCCCTGTCTTGGTTTAACTCTTATCTTACTGATAGGATGCAGTGTGTCTCCCATAACAATGTGACCTCGGACTACGTTAAGGTAACGTGTGGAGTTCCCCAGGGTTCGGTCCTTGGCCCTGCACTCTTCAGCATCTACATGCTGCCGCTAGGTGACATCATACGCAAATACGGTGTTAGCTTTCACTGTTATGCTGATGACACCCAACTCTACATGCCCCTAAAGCTGACCAACATGCCGGATTGTAGTCAACTGGAGGCGTGTCTTAATGAAATTAAACAATGGATGTCCGCTAACTTTTTGCAACTCAACGCCAAAAAAACGGAAATGCTGATTATCGGTCCTGCTAGACACCGAACTCTATTTAATAATACAACTCTAACATTTGACAACCAAACAATTAAACAAGGCGACACGGTAAAGAATCTGGGTATTATCTTCGACCCAACTCTCTCCTTTGAGGCACACATTAAAAGCGTTACTAAAACGGCCTTCTTTCATCTCCGCAATATCGCTAAAATTCGCTCCCTTCTGTCCACTAAAGACGCTGAGATCATTATCCATGCGTTTGTTACGTCTCGCCTCGACTACTGTAACGTATTATTTTCGGGTCTCCCCATGTCTAGCATTAAAAGATTACAGTTGGTACAAAATGCGGCTGCTAGACTTTTGACAAGAACAAGAAAGTTTGATCACATTACGCCTGTACTGGCTCACCTGCACTGGCTTCCTGTGCACTTAAGATGTGACTTTAAGGTTTTACTACTTACGTATAAAATACTACACGGTCTAGCTCCATCCTATCTTGCCGATTGTATTGTACCATATGTCCCGGCAAGAAATCTGCGTTCAAAGGACTCCGGCTTATTAGTGATCCCCAAAGCCCAAAAAAAGTCTGCGGGCTGTAGAGCTTTTTCATTTCGGGCTCCAGTACTCTGGAATGCCCTCCCGGTAACAGTTCGAGATGCCACCTCAGTAGAAGCATTTAAGTCTCACCTTAAAACTCATTTGTATACTCTAGCCTTTAAATAGACTCCCTTTTTAGACCAGTTGATTTGCCGTTTCTTTTCTTTTTCTTCTATGTCCCACTCTCCTTTGTGGATCCGGTGGCCATGTACTGCTCGCCTGTGTATCGGCTGGGGACATCTCTGCGCTGCTGATCAGCCTCCGCTTGGGATGGTTTCCTGCTGGCTCCGCTGTGAACGGGACTCTCGCTGCTGTGTTGGATCCACTTTGGACTGGACTCTCGCGACTGTGTTGGATCCATTATGGATTGATCTTTCACAGTATCATGTTCTCATATGTTCTCATAGTCATCAGTATCACAGTATCATGTTCTCATAGTCATCATTGTCACCGACGTCCCATGGGCCTACCGAGGATGTCGTAGTGGTTTGTGCAGCCCTTTGAGACACTAGTGATTTAGGGCTATATAAGTAAACATTGATTGATTGATTGATTGAGTTAGACCTACACTGTTTCAATGTCCATTTCTCTGGCGCAAGAGCTAGTCATCAACTAGCTTAACGAAGATAATGCAACAAAATTACGTTCTTATTTGTACTGTAAAGTTCAAATTTGAATGACAATAAAAAGGAAGTCTAAGTCTAAGTTAACACCTAATCAATGAGCAGCTTCTCAATAGACTTTGATGGCCATTAACTTCAAGGCTTAGTCAGGGCATTGAAGGGATCTGGTTTGGTGCAGATGATGTGGTCATGCTGGCTTCAAATGGTCTTCAGCTTTCGATGGATCGGTTCAGAGCCGAGTTAGAAATGACTGAGGTAAAAATAAGAACCTAAAAGTTGGAGTCCAGCAAAAGGTTGAGTTTTATCTACAGGTCAAAAATGAGATACTGCTCCAAGTGGAGAAGTTTGAGTTCCTTGGAGTCTTGTTCACGAGTTAGGGAAGAATGGATAATGAGATGGACTGGCGGATCAGTGCGGCATCTACAGTCAGACTGAAGCCAGAAAGCAAAACTCTCTATTTAGTGGTTGATCCACTGTAAGGTGCTGTCCTCACCTATGTTCATGAACTTACGATTGTGAACAAAAGGACAAAATCATGGGTAAAAGCGACCAACATGAATTTCCTAAGAGAAAGAGTGAGAAGCTCTGTCACCCGCTAAGAAAGCCACCGTTCCTCCACACTGAGGGGAGCAGAATCAGGTGACTCAAGAATCAGGTCCGGATGCCCCCCAGACACCTCCCTGGGGAAGGCATTTAGGGCACGTCTGGCCAGTAGACCACAGTAGACCAAAGCCATGCTGGTCTGGGAACACCTTGGGAGGAGCTGGAGGAATAAGCCAGGGAGAAGAAAGTCTTCGCTTCTCTGCTAAGGCTGCTGCCCTTGGGATTCGATTTCTAATGAGCAAAAAAAGATAGATGGATGTTCTCGATAGTATTTCAATTCATTATTCTTTTTCCATTTCTGAGGGCATGACAAAAAATTATTGAGAACTTCTAAAATAGTCAAATACTTTTGGAGCAGATACTTGGCCACTGTTTAGGTCTATAGCAGGGGTCGGGAACCTTTTTGGCTGAGAGAGCCATGAAAGCCAAATATTTCACAACGTATTTCCGTAAGAGCCATATATCATTTTTCAACATTGAATACAACTAAATTCGTGCATTTTTAAGTATGACCAACATTTGTAGAGTATAATAAGTCTCTTATTCTTTTTAACAAAATTGTTATTATAAAAATTAACCAATACTACATATAATACTTCTTACCATTAATGCGACATCGTGAACAGGTGCGGTAGAAAATGGAGGGTTGGATTAAAATGCATGAGAATGTTTTATAATTTGAACGTTATTTTTGAAACTGTGATTACCAGCGGAATTATTCATTACTTATCGTGTTAAGCAATGTCAGCTAAGATTTATCTGAGAGCCATATGCAGTCATCTGGCTCTAGAGCCATAAGCAGTCATCTGGCTCTTGAGCCATAGGTTTCCTACCCCTGGTTTAAGCATTAGACACCTTTTTACCTGCACTCTGCCTCCCGCTGTTTACCACATCTACAAAGCAATTAGCTACCGACTGCCACTTACTGATATGGAAGAGTATTACACGGTTACTCGGCATAGCTCGGTTGGTAGAGTGGCCGTGCTAGCAACCTGAGGGTTCCAGGTTCGATTCCCGCTTCCGCCATTCTAGTCACTGCCGTTGTGTCCTTGGGCAAGATACTTTACCCACATGCCCCCAGTGCCACCCACACTGGTTTAAATGTAACTTAGATATTGGGTGTCACTTTATAAAGCGCTTTGAGTCACTACAGAAAAACGCTATATACATATAATTATCTGAGAGCCTCCCTACCCCTGGTCTATAGTATCAAGTCTGCCAACGTTCTCATCCAACCTGATGGCGCTTGTGTTCCAAACACACCTATCTTGTGTTTGGAACACAAGATAGGTGTTCCAAACTTGTCGCATTAAATTCAATAAGACTTGATTGAGGTAGTAGTTGCTGACATTAAGTATTGACCTAATTCTATGAATACTTATGTACATGTGATTTTTTTATTTTTCGTAAATTTGCTAATATTTTAAGAAAAACCTTTTCACATATGGAGTATTTTCTGGAGAATTTTGAGACCAAAAGCATATGTATTTTATTTTGGAAAAAGGCTGTAACTTAACGTAACAAAATGTGGAAAAAGTGAAGGGCTGTGAACACTTTCTGGATGCACTCTGCGCACATTTGTGACAGATGTCGCTTCCGACCAAAGGCAGTAAACATATAATAATCTTTTGTCGAAAAGGTGAAGCTCTGTGAACACTTTCTGGATGTACTGTGCGCACATAGAACCAACAAAGTTGTGTTTGTAACAAATTTTGTTTCCGACCAAATGCGGTAAACATCTAATAATCTTATGTCTGATAAAATTTACTTGGTAGGATTGCCTTATTTATTTCTGAAGTATCCCAAAAATTGGCTCAGAAACGGGTCAGCAACAACAATATTTACTAAAAGTCTTCATGTATGCAAGGAAAGCCGACACCTGGTAGGTAATCACTGTGTGAATTGTGACTCTAAGCTCTTGGCAGTGACGGTTGAACTCCCTCCTCTCTCAGTGCCTCCCCTGCTTGCCTCTTTTGTCTCGTCCTGTCTTGCTTAAAGGCCTACTGAAACCCACTACTACCGACCACGCAGTCTGATAGTTTATATATCAATGATGAAATATTAACATTGCAACACATGCCGATACGGCCGGTTTAGTTGACTAAATTACAATTTTAAATTTCTCGTGGAGTTTCTTGTTGAAAACTTCGCGGAATGATGACGCGTGCGCGGGACGTCACGAACTGTCAGGATATATTAGCTCAGCACCAGTTACGGCTAAAAGTCGTCTCTTTTCATCGCATAATTACACAGTAATTTGGACATCTGTGTTGCTGAATCTTTTGCAATTTGTTTAATTAATAATAGAGACTATAAAGAACAATGCTGTTGGTGGAAAGCGGTGTATCGCAGCTGTCTTTAGCACCGAGACACAGCCAGTGTTTCTTTGTTTTTAACACAGAGCGGTCAAGCGAACATGTTTCTCTACGTCAACCAGCTTGTTTTTGGATGGGAAAATTGTGATATATATCTTACCGGACACATCATTGGATTATTCATCCTCCTGCAGTAGCTGTTTAAAAGGCAGCTGTGAACTTGGCTCCTCAGCTTCTCTCTGAGACACTGGCGTGTTCACCGCAGCCATCCGACCTCGAGGTATGTCTTTACAATCTCACTAAAACACTATTAACACAATAAGCAGATAAGGGATCTTCCAGAATTATCCCAGTAAATGTGTCTAATTACATTTGAAACGCTGACACTGCCGCCGCCCGTAGCCGTCGCTTTTTATTTTTAACCTTATTATTATTTTTTTTTTTCTAGTCCTTCACTATCAATATCCTCAGCCACAGATATTTCATCCTCGCTCAAATTAATGGGAAAATTGTTGTTTTGTCGGTCCGAATAGCTCTTTTTGTTGGAGGCTCCCGTTACAGGCAAGGCTTTTTTATTAGCGACCAAAAGTTGCAAACTTTATCGTCGATGTTCTCTACTAAATCCTTTCAGCAAAAATATGGCAATATCGCGAAATGATGAAGTATGACACATAGAATGGACCTGCTATCCCCGTTTTAATAAGAAAATCTCATTTCAGTAAGCCTTTAACTTTCTTGTTGCCTCTTTTTGCACTGCTTTTCAAAATCTAAACAATGGAATTGATCAAGTGGCCTCTTAAGAAAATTGACAAGATCTCGGGGTTCAGGGGAGCCTCTCTGTTCTGTCGGAACGGTTGTTGTTGTTGGACATACGACAGACTCTAAGGAGAGGCAGAGTGCCACGTGCCAAGCGACCCTTTCAGTCGCGGACGTTGACGATATCTACCTCTTCGGAACCATAACAGGACATCTGCTGATTGGAGTAAGCGTTGTACTGTACAAAACAATTGGAAGATGCTAGCGACCATTCCAGGTACCCCAAAACTGCCACAAATGGTTGGAGGATGCGGGCAGAAATGTGGTCACTCAGATTTTTTTAACATCGGATCGTCTGCCCTACAGGATGAATTTGAGGATGAGAAATAGACAATTCAGAATGATAAGCTTAAAATTGCTTTAAGGCCAAGATTTTAACTGTGGAATAGAACACTTATTATTATGTTGACATTATTGCAACTATGTCACACACATGAATATTAAAACTGTATGTGTAACAGAATAAAAAATATCTTCAGATTTGGAACATATTTGTGTTTATTAGTTTTAAAGGTGCACGTTCTGACAAACTGTGCAGGACTTTAGGAGTATTTTAGGAGTATTTATCATTTATCAAGAGAAGTATTTATCATCACCTTGACACTTTATTTTAAAGCAACAAAATATGAACAGTTCTTCTAGAAAACAGTCTTGCTGCAAAACAGTTTTCATGATAAATTATGCAAACTCATCCATTTAGCTAAGTAACACACATTGTTTTTGGTCAAAGCATCCCATGAAAAGGACTAACGTGTTAATTATCCTGCAGACTTCCTGTCACTAACACGGCAGCTTGGATCCTACCTGTACTTGCAGAGCAGACTGCAGATGCTTGTCATTCTTTAGCAAGCAAAACAACGAAGATAGACAGAGAGCCAACAAAGATGAGTGGAGGGTGGCTGCTAATTATGAGAGGGCGGGAAAGGGGCGGGGCGTGGGTCCCCTCCCTGATTGCGTCACGGCCTCCAAATTCCAATCAATCTGCCAGTGTGGTCCAGCCAGGTCCACATCTCCTGCAGCGCTGCCTTCCATTGGGGGAATAATGTGGGAATAATGTGGCGTTCTCTCAAACATCTGTGAGCTCTCATCAAAGCCTCAAAGGCTTCCAGATGTGCGCCGCACATTTGGCAATTAAATGAACTTGACTTTGAAAAAAGCAAGAAGAAAGAGATATTTTAAGACTTATGTAGGAATGAGAAGTATTATGTTGTTCATGAGAGAAACGATGAAACCTTCTGACATTGTGGACGTCGTCATAACAACGGCTTGCATGGTCAGCTAAGTTCTCTCAATTTGTGACGGTATTTTTACACTTGTGACAGAACCAATTAAGGTAAAAATGCATGGTGTAGACCAGTGGTTCTCAAATGGGGGTACGTGTACCCCTGGGGGTACTTGAAGGTATGCCAAGGGGTACGTGAGATTTTTTTTTAAATATTCTAAAAATAGCAATAGTTTCTTTAAAAATATATTTATTGAATAATATGAATGTAATTCATAAACGGTTAAAAAAAATACAAAAATATTCAGTGTTGACAGCTAGATTATTTGTGGACATGTTCCATATGTATTGATGTTAAAGATTTCTTTTTTGTGAAGAAATGTTTAGAATTAAGTTCATGAATCCAGATGGATCTCTATTACAATCCCCAAAGAGGGCACTTTAAGTTGATAATTACTTCTATGGGTAAAAATCTTTATTTATAATTTAATCACTTGTTTATTTTTCAACAATTTTTTTTTTTTTATATCTTTTTTTCCAAATAGTTCAAGAAATACCACTACAAATGAGCAATATTTTGCACTGTTATACAATTTAATAAATCATAAACTGACATAGTGCTGTATTTTACTTATTTATCTCCTTTTCCATCCATCCATTTTCTACTGCTTATTCCCTTTTGAGGTCGCGGGGGGCGCTGGCGCCTATCTCAGCTACAATCGGGCGGAAGGCGGGGTACACCCTGGACAAGTCGCCACCTCATCGCAGGGCCAACACAGATAGACAGACAACATTCACACTCACATTCACACTATAGGGCCAATTTAGTTTATCTCCTTTTTTCAACCAAAAATGCTTTGCTCTGATTAGGGGGTACTTGAATTAAAAAAATGTTCACAGGGGGAACGTCACTGACAAAAGGTTGAGAACCACTGGTGTAGACAACCACAATATATCACCCTGCATTTCCAAACATATGTCAGCATATTTCATGTTTACCTTCATGTTTACCTATGCACTGCCAGATATGATTATTACTGTTCTCTGTCTCTCAAGCGTGAGGGAGGATCTTCTGACGGCAGTGCGTCCAAAAAAAGGAAAGGAATCGTACAAAGTGATGTGAAATTAGTAAGGGGAAAAAAGGAAAGGAATTGTACAAAGTGATGTGAAATTAGTACGGGGATCTTAGAATAGCAGAAAATTCAATTATTCCATTTAAAAGTCTGTTTCAACTTTGTGGGAAGGAGGCTTGTTGAGTACTTGCGAGATTAAATAATAATGCAGATCCTTTATGGGAGTGAATAAATATGCAAGAAGAAATGGCCTATAGTTATATTTGTAAGTCATTAGGCTTCTTGATGGTGGAATTACTGGAATTTGTATGGCTGGAAATTAGCCTAGCAGAAGAAAACACAGCTAAGATTTAAAATCTAAAGCAAAAAAGCCTAGCAGGTGGATGACCTCATGTATGAAATAGACATTTTAAAGTTAATACAAAATGTATAAAATATAGAGAATCAAAAGTTACTACAAAATGAAAAAAAAATAAAGGTAATTAAAACAAACTAACAACTATTAAATAAAGAGAACCAAACAAATACAAATGAATGTAATATAGACAATTAAAAGTTCTAACAAAATGATATAAAGAAAATAAAAAACTTAATGGTGCTATATGTAATATTTTCATGTTAAGTCATCATTAAATGTCAAAAGGCATCAATAAATCATGCTTTTTTAAATACTTTTATAACTGATAATGGTAGTTCAGCTAGGATATGCTCATTTCAAAATTTGATTTACAGCCCCAAAAGGTTATTGTTTTCATTTTTCATGTCCCTACCTCCACCATTTGACCAATTAGAAAAAGTCAGTGACTATGTCACATCCAGGTTGCTAGTTATGCACTGCCATCTTTGTCTGGCTACTGCCACTAGTAAAGTTACTAAACATGTCAGACCTTAGTAAATCTAAAAGGCGTCGTTACGATTCTTAACTTTTTGATTACAAAGCCAAGAACAAAACGATGATTTGCATCAGGGATGCCTATGAAAGATGGAGACGATTGAAGGCGGAGAAGATATTTTCAACTGACGCCAAACTTGCTAATTCACTCCTTGATAGGTAAGTAAGGCATTTATATTTTCTTATTACTTGTAATAAATGGAAATGGCCATTTGGCACGTAAACTATATCGTCCAAAAAAGTCTATGACCTTGTCTAACAAAGCTAGTATGTTCGTGCAACAAATGCTTAGTGTGATGCCCAGCTCCTAGAGTAATGCATAGCATGCTAGCCCGGTCAATGACACATCAACATATAGGCTAACGGGGGAAATACTGTATATGCCCGTTAGCCTGTATGTCGATGTGTCATCCAACTAACAGGGCAAAATATATTTTCAACAAATAAAACCTATGTGGATATGAGTAATGTCAGTGCCTATTTGGTTCTCAATATGCTGATACGCTGAGGAAATGCGTTCCAACATTAGCATGGCCAATTACGGTTTCTGGTCCCGAATGTGCATTAAACACATATGGGGTGGTATTTGCTTGGCACAATATAATGCATTACATGTCAGGATTTTCTGTGTATTGACATGGTAGGAGGCTATATGATTTGCGTAACATGGTTTATGCGTAACGTGGGTTGGCTCATAGAATTGCACTCTGCACTGAAAGATGGTGATGTGCGTACATGGAAGAGAAAGCAGTGCGTCAGGTTGGATGCTATATGCAGTAATTTTACTGTTGGCCTTGGCTTCCCATCATAGTAAGCCTATGCTATATATAATATATTATTATATATAATTATTTCGATGGTGGTCCGTGCGGTCATTATAGCAGGGTAATGCCAACAATCTGTCCCGGACTCCCGACGAAACTATTGCTGCGTAACTTTACAAATACATTTGGTTAATCGACATAGAAAACCTACAGCATAGGACTCGTCAATTGAAGGTCCTTGGAATAGGATTTGGATTCGGCTACGTATCTGGCAACATCAGTCATGGAGAGTGGGAGTGGACTACATCATTTTGACTGTGATTGCAGTACCATTCCTGGCCACATTATTACTTATGGCACCTTTAAGCAAAATATATGAAAAAAAAAGTATTAAAAAGTTCAAAATAAATATAGAAAAAAAGCAACAAGGATTTCTAGATTTCAGTTTGAAATTTGGAAGCTGAAAAGAGCAGAAATTAAAGATGTGTTTGGTCATTGAAATGTTCACTGTCAAGTGCCAGAGAGTATCACACATATTAGTAATAATAGTACTAATAATAAACGTTATTATCTTAGAGCCACCTCACCTCCAGTAGACCATCACGACCAGTAGCATGATGAGACAAAGCAGCGTGAGAGCAGATACCACCACCAGGGGCACCATCCACACCATCCTGCCCATCCCGGGGTGAGAAGTACGGGTCACGTTGGACAAGTTGGTCCTTTCTACAACAACACATGCACACATAGTAGTGTTAACTCCATTATTGTCGGGGTAACATTCCAAATGTGTGTAAGGTGGGGACACTATTAATTATTTTTACGAGTATTACAAAAATGTATATCATTATTTACATTATATACATATATACACAGTATATATATATTAATGTAACACACACAAATATCTATATATATGTATATATACACATAAACATAAATTTACAGCATATATATATACACACACTTGTGTGGAGTTTGCATGTTCTCCCCGTGAAGTCCTCTTTCCTCCCACTACCAAAGACATGCACCTGGGGATAGGTTGATTGGCAACAGTAAATTGGCCCTAGTGTGTGAATGTGAGTGTGAATGTTGTCTGTCTATCTGTGTTGGCCCTGTGATGAGCAGGCGACTTGTCCAGGGTGTACCTCGCCTTCCGCCTGATTGTAGCTGAGATAGGCGCCAGCGCCCCCCGCGTACCCCAAAAGGGAATAAGCGGTAGAAAATGGATGGATATATACACACTCACACACACATGCGCACATTTATATACATATAAATACATACATACTGTACACACACTTACATATTTATGTATATATATATATATATATATATATATATATATATATATATATATATACATACACATATATGTATAAATACATACATATCTATATCTATGTATATATACATACATGTATACCATCCATTCATTCTGCCATCCATTTTCTACCACTTATTCCCTTTGGGGTTGCGGGGGGCACTGGTGCCTATCTCAGCTACAATCGGGCGGAAGGCGGGGTATACCCCGGATAAGTGGCCACCTCATCGCAGGGCCAACACAGATAGACAGACAACATTCACACTCACATTCACACACTAGGGCCAAATTTGTGTTGCCAATCAACCTATCCCCAGGTGCATGTCTTTGGAAGTGGGAGGAAGCCGCAAACCCGGAGGGAACCGACGCAGTCATGGGGAGGACATGCAAACTCCACACAGATAGATCCCGAGCCCGGGATTCAATCCAGGACTACTCAGGACCTTCGTATTTTGAGGCAGGCGCACTAACCCCTGTTCCACTGTGCTGCCCATACATGTATACATAAATACATACATACAGTATATGTTTATCCATACATACAGTATATGTTTATACATACATACAGTATATGTTTATACATATATGTATGAATACAGTATGTATATATACTATATATACATACACATATAATATATATATATATTCGTATGTGTATACATACATACAAATATATGTATGTATGTCTATACATATATACTAAATGTATAAACATATACATACATACATATATACATACATATAGTATATGTATAACACACACTTAAGTATATATATATATATATGTATGTATATATATATATATATATATATATACACACACACGCACGCACGCACGCACGCACGCACGCACACACACACACACACACACACACACACACACACACACATATACACATATACTGTGTATATATTGGGAAAATGCCAAGAGTGTGCAAAAATGCAATATGAGCGATGGGTGGCTATATTGAATAAACTAGAATATAAAATATAAAACATGAATGAGAAGGTGTCTCCAAACTTTTTGCCTCTACGTATAACAAAATATACACAGGCTATATATATACAGGCTGATATATACACTCTGTGTACACACACACACACACACACACACACACACACACACACACACACATATATATATATATACACACACATATATATGTTCGTAGGCTGGGAGAAGCGGCGGAGAGAGCCTCCTGTTGGCTCTGGCATAAAAGAGAGGACAATAGCTGGAAGCCTGGATGAGAGGAACAGTGATCTGGCCAATCACTGCTGACCCACCAACCGGAGAGTGTTGTGGTTAAGGGTCGAAACACTCTGTGAACGTTGGGGACCACCTGATGACCTCTTGTCCAGGCCAAAGCTTTATCCACTAGAAATGGATTATAATAGCATCTTTGATGTATTTGCAAACTGAACTCCCTGGGCAACCAGTGACTTCCAGGAAAGTCTGGATGACAACCGAGAAAGGTCGGTGACGCTGGAGAGACAGCTGACCTCCAGGAAAGACTGGCAGGGTAACAGGGACCAGCAACTCCTGTTGCAGCACTCGCAAGAGGGCACCAAGCAAGCTACCGAACGTACAAATAAGCAATACCCCCAGAGTCTCCCGAGAGGGGGGGAGGATAAGAGACTCGCTAGGACAGATTCAACGGCAACGACAAGGACAGTGACACGGACACAGAGAAGGCTCAAACAGACCACCTTGACTGGGGAGGCATGGGAAGTGAAGTGCAATTGCGGAAAGATCTGCAAAGGTGCAAGAGGGCTTAAAATACACCAGAGCAAGGCCAAGGACAAGGCCAAGAGTGGACAGGGACGGACACAGGCACACCGCTCAGACGAATAGTCTGGTGAGACGCAGGAGAACCCTAGGCAGGAAGCAAACCATAGTCCTAGAGATCTCTCAGTGCTTGCAATCCCCCAAAACCCCACAAGGACAACCTCAAATGCCATCCCAGAAAGCCCACCCCAGCCAACGAAGGAAAGAATCAAGTGGCCTAAGACGAGTGAGACCAAGGAGTGGTCCATGCTCGATGAATATCTGGAAAGGGTGCTATAAATGGTTCAAGCAGGCTCAGTAAAAAGGAAGGTGGATTCACTCACAGCCATCACCTACAACTTGGGAAAAGAGCGGTTTGGAACAGTACCAAGGAGAGAGAACAAAGACAGACCAGAAAAGCAGGAAAACAGAAGAGAAAGAAAGATCAAACAACTTCGGAAGGAGATTAAAACCCTGAGAAAGCAATTCAAATTGGCAAGCATTGAAGAAAAGGAAGGTATAAAAGAACTGACAGCCAGCCTCCGCGAGCAGCTCATCAGGCTGAGAAGGGCTGAAGGGCAAAGGCAAAAGCGGAAAAGGCAGGAAGCTGCACGAGCCCAGTTCATAAAAGACCCCTATCACTTCACCAAGTCACTTTTGGGAGAGACGAGGTCAGGGACTCTAACAAGTTCTAAGGAGGAGGTGGAGGAGTTTGTTGAAGAGACATTCAGTGACCCTTCAAGAAACAATGCCCTACCAGGAAATCTCGGGCTTGGTACCATCAGTCCACCAACATCCTCCCTCAGCACAGAATATCCATCATGGAGAGAGGTTCAAGAGGTTGTCAAGCACGCAAGATCAGCTTCTGCCCCAGGTCCCAGCGGTATACCCTACAAAGTATACAAGAAATGCCCTAAGCTCCTACACAGGCTGTGGAAGCTTATGCGGGTTATATGGGCCAAAGGAACCGTACCAACAAGCTGGAGAAGGGCAGAAGGGTGCTTTGTGCCGAAAGAACGGGGATCCACAAAGATCAGCCAGTTCCGAACCATTTCCTTGCTAAGTGTGGAGGGGAAAATCTTATTTTCAGTGCTGGCCAAAAGAATGAGCTCCTTCATGACCCGGAATGGATATATTAACACCTCTATCCAGAAGGGCGGTATCGAAGGGTTCTCCGGGTGCCTGGAGCATACAGGGCTCCTCAGCCAACTTATCCAAGAAGCAAAGGAGAAGAAAGGCAACCTAACAGTAGTCTGGCTTGATTTTGCTAATGCATATGGGTCAATTCCCCATAACGTGATCCAAGTGGCTATGGACCATTACCACATCCCACATCACATCCAAGGGATGTTCACCAGCTACCTGGGAGACATCAAGCTAAGATTCCAAGCAGCCATGTTCACAACTAAATGGCAGCCAGTGGAGAAGGGAATAGTGACAGGGTGCACCATCTCTCCCATCTTGTTTGTCATGGGAATGAACCTGATCATCTCTGCAGCGATCATAAAGTCAAGAGGACCAAAGACTACAGCAGGAAGTCAACAACCAGCAATCAGGGCATTCATGGATGATCTTACCGTGATAACACCAACTCACGTGCAGGCGAGATGGGTCCTGGCGGAACTGGATCGTATGGCTACTTGGGCAAAGATGATCTTCAAGCCCAAAAAATCAAGGTGTCTGGTGATCCAAAAGGGAAAAACAACGGGAAAGTTCAAGTTGCTTGTTCAGGGGGAAGCAATCCCAAACATCCAAGGGAACCCTATTAAATGCCTTGGAAAGTGGTATGATGATTCCATGACGGATAAAAACAGCATCTCCAGCACCGAAAATCAGGTTGAAGAATGGTTGAAAAGGATTGACAAGTCTGGTCTGCCTGGGAAATACAAGTGCTGGATCTACCAGCATGGCTTACTCCAAAGACTTATGTGGCTTCTCACCGTGTACGAAGTGGCGATAACAACAGTTGAAGGGTTGGAGAGGAAGTTCAATAAGCACCTTCGGAAATGGTTGGGGATACCCCCGAGCTTTACATCTACGGGGCTCTACATAAGGTCGGGCCAGCTCCAGCTCCCCCTGTCTTCAGTTCTGGAGGAGTTTAAAGTCACAAAATGCAGACTTTCCCTGACGTATAGGGACTCCCAAGATCGGCTGATCAGGGAAGCTGGAATAAGAACAAGATCTGGCAGGAAGTGGGCCGCTAGCACTGCTATTGCCCAGGCAGAATCATCTCTCAGGACCAAAGATACCATCGGAAGCCTCTGCACTGGAAGACAGGGTCTAGGAACATCACATTTCCAGCAGTGGTCCAAGTCCACTCCCAGGGAAAGGAGGACCTTGATTCAGGATGAAGTCCGAAACCTTGAGGAAGAAGGAAGGAGAGCTAAAGCCATCGAGCTCGCAACCCAAGGTGCCTGGACAAGGTGGAACCTTCCCAAGAGGAACGTGACGTGGAGTGAACTGTGGAGGCTGGAGCCGTTTCGTATCTCATTCCTGTTTCGAGCAGTATATGACACTCTGCCGACCCCAGTCAACTTGCATCGGAGGGGAATGAGGGAGGACCCGCTGTGCAGGTTGTGTGGCGGTAAAGGAACTATGGCGCACATTCTGTCTGGGTGCAAAACAGCATTGACCCAGGGAAGATACAGGTGGCGCCATGACAAGGTGTTGGCAATGCTCGCAGACATCTTGGAGCAAGAGAGGAGAAAGAAACACCCAGCCAAAACAAAACCATTGCTGAGCACCATCACCTTCGTGAAAGAGGGTCATAGACCAGTTTTCCAAGGCCAAGCCAACCAAAACCTCTTGCAGTTGGCCCAGGGATGGGAGATGGAGGTCGACCTGGGGCGGAAGCTCCTCTTCCCAGAGGCAGTACTGTCCACCACTCTGAGACCAGACATAGTCTTGTGGTCCCCAGAGGGAAAGAAAATCATCCTGGTGGAGCTTACCGTCCCGTGGGAGGAGGGATGTGAGGAAGCGGCAGAGAGGAAGAAAACAAAGTACCAACAACTTGTCCAGGACTGCCGGGACAAGGGGTGGACAGCATGGCTGATGACAGTGGAAGTTGGTTGTCGAGGATTTCCTGCGCAATCTGTGTGGAATCTGATGACAAAGGTTGGATTGAGAGGTCACTTGAGAAAAACAGCCGTTCGTAGGCTGGGAGAAGCGGCGGAGAGAGCCTCCTGTTGGCTCTGGCATAAAAGAGAGGACAATAGCTGGAAGCCTGGATGAGAGGAGCAGTGATCTGGCCAATCACTGCTGACCCACCAACCGGAGAGTGTTGTGGTTAAGGGTCGAAACACTCTGTGAACCACCTGATGACCTCTTGTCCAGGCCAAAGCTTTATCCATTAGAAATGGATTATAATGGATTATATAGCATCTTTGATGTATTTGCAAAGTGTGCGTACATTAGGTCATAAATATTTATACATATTTATATACATATACTGTATATACAGGTACATATATATATATATATATATATATATATATATACACACATATATACACACGTAAATACATATACACATATATATATATATACATAGACATATATATATATATACAGTATATACATACATATGCATATATATACAGATATACACACATATACATATATATATATACAGTGTATATATCAAATATGTAGTAACATCCACGTTCATTCCAATGTACAATATTTACCGTATTTTGGACATTTTAAGCATTATCGGGAATTCTTTCCTGTGGGCATTTGATTCCATGTACATAGCAGCAGACTTTCTGCTTCTCATAGCAATGTACTCCGGCAACAAAAGTCTGTTTGCTAATCATAGCAGACCTCGTAATAGACAGTTATTTTCATACAAAGTAAGATTAACAACCTTATCTTTTTTAACCTTAATATACGAAGGACAAACTACTGTCATAGAAGCTGAGCGAGCACAAAGACAGGGTGAAAGGCTTGAGCAGATGAGCGTCATTAGTCGAGTAAAAGTCAGGACTGTCGTGACTTTCTGGAGGAAATGTGGAGCTTGGAGCCAAGCTACGGCGACAGAAATGAAGTGCTTCTGCTGCACAAAATGTTATTATAGATGGAAAGGCTTCATGTATTTGGCAAGGTGGACACTGCTCAAAGAAACTGAATCACAACAAAAAACGAACTGTTCAAGACTGTTAACACACCCTCCAGTGGGACAATCTTTTATCCACCTTCCCAAAATCTACTGGGAACTTCCCTGGGGAAACGGAAAATTGTCCATCGAGCGAGTCACTATAATATTGATAATGACACATGAAGTATTGCTGCTGTTTTTTGGAAGCATTATTGAGTGATTTAGAGGCAGAATTAATTGGTCCCAATAGCTGGGTTGCTAGCCACTTATAAACAACTGATAATTACAAGTTAGAATGCAAAAAAACCTTGTAATAACATATGTTTTACTCTCATAAGGATCATAAATGATAGGCAAAATTTCAAAAAGGCCCAGTTCCCCTTAAACACACAAGAAATTTGACCTGGCAGTAGGGCTGGGCGATATACAGTATCAATATACACGATATATCGCGGGTTTGTCTCTGTGCGATATAGAAAATTACTATATAGTGATATCCAAGTATACGTTCTCATGCAGTTGCTTTTAGCTGCGGACATTACGCTGCATGTGTTTCCCACTCTTTCTTGTCTCTCCTTCTCACAGAGACGTAGAACAAGCGCACCTTCTTACATACGTCACGTGAGCAACATCACACGCTCCCGCGGAGCAGACAGGTAGCGACATGGTTACGCTAGCTGTGATGCTAACGGTGCGGTGCGGGTGGTATACAAGAGAGAGAAGGTGCGAATCTGGTTAATTCACAAGAAAAACAGCACGCGGTCCATCGTCTGGCGTAGGTTTTTCTTCAAGCGGGAATAAGTTTAACATTTATGCAGCAAACGCGTTGCTACAAAAAGTAGCAGCACTGCTAATTTGTAGCATCATTTGAAAAGTCAACCGCTAGAGAATGAGAGTACTTGAAACTCTGCATGTCAACATCTCCGGCCGGTGCCACACCAACAAAATGCCAAAGCAACTATTTCCACATCAACACCGCATGAAAAAAAAAACAGGAGATAACGTCCGCAGTAACTTACCACACAGTAAAGGACATACACTATTTGATTTCCTATTATGCAGCTCATTTTTATTTGACAGTTATAGAAATATCTTGTGTGACATCATGCACAAAAGTGCACTTTATTTGTTTTTAACTTTTGTAGTGGCGTTCTGTACAAAAAAGTACACTTTCATTTAGAGTTGTTTTTTTTATGTCATCTTGGGGACATCATTTATTAAAGTGCACTTATAGCTTGTTTTAAAATGTCTCTGACAATCTTGCACTTTCTGTTTTGGAAATTACATGTATGTTTGTGTCCCTGCTTAATAACTGTTTAATAGATTGTTTTGTTAAATGTACTTTGTTGTGATTTCCTTCTCTGAATGAAAGTTTAAAATGAGCATATATTAATGCAATATGAAGAAGAATGTTTTAATGTAGACACATAGAATCATCATACTGCTGTGATTATATGCATCAAGTGTTAATTCAAAGCTAAGGCAAAATATCGAGATATATATCGTGTATTGTGACATGGCCTACAATTATTGAGATATTAATAAAAGGCCATATTGCGTAGCCCTACCTGGCAGCCGTGAAAAAGGGCGTATGCCAGGTTTTTATGCGAATTCATGCTTATTACACGAGGACCCAGGTTTGTCTAAAAGGCAACTTTGAAAAAAATCTCAAAGGGAATCCTTTGAGGTACAACATCTCTAGCATGATTAGGCGCTCAGGCTTGTGTGCGAAGATTAAAAACGTTGTTAAAATATTTCTGGTGCTGAAGTGCTTTTTGCAGCATATACTTAGTGTGATCGAGAGCTAATGTGATGATTGCTTCAGAGCCTGAGTGGCGAAGGCAACTACACTGCTTCCTCACCGGTATGGATGGAGAATGGCCAAAGACTCTTTCCATCGCTGCTGATCTTTGGAGCGAGAGTTGAGCTCTGAGGGATCTGCATGTCGCTGCTGTGGTTGTGAGGCTGCTGAGTGGTGACATTGACTGTCTGGTGCTTCTGTGTAGCTTCCAAATGGCTTGTAGTGACAGCAAGTTTCTCTTTGGCTGTGGAAGCAGGAGTGGGGAGAATGGGGTCTTTGGCCGCCGTGCTGTTGGCTCGTGTTTCCTCGTGATCATCGGGCGTCTTCTTCCTCTTCTTGTCCGTACTCTTGTCCTCCTGCTCCTCTTCTCCGTCCCCCTCGTCCTCTTCTTCCTCTTCGCCCTTGGCTGCGGCCTGCTTCTCCTCGGCAGGAGTCTCCGGGGCCTCTGTTGCGGCGGGCGCGGAGGGCGGACCGGAGGGCGTCCGGGCGGTCGGACGAACCTGCGTGGGCCAAACCGAACTGGGCAAGGAGGAAATGACCCCCCCACTGACGCCCAAGCCCGCCAGGAAGGTGCTCGTCACCACGGAAGCCACTGTCGCCTGGCTGCCACTGGAGGAGGGGCCCAGTCCTGTTGCCATGGAGACAATAGAGAAGTGGATTCCAGAGGACGTCCATGTGGAGGAACCTGAGCTTATGGGAGCCATGTCGGCTGAGGACACGGGAGATACTGTAGGCTGGCAGAGGAAAAGCAGGTGACGTTAGCCTTAACGTATTAACAGTGACTAACAATATGACAACATATGATCTATAATACAGGCATGTGATTTGACCACAATGAAAAAGATTTCTCCAGATTCTCTGAACCTTTTGATGATTTTACGGACCGTAACTCCTAAATTCCTTGCAATGGCTCGTTGAGAAATGTTGTTCTAAAACTGTTCGACAATTTGCATACAAATTGGTCACCCTCACCCTATCCTTATTTGTGAATTACTTAACATTTCATGGAAGCTGCTTTTATACCCAATCATGGCACCCACCTGTTCCCAATTAGCCTGCACACCTGTGGGATGTTCCAAATAAGTGTTTGATGAGCATTCCTCAACTTTATCAGTATTTATTGCCACCTTTCCCAACTTCTTTGTCACGTGTTGCTGGCATCAAATTCTAAAGTTAATGATTATTTGCAAAATAAAAAATGTTTATTAGTTTTAACATCAAATACATATGTTGTCTTTGTAGCATATTCAACTGAATATGGGTTGAAAATTATTTGCAAATAATTGTATTCTGTTTATATTTACATCTAACACAATTTCCCAACTCATACAGAAACAGGGTTTGTACAAATACCTGTACAAAGTGGCCGCATCAATTCAACCTATTGCATCTTAACTTCATGAATTATTGTGGCCACGAAGTGTCGTCAAAAAACAATGACCATGCCACTTTAACTTAGACCCAGTTTACACTAAACAAATGATTTTTTCCCCCCAAAGTCAAACAAAATCAAACTTTATTTATATAGAATTTTTCATAGAAGACAAGAAAATATACACACAAAGTGACACAGATCTGATTTTTTTTGCCAGTCTAAATGTTCCAAAGTTCTTCAAATCTAATCTTTTCGCATCAAATTCAGGCCACATCATGATGTAGTCCAAATCCAATTAAAATCTGATAATTTAAACTTTTAATTGTGACATTCACACTAAACAACAATGTGAGCTGAATGCGACTTTTTTGTCAGCTTTGGGCGAGCTACGTCATTAGAGTGCGCGGGGAAAGACGCAACCTTATAGTGGAAGTGGATACTTCATCAGAACATCAGGTTTCGGTGAGCAAAGTCTTCTTTTGACAGCCACATTTTCAGTGCATCACTAGTCAATAGTGTGCAAACAATAGGCTATTATAAAATCTGAATATATATTCTGATTTTGAAGAAATAGTGATTGTTAAATGACCGGAATTTGACGCTGCGGCGTATTTGCATGTTACATACATTAAGTAAGCTGTTTACATAAGTGAGTTGAAAAATAAAGCTAACATAGATCCACACTGACGTCCGTGCCTCCTTTGCTTTACAGCCATAAAAAGATTAGAACCCTAACAAATATACAAAACTATTGTATATATATTAATTTATACATTATATTATTTTAATTTATTTTCTCATAAAAAAAACAAACAGCAACTTTTAAGGTGTGGCAGTACATATTTTATTTTGTAGTAGTAGTAACAATTTCCTTGTTCATATATGGAATCCAATTAACTTCCTTTGTTTTCACTTTATCGGACAGCGCATGCAAGTGACGTCGAGGCAACATTGGGGCTTGTGCGCATTTATACTGGAAAGATAAAGATCACATTTTACTTGCAGTGTTAACAGTCAGCTGGAAAAAAATCTGATTTAGTCCACTTTGCCCTGCAGTGTAAACGTTGTCTTCAAGACAGCATACCGGTAAGTCAATTTCAGAGGGTTAATAACAAATAGGTTAGTGTTTTTCATACCTACTCAAAAAGGTTCATTATGTATTCTTGCTCATATACTTTTCAATTTTCTCCTAGTCTAAGGGCAGAGGAGAGCCAACCAGGGAGACTTCAAGGGTCTGCCCAGTTGGCCAAACCTTTAAGAACAGTTGATAGGCGGTGGTCAGCTGACCCTTTTGAAGAAGACTGCAGATTACATTTTAAACATGTTGAGTAAAAATTGTACCAAAAATATTATCTGGCTTGAAGACAATTTGAACATTTTTCATAACTACTATCGTTATCTGTTTAAAGGCCTACAGTACTGAAATGAGATTTTCTTATTTAAACTGGGATAGCAGGTCCATTATATGTGTCATACTTGATTTTTTCGCGATATTGCCATATTTTTGCTGAGAGGATTTAGTAGAGAACATTCACAATAAAGTTCGCAACTTTCGGTGCTAAAAGAAAAGCCCTGCCTCAACTGGAAGTCGCAGACGATGACGTCACATGTTGATGGCTCCTCACATATTCACATTGTTTTTAATGGGAGCCTCCAACAAAAACAGCTATTCGGACCGAGAAAACGACAATTTCCCCCTTAATTTGAGCGAGGATGAAAGATTCGTGTTTGACGATATTGATAGCGACGGACTAGAAAAAAAAACGCGATTGCATTGAGACGAATTCATATGTTTTTAGAGACATTTACTCGGATAATTCTGGCAAATCACTTATCTTTCGATTGTGTTGCTAGTGTTTTAGTGAGTTTAACAGTACCTGATAGTCGGAAGTGTACGTGTCTCAGGGAAGTCGACGGCAGCTTTATGGGCGGCACAAGCCCAGCTGATATCCGGTAAGAAGCGACTTTTTAACCACAATTTTCTCACCGAAACCTGCTGGTTGACATTCGGTTGGGATCCATGTCCGCTCTGATCCATAGTAACGTTTCATCTCCGTGAATTTTAAACAAGGAATCACCGTGTGTTTGTGTGGCTAATGGCTAAAGCTTCCCAACTCCATCTTTCTACTTTGACTCCTCCTATATTAATTGAACAAATTGCAAAAGATTCAGCAACACAGATCTCCAAAATAATGTGTAATTATGTCGTTAAAGCAGATGACATTTAGCTGTGTGTGTGCGCAGCGCTCATACTTCCTAAAAACGCGTGACGTCTTGCGTGCACGTCATCATTGCACAACGTTTTCAAGACAAAACTCCCGGGAAATTTTAAATTGTAATTTAGTAAACTAAAAAAGCCGTATTGGCATGTGTTGTAATGTGAATATATCATCATTGATATATAAACTATCAGACTGCGAGGTGGGTAGTAGTGGGTTTCAGTAGGCCTTTAATTAACTACACTTCATCAAACCTTTTCCAATAGTCCACGCTACAAAATAATACAAGTATGTATGATTCCTGCTGACCTAACATTGCATTAATACAGGCATTGGTCAATACTCACGGGAAAAATTTGTAGAGTTCAGTTCAGAATTTAAAACATATATTTTTTTAGGGATTTTTATGGATTAGTTTTACATTTTTTTGGGGGGGTTTTACAATTTATTGTACTGACTAAAGTGTGGTACTGCAACATACGATAATGACAACAATAATAAGACAAAAATGTAGTGCTCTACTTACCATTCCAGTCTTTACAATACGAGAACCTTCAAATATTCTTGTGGTATTTGCTAGAATTGAAAGAAGAGGATGAATGATGCACCTATGATGTATTACAGGTACGATTAAATGATAAAAAGCTACCTCTAAAGAGCAGAGTTTGGCTGAAGTCACTGCGTAGGTCGTGTTGGCAGACTGCCTGCACTCGGAACAAGTACAGCACATCTGGCGACACGTTAGTGATGACCGCTTTCTGCAAGAAAAAAAACAAACATTTTATTTAACAAGATGATGAATTCCTGCTGATTGATGAAGTGTGTCCAAAACATTTAGTCCTTAGTTTGAATCGCTGACGACAAGGCAGCTGTTGAAAAAGCAGCTTGTATTTCTCCAGGACAATTGAGATAAAAGGTGTGCAGACATGAAATGGATATCAAGAGAGCATAATAAGGGGAAGTGACAGCGAGGGAGTACTTGAAAGAAGTGACATTAATGGATCAACACTGACAGCGGAATGAAGTGTCTGAGCTATAAATGTACAATCACACTAAATTAATTAAAGACAGTGAAAGCAAAGACACAATTCACTGAAATCCCTGGTCTGAAAAAGAAGAAAAAAAGGTGTCAATAGACAAGTGTGGGGTTGCTAAGCAGGCAAAGCTGCAGGAAAAGTTCAATTCAAGTTTAAAAAATAATATTAGTGTTCTTATCAAATATACACGCTGCTCAAAATGAGGTCAGCTTCACTTTATCAGTTTTCATCACAATCTGTTCAGCCTTCATCTCCAAGTTCCACAATGTGTCCCATGTGTTTCCTCCACATAAAACACAAGTTGAAGACACACATATCACACTATTATATAAATATTATATATATAATATTATATAAACTGCTTTTGTGGCTCGTCTAATCCTCCTCCCTCAGACTCCACACATGAGTAAACTACACCACAATTAGGTCATTAACGCAACGCAACATTCATTTTAACCATTCGTTTGTTTTGGCAAGCTGTTAAGCTTTTGTGTAAACGGTTTTAATGTTTTTAAAATCAATCTTTAAACTGCTGGCAGGCAATTCTCCAATCGATATTAAAAAAAAAAAGTACTTTGATATGTTTTGTACATTAAAGATGTTAAAACCAATCTAGGCCCTGCGATGAGGTGGCGACTTGTCCAGGGTGTACGCCGCCTTCCGCCCGATTGTAGCTGAGATAGGCGCCAGCGCCCCCCGCGACCCCAAAAAAGGGAATAAGCGGTAGGAAATGGATGGATGGATGGAAAACCAATCTAGAGTTTAACTGCCATCAATTGTAAGTGTATGTATTGTAATGAGGTACAATTGGACATGATGCATCGCAATAAATTAGTACAAAATATGAACGGCAAAAAAAATATGTTTAGAAATTAAGAGTGTACCGATAAAATATTTTTCAATTTCGATACGATACGATATTGGAGCCTTGAGTATTGGCCGATACCGATATTGAGCCAATACGTTAACAACAAGAATCATAAATAATTTTAGTATTTAGTCATCTGGAATATTAGAAAAGGTTTATACATGTGACATTAGTCAAGTAGAGACAATGGCAAATATGTAAAACACTAACCTATTTATTATTAACCCTCTGGAATGGACTTATGGACTTATGATTGTTGCTGTTTGTTACTAGATACTTTGTAATACATATGTTTCATATGTCTTTATTAGGGTTGTCCTGATTTTGGTACAGATACGTTTCAAACTAAAGAGGATCACAACAAAGGTCATATTGGCTTCCTGTTATTACAAAATCTTATAATATGTTTCTTAATGCACTTAAAGACCAATTTTAAAAGGTTAAAATTAAAACAAAAAAGGCATTTAACACATTGGGCTGTTCTTATTGCACCGAAAGAACAATTTATAAGAGTCTATATGTCATTTAGTCTGCCATAATCTAGGATTAGGTTAGAATATAATAGAAAGCTTTAATGACATATAAAATGCTTCATGATTTATGGTTGCCACTCTTGGTCTGTGCTTTAACAAAAACACAATCATTAGTCAATACTAAAATCAATACTATCGCTAAAAGTAGACATATAAGACATGAAGCAGGTAAAACAAATATTGGTAAAGATAACACAAAAATTGTAGAAATTTCTTAAAAAATTCTGTCTCTTTTCTTGCATTGGTGTACGCTATGGGGGCGGTTTTGACTGAGCTAATAATTGGCAACAAGCCAAAGAGCTTTGTGTGCGCCTACATATCTCTAATGGCACAAAAGAAGAGTTAGTTAGCTACATTACCTGTTGATCTGCCTGCTTGTTATTTAATTGTTCAGCTAAGTATAAAGCAAAGATTGTAATATTTTAATTATGCCTCCTTTGGCGAGGCATGTTTTAAAGCAGCACTGTGCTTCCGAGTTTAAAGTGTCATCTTTATTAAATACCTTCAAATTGCGCCTCACACATCCTTTTTTATTAACCAGTAGAATTGCCGTTTGTTGCCATTCTTTCTCTCCAAGCTCTCGGCTCTGTGTGTGCGTGCTGACACACTTAACATCATGCACCTTGGCTCGGTATGTCGCCGCTGCAGCGTGCAGATGAAAAAAAAAATACTGCTTTTTTTCAAAGGTATTATAGTTTTGTTTTTAAATCATTAGTGCCACAGTACTTTATTAATACCGGTATAGCGTACAACCATTGTGTTTATATTGACAAAGGTGTTCAATGACGGACACTTTAGTAAAGAGCCCGCCTTTATCCACTAACTTACACAGGGTGGTTGTGTCTGCAGGCTGTATTGGACAATAGGAAGAATAAGACATAACCTCAAGCGCAAACATTTTAGCGCTAATGGGAGAATAGGACCCAGAGTTTCCCCCAAATTGCCAAGATATCGATGACAATGGGGGAGTGGTCATTGTGACATCATCATATCATTTGCATAATATTTTATGACACATATTTTCAGTAAAAATTCTAAAAAAAATGTATATACACATTTATTTATGTGTTAATTAGCATTAACATACAATGTTTTTTTTTTAATTTAATATTGTTTTGCTGTATTTTTCAATTGTTGCTGTTTATTGTATGATGTACTTTGTTGAGAATTTTTCAAATGTCTTTAAGTGAGTTTTTCTTTATTAAAAACGGCTAGCTACATTTTTGGTACAGCACTTGTCAATAGTGCACACATCAAAGGGAATATATATAGCCATTTGTACTGTAAATACCTGCTAATGTAAAATGTGCATATTTGTATGTTATTGATGTCCTATGATCTTAGACACCGTGCACTAAGTGAAAGGGGATTGGCAGAGAATAAGGAAGTGTGGTTGTGTGTCTGCGCGGGGACGGAAATGTGTGCACAGGAGGTAATACTCGTTGGAATTAGCATGAGATTGGCAATGAAAGTTAAAAAGAGCATCGGAGTTTGTATGACTTCCTATATTACTTTATTTGTTTTTACATTAAAAAAACCCTCGTTTTTAAGTGTGCAGAGGGCTTTTTTTTTTTTTTTTTGCTGTGGCAGCACACCATGATCAAACACATTAAGGGGAAACCCTAGAACCCTTATTGAATAGGATGCCATATTATACATTAGTTATACAACTATATTTACTTGCATTCCTGCAGAAAAAAAATATATTCAACGCCAAAAGAATAAATAAAAAGCCTGAATATGTATTCCATCCATCCATTTTCTACCGCTTATTCCCTTTCGGGGTCGCGGGGGGGCGCTGGCGCCTATCTCAGCTACAATCGGGCGGAAGGCAGGCTACACCCTGGACAAGTCGCCACCTCATCGCAGGGCCAACACAGATAGACAGACAACATTCACACTCACATTCACACACTAGGGCCAATTTAGTGTTGCCAATCAACCTATCCCCAGGTGCATGTCTTTGGAGGTGGGAGGAAGCCGGAGTACCCGGAGGGAACCCACGCATTCACGGGGAGAACATGCAAACTCCACACAGAAAGATCCCGAGCCTGGATTTGAATCCAGGACTGCAGGAACTTCGTATTGTGAGGCAGACGCACTAACCCCTCTGCCACCGTGAAGCCCCTGAATATGTATTGACTATTTAATTATTTCTGATCATCTTTCAAATAATAAATGTTTTTAGATTTAGAAATCGTTTTTAATATTGTCAAGTTTATCATATTTGTGAAAGACGCTCAATACATTTGAAAATAAGCATCGTACACAACACCTTTGGTAGGAGCTACAACAGAAATGGCAAGAATGTGTCAGCTGCAAGATGATTGACGGATGGAGAAAACCTCACATGAAGCTCATACACTGATAACAATATTGATGGACATGTAAATGTGCGGTATGGATTTATCAGATGGAGCTGTCAGTGCACTTGGTAGGCAGGTGAGTGACAGTGTGGGGTCACAGGGTGCTTTGATATCAACCATCTTTTGCATGCTGAGTCGTCACTTCTTACACCAACAGATCCATGTTGCAAAACTACTGTAATGTCGTATTATTATTATATTGCTATATTTTTATGTTGCTATGTCGTCATATTGTTATGTTGTTATATTAGTATGTTGTCATATTGTTGTGTTATGTAGTCATATTTTTATGTTGTCATGTTGATATATTATTGTTATGTCATTATATTGTCATATTGATACGTTATTTTGTCATATTGTTGTGTTGTTTTTTCGGGAGTTTTACACGGTTATCATTATTGACATTTATGTGTATGCAGCACAAATGCCCGCAGCTGCAGAAACCACAGCAAAAGAGTGGCCGCTCGAATATTGACGCTGGAAAAGATACCGACCTCATCGTCATGTATCTTTCGGTTTATTCACTTATTAAAAAATGTCGGCACAGGCCTAATCTTTCATTAGTCAGATATGCTCCAATTATAAAAAAATATAAATGAATAACAATTCCTACTTTGTGGAAATTCATGTACCACAGTCAGGTCTGAAACCAATTAATTAAGAACCAAACAAGAGACTGTGGTTTTCGTTTGTAAACCTATCTCGTTTTGCATTTTTGGAGCAACTTTTGATTGGTTTTAGAGCGTTCAATACAATAGAATCATTAAAAGGGCATTAAATAGAAGATGCTCATATCACATTTTCAACTTTTCTGTCTGCAAGCATTAGAGTAAAAGTTGGGACCTTCCGATATAGACTGTGGTTCTCAAACTGTGGTACAAATACCACCGATTGTACGCAGGCTCCATCTAGTAGTACTTATGATTATATTGCTGTTGTTCCAAAGTCAGAAGTACCTTATAAACTTATAATTAGTGCACCAACCCAAAAAAACTCCCTTTTTTTATGACAAAAACCTCCCTTTTCCATGACAAAGAAAAAACAAAAACAACCTTACCTCACCCCGGTCCGCAGCTACAAAAAGGTTGGGGACCACTGGTCTACATAACATGTAATGGTGGTTCTTTGGTCAAACTGTTGCGTAAATTATATTTTACAGATCATCTTCAGGTCGCTTTCTGACAGTCGCTTCCGGATGCGCCGTTTTGTGGGCGGTCTTATTTACGTGGCTCACCTTTGGCAGCGTCTTCTTCCCGTCATATTTGTTGTAGCGGTGTAGCGTGCAAGGATGGGAGTGGAAGAAGTGTCAAAAGATGGAGCTAACTGTTTTAATGACATTCAGATTTTCCCTGAATCAATAATGGAGCAGCATCTCCTCATCCGGAAACAGCAACACAGGAAATGTTTCCCGTGAAAAACCGTCCGACCGGAACTCTAATAACTAAAATTCCTTGGGTGAATAATGTAAACTCACTCCACCGGTATGTTTTAGCGCTTTCATGGCGAGTTTACTGACAGATAAAAGTAAGAACTTTACACTACTTTATATAAGAAATGGCAACACCGGAGGTTGAATGTCACATGACAAGAAGAAGGAGAAAAACAACAAGTTCATCAACTACGGCGTCGGCACGGACACAGGCAATTTTTCAGGATTGATGCAGATCCCAAATACAGATCAGCAGGTACCAGAAGGTAAGAAAACTGGCTTTTGCATAATATTGCGAAACAAAACGCCAGATATGTATTACCTTATACACACACCATAATAATATTCATATGTTTTTAATGCGCCGACAATCCTTCAAAAGGTGCGGCTTCATAGTTTACCAAAGCCGTACTAAAACATTTTGATCAAATTTTAATTGCCATGTGCACTATATTTTCAATGGAACATGTAAAATGTTGGCGTTGTTTACTTGAGACATATTGCCATCATAGTGCAGCCTACACTTATCTCTTATGTTTGACTGCCATTTACTGGTCACACTTATCATTACACCATGTACCATATAACCTTACATTATTCCTTACATTAGTCGCACCGGGTAATAAGGCGCACTGTCGAGTTTTGAGAAAAAAGATTTTAAGTGCGCCTTGTAGTCCATAAAATACGGCATGCTAATAGTATAAAATACAACATTGTATTAATGCACTCACCATGCTTTGATCCCCCGTCTTAGTGAAGGTCTCCTCGTCGGCCACGTCCCGCTTCACCCAGCTGTAGGACACCATATAGCTGCTGATGGGCGGCTGGTACACGCTCAGGGGGCGCTGCCAGCTTACCATCAGGGCCGTCCGGTTGAGCGGGCGGATCTTCATGCTCACTGGAGCACTGCTGCACACTAAAACGTGAGCAAGAGGATCATAAATATGCATTCAATATCAATTAATCATCAATAACTCCACACATTTGTTGTTGTTTACTGTTTTATTCACAAAGCGTCCATTGTTGCAAGAAATACTCCAAATGCAGGAAGAGAAGGCGATCACACACCCTCACCTCAAGGTGGCAGTAGATGATTATTATTATAAATGAAGAGCACTGTGACAGTTGGCTGTTCTTCAGCAGCTCAACAGCAACTTGTCACCTTTTATGACTAACTGAAACTGTCAATCATCTGAAACTTGAGGTGACAGTAAAAACTATAGCGACATATCACCTCATAGACCACATGAGGGGAAACAATAATATGTATGTTTTTTTATACATCAGTCACAGAAGACCCCAGGGCAAAAAAAAAATAACAATAGCGAGGAGTCAAGGTGTTGATGAAGTGTGAGCGGATGTAAATCAGATTAAAGTTACCAGCAGTGTCAGTGGTGAAAATTTAAAGAAAGAAGTGGCATTGTTATCAAGTGTGGCTTCTGGAATATTCTTCATTATATCCGACAAATAAAATCAATGCATTGTTAAAAATTATTTTTACATTTAGTTTGTTGCTTTGGGATACATTTTCAATAAGGAACATCACGCAACGACAATTCAACATGTCTGACAAGGAGCAGGAATAAGTAGATATTATTTAGTTCTACGCCATTTGCCTGCCAAAAATGTTCCAAAAGTTTCTTTAAAGGCATACTGAAAGGAGATTTTCTTATTTAAACGGGGATAGCAGGTCCATTCTATGTGTCATACTTGATCATTTCGCGAAATTGCCATATTTTTGCTGAAAGGATTTAGTAGAGAACATCGACGATAAAGTTTGCAACTTTTGGTGCTGATAAAAAAGCCTCGCCTTTACCGGAAGTCGCAGACTATGATGTCAAAAGGGTGAGGGCTCCTCACGTCCTCACACTGACCGAGAAAACGACAATTTCCCCATTAAGTTGAGCGAGGATGAAAGATTTGTGGATGATGATATTGATAGCGAAGGACTAGAAAATGATAATAATAATAATAAAATAAAACAAAAAGCGACGGCTCTTTATTACTAGGATAATTCTGGAAGATCCCTTATCTACTTATTGTTTTAATAGTGTTTTAGTGAGATTATAATGACATACCTCGAGGTCGGATGGCTGCGGTGAACACGCAGTGTTTCAGAGAGAAGCCGAGGAGCCAAGCTCACAGCTGCCTTTTAAACAGCTACTGCAGGAGGACGAATTAACCAATGATGTCTCCGGTAAGATATATATCACAATTTTCCCATCCAAAAATATGCTGGTTGACGTAGAGAAACATGTTCGCTTGACCGCTCTGTGTTAAAAACAAAGAAACACCGGCTGTGTCTCGGTGCTAAAGACAGCTGCAATACACCGCTTTCCACCAACAGCATTGTTCTTTATAGTCTCTATTATTAACTGAACAAATTATGTGTTTGTTATTAAAAAAAATAGTTTTCTTTGACAAAAAAGGGCAGAAAAAAAACAACTTAAAAAAACATCCAACAACTTAGAATTGACAGATAGATCTGAAGTTGACTAAGACTCTAGAAGTAGACTAGAGATTTAAGCGTTAAATAAATGATGCATGTATGCCCTGGCACACTATTATCATAATTTCATGACCTAAGCAAAAAACTTTTTATACCGAAATAAATACACCTACAACTATATAAAAATATAGAAAAAACTACCAGCAACGGTAAAGTTATGATTCATGAAGGAGAGAACAAAATGAATGAATGTAATAACTGAATACATATGCATACATATTTTTTCTCATTGGTATTATTTTTTGAATGAATTAAGTAACGTTTATGACAATCTTTTTCCAAAACACATTATAGAATGTGAGATATAACAGGATAATGCATATATTTATTATTTGCCTTATTTACATGTATGCTAGCAAGTCTTCAATAAGCCAGGGCCGATAACAGACTTTGCTTGAAGCTATATTGAGCTATAAATTATTGCTGATAAACGACAATATTGTCATTGTTTTACTGAGACCAAGTTAACAACTGATGTAATGAGAATACATATAATAACAATAACCCCGAAAGTGACAAGCGGTATAAAATAGACGGATGGATGCTTGTATATCCTTTCAATTGCAATTAACTTGTCTTTGTCATATTTCTAATTTTAGTGTAATTGGAATGAAAAAAATGTAAATCTCGAAATTAAATAAACCTAACAAATAACAAAATATACTTGTCTGTTAGCAAAATGTTGCACTTGATTAAATATTACAACTAAAAGCAATAAAATATGTGTGTGTGGAGCAAAGACGGCGTCTAGAAAGTACATCCGAACATGACATGACGATCAACATTGTCCTGACAAAGAAGGATAAAACAACTTAAATAGTCTTGATTGCTAAAACAAAGCAAGTGTGGGGAATAGCGGTCAAGGAAGACATGAAACTGCTACAGGAAAATACCAACAAAAGAGAAAAAGCAGCCAAAATAAGAGCATAAGACAAAAACTAAAACACTACACACACAAAGACACCAAAAAATTCAAAATAATTCACGGTGCGATGTGACAGGTGGTGACAGTACACCTACTTTGAGACAAGAGCTACAGTGATCCATGCTTGGTTATGGTTTAAATTCATACCCAACAATTGCGACAATGACTTTTTACTGTCAACTGAGTTTTGTTTTTGAATGATTTCTGCTGGTAGTGTGCCACTGGACTTTTTCAATGCGAAAAATAGGCTTTGGCTCAAAAAAGGTTGAAAAACACTACTAGACAGTATGGTTTGTTTTGTCTATCAAACACGCACAGAGGGGGTGCAACATGTCACAGCAAACATTTGCTTGTTGTTACTGTTATTCATTTTACTGAGAGAGAACAGAAAGGTTTTGAAGTGCAATCATAATATGTAAAATAACTTTCTGCTTACACTGTATATTATATTATTTTGTTCAACACATTATCAAGGGGAAATAGGCTTTGTTCCACCAGAGGGCACTAGCTTTTCTTTATTAGTAGTGCATTGTAAAATTACATTGTCTCATAATCTTCATTTTACTGTTAAGGGAATCAATGTCTAAATTAGTTTTTTTTGGTCTTATACATTATTACAGTGTAACCTTGATTTACATACGCCTCGATTTTCGTCCTTTTTGGTTTACATCGCAGCAAATATGCTTGTGTGTGAGGACAACATCTCGCCGTACGAACACTTCATTAATTCATTCAAGTATAGTGATTTCATGCTTGGTTATGGGTTAATGTCAAATCCAACAACTGCGACGACGACTTTTTATCGTCAGTTTCGGGTTTCATTCTTTAATGATTTCTGTTGGTGGTGTGCCTTCGTATTTTTTCAACAAAAAAAATGTGCCTTGGCTCATAAAAAGGTCGAAAAACACTGACTTAGACTGCAGTCAGGCTGCTAACAAGTAGGACATTTTTTATGGTCTGTTTTTTTTCTCCTCCTCGTTTGCACTTGCATCTTTCATAGTTACACAATAACTTAATATTTATCACCTCCTTTGTGGTTAATTGACTATATGTCTTGGAAGTAGTATTATCACTTGAGGTCGAGGCTAAACATGTTGCGCATCGAGTAAGAACAAAAATATGCTAGTCGCTAAGTTAGCTTGAAACAATAGAGGAAATTTTGTAGATGGAAGCACTTTCAAGCAGAAAGTAAGCGGTTAATAAGAGAAAATAAACACGATGATTAATAAGAGCTGGAGAGAGAATAATATAACAACTGTTGCTGTGTAGCGGACAGGTGTACATATAACAGGAAGGCGGATCCATTCATATATCGAAAGTGTCGATACCAAGGTTGGTATCAGTATATGGTCGATAGTAGAGCGATTCTATCAATATTATTTTATATTTTTGTTAATATTTACAAATACAGAGAATAATTGCATGGACTCAAGAAAATTATGAATGCAAAAACAAAAGGATTTAAAAGAGGAGTAGATAGTCATTTTTACTCTTGTTTTGTTAGTGTGAATGTGCACTATTGACTTTGTTTTAATCAAAGACATAAAAAGAGAATAATGTTACGATTATTTAAATAGTGTGTTAATATTAAACTGTCAATAGCACACATAATAAATACATTCCCAGTTCATGCATGAACTGCAATAATTGGCAGTGTAAAACCATGATCACTTTAACTGACAAAAAAAATAAAAAAAATGTGTAAAATGAATGCAGGATATTGATGATTAAATCTTAATCAATGAATAATATATATTGATTGTTGATTTCAGCAAACATGCTTCTGCTGCTGAAATGAGTCATTGATCATGTATCGTTGCATTCACATCAGTTTTAAAAAATGTAGTAAAAAAAAAAGAAAAAAAAAGCAGCTGGTTAAATGTGGTATATAAATGTGAATTATGTTCATGTTGACTGTAAGTAAGAAAACAGTGGGTGACAGATGGTGATCAAACAATAATAAACACTATTTGTCCAATTATGTAACTTCTGCTGAGACTTTTTAATAATCACTTTAAAAAAAAAAAAACTGATTCCAGTCAGCTGTAGCCACAACAAAACAACATCAGCAACAAAATTAATATGCTGAAAAACTGCTCACTTTCTGCCATAAATACAACAAAATAAAGTTTTTGTCGTAACAATAGCAGCCGTCCTCTCTTTTACTTGCATCAACACACACCAGACTTAAACAGTGATGCGTTCAAGGGCACACAAACAGTCAGACATTTCCAACACAATATAAAGTGTGACTGCCTGGTCGTTACACAACAATGCGTTCATAATGCAGGCTAGCTTGTAGCTAACGATGCAGCATATTATGGCACAATAAATGTGCACTGTATATCCACACTCCACTATCACATTTGTGCTCATTCCACTGCAGGGGTCGGCAACCCGTGGCTCCATAGCCGCACGCGGCTCTTTGATTGTTTCGGGGGGTTTCCGGATTTTGATACCTCTGCCGGACCTCACCCGAGGTTAACATGCTCCGATTTTCACTCGGACGACAATATTCAGGGCGTGCCGTGATGGCTTTACTTTTAACGTCCTCTACAACATGTCATCGCGCCCGCCTTTACACCACGCTAACTGCATAGCGGCCGGACGCATGCATTTTGCTGCTTCTATCGTCACACGTACGAGATTGCAAGGCATACTTGGTCAACAGCCATACAGGTTACACTGAACGTTGTGATATAAACAACTTTAACACTCTTACTAATATGCGCCACACTAGGAACCCACACCAAACAAGAATGACACACACATTTCAGGAGAACATCCTCACAGTAACACATTATAAACGCAACATAACAATTACCCAGAATCCCCTGCATCCATGACTCTTCCAGGCTATATTACACACCCCTGCGCCCCCAACCCCGCCCACCTCAACCGACGCACGGAGGGCGGGCAGGGGGTGTGGGGGATTTGGTGCTAGCGGGGTGTATAATATAGCCTGGAAGAGTCGTGGATGCAGGGGATTCTGGGTAATTGTGGCTTCATAGCACGCCCATATTATTGATATCTGTGTGACCATCAGCAGATATACGCGAGAATGGTTGCGGCTTCCATTGTCTTCTTTATTTTGTGAAACGGGTCAAAATGGCTCTTTGAGTGGTAAAGGTTGCCGACCCCTGTTCTACTGTCGTATTGAGAATTCTAACTAGATTACAGAAATTAAAAAAAAAGTGTAATGGCATATTTTACAGACAATAAGTTACAGGGATGTACATTTGAATTTGTAACAACATAGATTCAATCTGAACAAAATTATGTATTCAGGGTGTGCACGTCTCAAATTTAGACATACAATACAAGTACATCGCTCATTAAAAACAGTATTTTTGTTGTTTTCATTGTAACTAATCAAAATCACAAAAGTAATCTAATGAAAATGACAGCTGTATTTTTTTTTAATAGGCAATTTAACTTGATATAAAGTCAGCCTTGACGATTTGTCCAGGGTGTACTCCGCCTTCCGCCCGAATGCAGCTGAGATAGGTTCCAGCACCCCGAAAGGGGACAAGCGGTAGAAAATGGATGGATAAAGTCAGCTTTGAGACAGGTGAGTCATTAGCTAGAATGTATGATAGTCTGATGTTGCTCACATGTACTCCAAATACATTTTTCTTTATTATTGTAAAATAAAGGGAACATTACTTGTAAATAGTTTCAATATTTATTTATCAATGTATTTATTTTCTGTTAATTTCTTTTATTAGTCTTTCAGTTGAAAATCAGCATTTTGTATTGTTGGAATAAAACCACTGAATAATGAAAATATTGAATATTTGCATTGATAGTGACTTATTGGTGAAAAATAGCTGTTTGTACTATAAATGAAAGTGCATTGTATACAATGCATAATGATGTGAAATTATGTATTTTCTTGAAAAGTAATAATCTTCTGTATAAAATATGATGGAAGATAAGAGTAATAACAATGTGAGCAGTGGGTATTATGACTGGTTATTACTGTAGAGGACAAACACGTGTAATTAATTACACAACATGTTTAATTTAGGTGGGCTGTAATTGAAGAGCCGCCCTGTGAATTTGATCAATTATTGTGTTTATCATACTGGAGACATATAAATGGCTGCTGCCAAAATGCTAACCTTTTAGCGCACACTTGCAACAATACAAGTCATTAGCACCATCACAGGCTAATGTTATGATTCTGTGTGGGTTTGATTTTTGCATTGGCCAGCACACATTTAAAGAGAAAGTTCACATTGCCGCATGCATAATCACATTAAACACCATAATCATGCAGCTCACCTCTGGACGCCTCAGTACCACGAGCGCCAACATTAATGTCAGTCAAGTCTTTCTTCCACGCCTCTTTCACTGCAGACTTGAAGACTTTGCGACCATCGAGGTCCTGCAGGGGACGAAAGTTGTTCCTCAAATATTCCACAGACTTGACGTGGTCCTGCTGCTCCGTCGTAAAGATGGAGTAGAAAGCCTCCAGCTGCACAAACAAATATTACACAATTTTATGTGTCAAGGCAGGAATGGAACAATATTACATGTCATATCACGGTTATCATTATCACAGTATTGTTGAATGTGCTGAAATATCAGTGATTAGCAATTATAATGTTTGCTAGCTTCTTGTAACAACCTATATATACAAACACTGTTTCCATATGAGTGGGGAAATTGTGTTAGATGTGAATATAAACGGAATACATTGATTTGCAAATCCTTTTCAAACCATATTCAATTGAATGCACTACAAAGACAAGATATTTGATGTTCAAACTCATAAACGTTCTTTTTTTTTTGCAAATAATAATTAACTTAGAATTTTCTGGATGTTGTTGATAAATGGCTTTCGCTTTGCATAGTAGAGCTTTGACTTGCACTAGCAGATGTAGCGACAAACTTTATTTAGTGACTGTGGTTTACAGAAGTGTTCCTGAGCCCAAGTGGTGATATCCTTTAGAGATTGATGTCGGTTTTTGATACAGTGCAGTCTGAGGGATAGAAGGTCACGGTCATTATTTGATTGATTGATTGATTGAAACTTTTATTAGTAGATTGCACAGTTCAGTGCATATTCCGTACAATTGACCACTACATGGTAACACCCGAATAAGTTTTTCAACTTGTTTAAGTCGGGGTCCACGTTAATCAATTCAATGTTGGTTTCCGGCCAGGTCGCTTACTTTGAGTGATTTCTCCAGATTCTCAGAACCTTTTGATGATATTATGTACCGTAAATGTTGAAATCACCAAATTTCTTGCAATTGCACTTTGATAAACGTTGTTCTTAAACTGTTTGACTATTTGCTCACGTAGTTGTGGACAAAGGGGTGTACCTCGCCCCATCCTTTCTTGTGAAAGACTGATCATTTTTTGGGAAGCTGTTTTTTTACCCAAAAATGGCACCAACCTGTTCCCAATTAGCCTGCACACCTGTGGGATGTTCCAAATAAGTGTTTGATGAGCATTCCTCAACTTTATCAGTATTTATTGCCACCTTTCCCAACTTTTTGTCACATGTTGCTGGCAAAAAAACAAATGTTTATCAGTTTGAACATAAAATATGTTGTCTTTGTAGCATATTCAACTGAATATGGGTTGAAAATTATTTGCTAATCATTGTATTCCGTTTATATTTACATCTAACACAATTTCCCAAATCATATGGAAACGGGGTTTGTAAACATACACACACATACATCTTTATATATACATACATGTATACGCAAATACACATACATATATACATATACACACTTAAATATATATATATAAGTATGTATATATATATAAACAGGTATATATATGTATATATATATATATATATATATATATATATACATATATATATATATATATATATATATATATATATACATACAGTATACATACACACATATATGTATTTATAAATAAACACACATACATACATTTTCTATATCCCTTTATAAATATGTACATATACGTACATATACACAATATTAGTCAGAAACATTCACACCTTGTCACCAGCAGGTACGAGCTTCTATCATTAGTTTGACTAAATTCTCAATGGTGTAAATATGCAGCAATTGACTGTCTTGAAGGATCGCTGAGCACATGCCGCAATAATAATAAAAAAGTGATAACGGCACTGCACAGATAGTGTGAAATCCATGCATGCTTGCACAAGTGAATTACAGCTTTATAAGAGACGTTGTGTGGCGCCACTAACATGGTCAATATTCTTGCTGCTGGAAAGAAAAATCCCACTGAGTCTTGCACATTTCTACAGTGCAGACGACTCTGGAGAACATTAAGCTGGCTAAGCCAAGAATTATTGCAAAATGCTGCGCTGGGGATCCATAAAACATCCGTAAACATGATTTAACAGGTATTAGCTAACAGAATCAACAAAAGGCAGGCAGAGGTAGGATGTAGGAAACAGGGTCAATCACATGTGCGCATGTGGTAGAGTAAATCTAAAAGAACTTTAGAGAATGTTTATAAAGCAACATTTATAATAGTATATCTTCTGAAGAGACACTTATGCTACTGTAATGCTTTCATTATTAAAACAAGCAAATGGCTCCCAGGTTGGACTGGTTTGTATCTGTATACAATATTTATTATTCCTTGATATGTTGTGTTTAAAATAAACCACAAAAAAATTCAAATGTAGAAAGGACACTTTAAAGTAGTCAGTGTACAGCCTCTATCCATCTGTCCATTTTCTACCGCTTGTCTTGCTCGGGGTCGCTGGAGCCTATCTCAGCTGCATTTGGGCGGAAGGCGGGTTACAAACTGGACAAGTCGCCACCTCATCACAGGGCCAAGCTTACAGCTTCTAAAGCAGTATAAATTTGAGCAGTGCATGATTTGAATTTTTTTCAAGCCACTACCGATTACAGCAAATGTTCCTCTTCTCAAGGATGTTTATAGACAATACAATTAATATTTATTATATTCTCATTGTAGATTTAAGTATAGTGCGTGCAATATTTTTTTATACAGCTTTTTTTTTCCTTCTTCTTCGTCATCGAAGGTTTTTCAAAAAACTGGTGTTTCAGGTGGCTTATAATGTTTAATGTGTTTTTTCCCTTCTCCTCGTGTAATGTTTGTACAACATTTGGTGCAAATACAGTAACACAACAGTAATAATTATCGGTCCAATATCTACCATGCGTCCCTAATAGACTTACAATCCGAAAATGAGTCGCGAAACAGACATCTTTGTCTCAATATAAAAAACAAGAAATTATAAAAATATTAGTATAAATATTTGGCTCCATAAGTGACTAGCAAGAAAATTGTGCTTTGCTGACAGTCAAGCATGCTGGGAGTAACGTCATGCTCTGGGGATGCACGTACCTCAATTTTAGAGTCACTGCATTAGTTTATTGTGCATAAATTATTGTTGTTTATTACACATACAGTAGTTTTTTGAACATACCTTATTTTATTGTACCTACAATAGTTGTGTCAAAGCTTTGACAGTAGCTTAACACACGTTAATGAGATAAATATTATTGTACGAAGATGAAGTTTAGTGCTTTATTTAGCACAGACTATTATTAGTTACTTCTCAAGAATTTAGACAGCAGAATATTTTTTTGGTTCGTGAAAGACTTGAGGAACGGACAAAAGAGGCAGGAAGATGAGAGGTGTAAAAAGGACGTAATTGGCATAGAGCAACAAAGATGTGATTGGCATGGGGCAAAAAAGATGTAATTAGGATTGGGCAAAAATATGTGATTGGCATAGATCACAAAGGATGTGATTGGAATGGATCAAAAGGATAAAACTAGCATGAAGCAACAATGATGAAATTGACATGGAACAAAAAGGGATGTGCTTGGCATTGGGCAAAAATGATGTGACTGGCACGGAGCAAAAAGGATGTGACTGGCCTGGTGAAAAATGTGTGTGATTGTCATTAGGCAAACAAATGTTGATTGTAATAGGGCATTAAGGATGTGATTGGCATGGAGCAAAAAGGATGTGACTGACTGGGATTCAAACTTAAGTGACTGGCATGGAGCAAAAAGAATGTCATTGACTTGGATGAAAAATAATGTGACTGGCATGGAATAACATGGATGTGACTGATTGGAGCAAACATTATGTGACTGGCATGGAGCAGAAAGGATGTGACTGACTTGGAGCAAAAAGGATGTGACTGGCCGGGACAAAAACGTTTGTGATTGTCATTGGGCAGAAAAATATGTGATTGTAATTGGGCATTAAGGATGTGATAAGCATGGAGCACATATTATGTGATTGGCATAGAGAAAAAAGGATGTAACTGACTTGGATAAAAAAAATATGTGACTGGCATGGAGCAAAAAGGATGTAACTGATTTGGATAAATCATAATGTGAATGCGTGGAGTAAAATGGATGTGACTGGCCGGGAGAAAAACGTTTGTGATTGTCATTGGGCAGAACAATATGTGATTGTAATTGGGCATCAAGGTAGCGCATGGCATGGATACAAATTATGTGATTGTTATGGAGCAAAAAAAGATGTGATAGGCTTGGAGCAAAAAGGATGTGACTGACTTGGATCAAAAATGATGTGACTGGCATGGAGAAAAAGGATGTGACAGACTTGGATCAAAAATGATATGACTGGCATGGAGCAAAAAGGATGTGACTGACCTGAAACAAAAAGTATGTGACTGGCATGGAGAAAAAGGATGTGACTGACTTAGAGAAAAAAAGAAATGACTGGCATGGAGCAAAAAGAATATGACTGACCTGAAACAAAAAGTATGTGACTGGCATGGAGAAAAAAGGATGTGACTGACTCAGATCAAAAATGATATGACTGACATGGAGCAAAAAGGATGTGACTGACCTGAAACACAAAGTATGTGACTGGCATGGAGAAAAAGGATGTGACTGGCAAGGAGAAAAGGATGTGACTGACTTGGGTCAAAAATGATATGACTGACATGGAATAAAAAGGATGTGACTGGCATGGAGAAAAAGGATGTGACTGACTTGGATAAAAACTAATGTGACTGGCATAGAGTAAAATGGATGTGACTGACTTGGATCAAAAATGATGTGACTGTTATGGGGCAAAAAAGATGTGACTGACCTGAAACAAAAAGTATGTGACTGGCATGGAGAAAAAAGGATGTGACTGACTCAGATCAAAAATGATATGACTGGCATGGAGCAAAAAGTATGTGACTGACCTGAAACAAAGAGTATGTGACTGGCATGGAGAAAAGGGATGTGACTGGTAAGGAGAAAAGGATGTGACTGACTTGGGTCAAAAATGATATGACTGACATGGAATAAAAAGGATGTCACTGGCATGGAGAAAAAGAATGTGACTGACTTGGATAAACGCTAATGTGACTGGCATAGAGTAAAATGGATGTGACTGACTTGGATCAAAAATGATGTGACTGTTATGGAGCAAAAAAGATGTGACTGACCTGAAACAAAAAGTATGTGACTGGCATGGAGAAAATGGGTGTGACTCACTAGGATCAAACATGATGTGATTGGCATGGAGCAAAAATGATGTAACTGACTTGGATCAAAATGATGTGACCGGCATGGAATAAAATGGATTTGATTGGGATGGAGCAAAAAGATGTGATTGGCCTGGAGCAAAAATGATGTGAAATGATTGTATTATGTGGGCACTAAACCAACCTGGGTGTGGGACACATAGACGGGTCTGGAGAAGATGATCCACTCCACCACCTTGCTGCAGGGTGGCATGGTGAGAGAGCCGGTGTATCGGTAATAACTATCCACAGACGACGGCAGCAGGTCCCTCAGGATGAACGACCTGAGGTTGGTCTCCTTTTCTGTGTGCGACACAAGAAGAGCACACAGTTGTTGAGCAGCTTATCTCACACACGGCTTATCGTGCAATGATGTTCGTGTCTGCAGTTAAATATATAATAAATATCATATTTGCAGTTTTCATCTCAGTAGCCCTCATTTGAAAGCAGCCCCTCGCTCAGATGGCTGAGGAAGATGAGCAGTCAGCTAAAATTGTCTAATCTGAGGCGGAGACGTTGGCCTGTTCTGCTCCATGAACATCTGTGGATCCGAGGATTAGGACTGATCCTCCTGATTTGGAGATGAGTTCTATCTGATCACGACCAGGCGAGTAAACCAAACAACAAACAGGAATGGCTTTGTGACACATGGGAGATCCTTCATCTGCTGCAAATACGTGTGGCACCCCCCCCTGTTAGGAAAGCCAAAGAACAAGCGAGTTCTTTTCAAATCCTAGCAGCTCAGGACACCATCGTACTTTGGTAGCGTCATCTCTCATGGCGCTGATGGATGGATGACTGCGGGGACAACAACATGGAGGAAAAGCACTTGCAGGAAAGTAACCAGCAGGACATTATCCAGAAACATGAGGCGAAACCTCAGACCACAACATGTGTTGTACACCTACGGCCATGCGGGAAGAACACAAACACAATGCGCTGACACAAAAATTGTTTTCTACTCTTTTTACTGCTAAATCAAAGAAACATTTATATTCTTTTTACAGCTAAAAAACAAACATACACTAAAATATACTAAAGAAAAATAACCATATTGATGCTTGTCAAAGATCTTCTGTATGACACCAACACTCTGCTGTGTTTAAGGTTGTATTTTAGTAATAATTGTAAAGGATCCTATATACTTATTATACTATAGGGGCAGGGGTGTAATGGTACACAAAAATTTCGGTTCGGTACATACCTCGGTTTAGAGGTCACGGTTCGGTTAATTTTCGGTATAGTAAGAAAACAACAAAATATACATTTTTTTGGTTATTTATTAACCAAATTTGTAAACAATGGCTTTATCCTTTTAACATTGGGAACACTATAATAATTCTGCCCACGTTAATCCACATTAAACTGCCTTCTACATATAAAAAGTGCAACATTAAACAGTTTCAAGTCAACTCATCATGCTTAATTTATTACAGCATTTGGGAAGCCTGTAGTTGACTTTTATTATGTAAATGTTATATTTGTATCAACATGTGATAGCAGGGACCCTGCCTTTCAAAAGTAGGCTGCTATTACTAAGGGTTAATGTAACTATAGCTGAAAAAATAGTAATATAGCAACACAATGGAGTTCAACGAAATAACAGACAGGGCTTTACTGCCCCTAACGCACGCACACACACACACACACACACACACACACACACACACACACACACACACACACACACACACACACACACACACACGCACACACGCACACACGCACTCGCACATACACGCACGCGCACACACACTCGCACACACACCCACGCACCTACACGCACACACACACCGCAAAATGAGTTAACGTTACGCTAAAAGCTAATTAGCCTTCACCTCAAGCCAGAACAGCGAGCGAGCTGAGCTGCAGTTTAAGTTTCTACAAGGTCAACGAGCTCATAGGGATGTTTGTAATAGTTTTGACTGGGAAGTGTTTTTTACGATTTGGCGAGAGTCCGCTGCTCCCCTGCTAAACGGATATCCGCTCGATGCTGAAGCATTGACTACATCGCTATGAATAGGCACTGCTGATTGGCTGTTACATCGCTCTGAATACGCACTGCTGATTGGCTTTGTGTGTAACCAATCAGATGGTTGTGTGGGCGGGACAATGCTTGCTGCTCAGACAGAGGCAGAAAGCAGAGCAGCTTGTGAAGACTTATTCTTACAAACTCGTTCGATACGCCCGCGTACCATGTATTTGTATTGAACCGTTTCGGTACAGGGGTTCCAGTTCGGTGCAGAGGAGTACCGAACGAGTTCCACACAAACATATGAAGAAGCCGCCTACGCTAAAGTCTTAACAGGCTGCTCCGCTCCGTTCTGCATCTGTCTCCTGCACAACACCAGCATTGTCCCACCCACACAACCATCTGATTGGTTACAACAGTAGCAATAACAAGCCAATCAGCAGTGCGTATTCAGAGCGCATCTAGTCAGCGCTTCAGCGTCGAGCAGATAGGCGTTTAGCAGGGAAGCAACGGACTCTCCCCAAATTATACTTAACACTTCCAAGTCAACTACTTTCTAAACATCACTATGAGCCCGTTGACCTTCTAGAAACAAACTCAGCTCACTCGCAGTCCCGGCTTTAGGTGAAGGCTAGTTAGCTTTTAGCGTAACGTTAGCTCATTTTGCGGTGTGTGCGTGTGTGTTACGGACAGTGTTGATTGAGGTGTGTTGAAGCAGCAAAAAAGGACATTAAATGAAGAGTTTCTGTCTCTGATAGTGTATATAATAATGTAAGTGCATCATAAAGCCTACATGAACTCCATGGTGTTTAGGGATGAATAGTTTCTCCTATTGCTATTGTACTAATTTTCAGCTATAGTTACATTAATCATTAGTATTGTAGCAGCCTAGTTTTGAATGGCAGGGTCCCTGCTATCAAATGTTGATACAAATATAACATTTACATAATAAAAAATCAACTACAGGCTTCCCCAATGCTGTAATAAATTAAGCATGATGAGTTGACTTGAAACTGTTTAATGTTACACTTTTTATATGTAGAAGAAAAGTTGTGTCATTTTATTTCATCAAAGCAACAACTTGAGGCAGTTTAATGTGGATTAACGTGGGCAGAAATATTATAGTGTTCCCAATGTTAAAAGGATCAAGCCATTGTTTACAAATTTGGTAAATAAATAACCAAAAATTGTATATTTTGTTGTTTTCTTACTGTACCGAAAATGTACCAAACCGTGACCTCTAAACTGAGGTACGTAACGAACCGAAATGTTTGTGTACCATTACACCCCTATTATACTGTATGTAAAATATGCTTTGTTTGACAGGAGAACTGCTGTTTCTACAGACATGGGGCCTGATTTATTAAGATCCACATACCAAACGCTAAAGAGCATGTGCACACTCTAAAGTTGTGTGTAATATTGAGGCTGTGTTGCTTATGGTCAACTAAAACTGTGTACACTTGATAATTGGTGCTGACCGCCTTATTTCAGTGAGGTTTTTGCGTGTGCTACTGTCATTATGTGGCCTCCACATTTATGTTAATATGCCCCTAAACCTGTGAGCAATGTTGTTGAACTAGCAACACACATTTACAATTTGTAACACCTTTTCTGCAGTATAGAATCACAATCTATAGACAAAATAAACTATTTTTACCACCATCACCACATCAGTGCATTCATGCATCTAAAATCATCAACAACAAAAAATGTGCATATTGAAAGACATTTTTCTTTAAAGGAAAGATTATAATAATACATTTCGAAAAAATGAAAAATACTTGCCCTTTTTAAAACTTGCCAGCATGCACCACAATGCATCAACTGAATTGCAATCAGCTCCATAAGTCATCCAGCAGCTATAAAATTAGATAAGGATTTTGCTAAATAGATGATCAAATATTTATTTATTTATAAGTCCAAAAATGTTGACATACACACGTAAGATTGTCTGTCTATCGTCTGTCTTTGCTGCACGATCACTGCCTTTTTCACTGGTGTGTGTGTGATAACTTTGAGTTTGCACATATTTTGTAAGCATGCTAAATATAGAGGCAAAATAGTGCTTACAGAAGAGTGATTAGTCTTGTTAAATGACACTGTGTGTGCTAAATAATTACGTATATTTGCATCTTCTACTCCCAGTTCTGTCAGTGTACTGATGATCAGCATATATGCTGCATATTCATGACGACAGACACACTCAATGGATTGCGTTCTATATTCTGCTCACTTAAAGTACCAGTAAAGTGGAAAAACAAGTTGACTTTATATACTTAATTGTGTTTCATTGTATCCATTAAACCATATCCAATTGTATATACAATCTGCAAAGTATGTGAAAATACCATATAAACATCACAGAATACCAAAATTCAGTCGTCTATTTTGAATATTTTACTCACAATATGTGTTCGGCAATTTCCGTAGATTCTACGTCACTGTAGTAACATTTCTGCACTCTGAGCATATTATCAGATCAGTCATTCTGGAAGCATGCAAACATTGGAAATATACCGGTATGTGCCGCTTATCATTTACAAGCCTTATGTGAGACAAGAACACATATGCTTCACTTTTTGTGCCTGGCATTCAAAATCATACTTAAATAGTAGAGCTGTCCGATAACTGCTTTTTATCCGATATTCCGATAACGTCCAACTCTTATTTACCGATTTCGATATCAACCGATACTGATATATACAGTCGTTGAATTACCACACTTTTAGGCCTAATTTTGTGGTGATGCTCCGCTGGATGCATTAAACAATGTGACAAGGTTTTCCAAAATAAATCAACTACTCAAGTTATGGAAAAAAATGCCAACATGGCACTGTCATATTTATTATTGAAGTCACAAAGTGCATTATTTTTTTTAACATGCCTCAAAACAGCAGCTTGGAATTTGGGACATTGCTCTCCCTGAGAGAGCATGAGAAGGTTGAGGTGGGTGGATTTGGGAGGGGGGCGGGGGGGGGTAGCAAGGGTGTATATTAGGGGTCACCAACCTTTTTGAAATCAAGAGCTACTTCTCGGGTACTGATTAATGCGAAGGGCTACCAGTTTGGTACACACTTAATTTTTTTTTGCCAGAAATAGCCAATTTGCTCAATTGACCTTTAATAAATAATTATATATATATATATATATGTATATATATATATATATATATATATATATATACATATATATATATATATATATATATATATATATATATATATATATATATATATATATATATATATATATACATATATATATACATATACATATATATATATATATATACATACACATATATACATATATATATATATATATATACATACATACATACATACAAGATGGAACATTTGGCGGAAATGCCGGACAGTTCTGCAGACTTCATGGCTGGCTCGCATCGTGGTCACTCCGTGATCACGTACGACCGCCAGACACTTCTGGATGTGGACACATCGGGCCGTTTTGGACCGATAGACACTTGCGTGCTAGACTTGCTAACTAGCATGGGAATACATCGGCGGCTACATCCAGCGGCCTGTGAAGCAGCGGAGTCTAGTAGCAGCGGGGGCCGTCTACGGAGCAGACGCCAGCGGTGTGATCGGAAACGCGGATGTCGAGCGGGGCTAAAAACAAAGCAGAAGGCTAATCCCCACAGAACACCACTTCCCTCCACCCTGAAGACGGATTTAGATGGAAAATGCGAGACTACTGGTCTGGGTAAGGAGTCTGTTAAATTAGAACAAGTTTTTTCTGCTTTGAGTGTTTCAGAGTTGGACATGTGTTTTACTGAGGTGGCTAACTATGATGCGTGCAGTTTATCAAAGCAACAAACAAACAATCGGAAAATCCCCGTTACTGAGGAGGCTAACCATGATGCGTGCAGTTTATCAAAGCAACAATCAAACAATCGGAACATTCCCGTCGTATCAATTCCTAGATATGGTCGTAATTATACTGAATGCACTGGGCATAATAAACACAACATTATTAATATTGCTACTACGGATAATTTGATCAAAAATTCCCTAAAACAGCCCACTACCTATAATATAGGTTTTTTAAACATAAGATCATTGTCTCCCAAAACGTTGTTAGTTAATGATATCATCAGAGACAACAATCTTAACGTCATCGGTCTCAGCGAAACCTGGCTTAAACCAAACGACTTTTTTGCGCTAAATGAGGCATGTCCTCCTAACTTTACACATGCGCATATGGCCCGTCCGCTTAAAAGGGGTGGGGGGGTCGCACTAATATACAACGAAAACTTTAACCTTAGTCCTAACATAAATAATAAATATAAATCGTTTGAGGTGCTTACTATGAGGTCTGTCACACCGCTGCCTCTACACCTGGCTGTTATCTACCGCCCCCCAGGGCCCTGTTCGGACTTTATCAATGAATTCTCAGAGTTCGTTGCTGATCTAGTGACACACGCCGATAATATAATCATAATGGGGGACTTTAATATCCACATGAATACCCCATCGGACCCACCGTGCGTAGCGCTCCAGAGTATAATTGATAGCTGTGGTCTCACACAAATAATAAATGAACCCACGCATCGCAACGGTAATACGATAGACCTAGTGCTTGTCAGGGGTATCACCGCTTCCAAAGTTACGATACTCCCGTATACTAAAGTATTGTCCGATCATTACCTTATAAAATTCGAGGTTCAGACGCATGTTCGTCAAACTAATAATAATAATAACTGCTATAGCAGCCGCAACATTAATACGGCCACAACGACAACTCTTGCTGACCTACTGCCCTCGGTAATGGCACCGTTCCCAAAGTATGTGGGCTCTATTGATAACCTCACTAACAACTTTAACGACGCCCTGCGCGAAACCATTGATAATATAGCACCGCTAAAGTTAAAAAAGGCTCCAAAAAAGCGCACCCCGTGGTTTACAGAAGAAACTAGAGCTCAGAAATTATTATGCAGAAAGCTGGAACGCAAATGGCGCACGACTAAACTTGAGGTGCACCATCAGGCATTTAGTGATGGTTTAATAACTTATAAACGCATGCTTACCTTAGCTAAAGCTAATTATTACTCAAATCTCATCCACCGTAATAAAAACGATCCTAAATTTTTGTTTAGTACGGTAACATCGCTAACCCAACAAGGGACTCCTTCCAGTAGCTCCACCCACTCAGCTGATGACTTTATGCAATTCTTTAGTAAGAAAATTGAAATCATTAGAAAGGAGATTAAAGACAATGCGTCCCAGCTACAACGGGGTTCTATTAACACTGACACGATTGTATATACGGCAGATACTGCCCTCCAAAATAGTTTCTCTCGTTTTGAGGAAATAACATTAGAGGAATTGTTACAACGTGTAAATGGAATAAAACAAACAACATGTTTACTTGACCCTCTTCCTGGGAAACTGATCAAGGAGCTCTTTGTATTATTAGGTCCATCAGTGCTAAATATTATAAACTTATCACTTTCCTCGGGCACTGTTCCCCTAGCATTCCAAAAAGCGGTTATTCATCCTCTTCTTAAAAGACCTAACCTCGATCCTGACCTCATGGTAAACTACCGACCGGTGTCTCACCTTCCCTTTATTTCAAAAATCCTCGAAAAAATTGTTGCGGAGCAGTTAAATGAACACTTAGCGTCTAACAATCTATGTGAAACCTTTCAATCCGGTTTCAGGGCAAATCACTCGACGGAGACAGCCCTCGCAAAAATGACTAATGATCTATTGCTAACGATGGATTCTGATGCGTCATCTATGTTGCTGCTCCTCGATCTTAGCGCTGCTTTCGATACCGTCGATCATAATATTTTATTAGAACGTATCAAAACACGAATCGGTATGTCAGACTTAGCCCTGTCTTGGTTTAACTCTTATCTTACTGATAGGATGCAGTGTGTCTCTCATAACAATGTGACCTCGGACTACGTTAAGGTAAGGTGTGGAGTTCCCCAGGGTTCGGTCCTTGGCCCTGCACTCTTCAGCATCTACATGCTGCCGCTAGGTGACATCATACGCAAATACGGTGTTAGCTTTCACTGTTATGCTGATGACACCCAACTCTACATGCCCCTAAAGCTGACCAACACGCCGGATTGTAGTCAGCTGGAGGCGTGTCTTAATGAAATTAAACAATGGATGTCCGCTAACTTTTTGCAACTCAACGCCAAAAAAACAGAAATGCTGATTATCGGTCCTGCTAGACACCGAACTCTATTTAATAATACAACTCTAACATTTGACAACCAAACAATTAAACAAGGCGACACGGTAAAGAATCTGGGTATTATCTTCGACCCAACTCTCTCCTTTGAGGCACACATTAAAAGCGTTACTAAAACGGCCTTCTTTCATCTCCGTAATATCGCTAAAATTCGCTCCATTCTGTCCACTAAAGACGCTGAGATCATTATCCATGCGTTTGTTACGTCTCGCCTCGACTACTGTAACGTATTATTTTCGGGTCTCCCCATGTCTAGCATTAAAAGATTACAGTTGGTACAAAATGCGGCTGCTAGACTTTTGACAAGAACAAGAAAGTTTGATCACATTACGCCTGTACTGGCTCACCTGCACTGGCTTCCTGTGCACTTAAGATGTGACTTTAAGGTTTTACTACTTACGTATAAAATACTACACGGTCTAGCTCTATCCTATCTTGCCGATTGTATTGTACCATATGTCCCGGCAAGAAATCTGCGTTCAAAGGACTCCGGCTTGTTAGTGATTCCCAAAGCCCAAAAAAAGTCTGCGGGCTATAGAGCGTTTTCCGTTCGGGCTCCAGTACTCTGGAATGCCCTCCCGGTAACAGTTCGAGATGCCACCTCAGTAGAAGCATTTAAGTCTCACCTTAAAACTCATTTGTATACTGTAGCCTTTAAATAGACTCCCTTTTTAGACCAGTTGATCTGCTGTTTCTTTTCTTTTTCTTCTATGTCCCACTCTCCCCTGTGGAGGGGGTCCGGTCCGATCCGGTGGCCATGTACTGCTTGCCTGTGTATCGGCTGGGGACATCTCTGCGCTGCTGATCCGCCTCCGCTTGGGATGGTTTCCTGGTGGCTCCGCTGTGAACGGGACTCTCTCTGCTGAGTTGGACCCGCTTTGGACTGGACTCTTGCGACTGTGTTGGATTGGATCCATTATGGATTGAACTTTCACAGTATCATGTTAGACCCGCTCGACATCCATTGCTTTCCTCCTCTCTAAGGTTCTCATAGTCATTATTGTCACCGACGTCCCACTAGGTCATTATTGTCACCGATGTCCCACTGGGTGTGAGTTTTCCTTGCCCTTATGTGGGCCTACCGAGGATGTCGTGGTGGTTTGTGCAGCCCTTTGAGACACTAGTGATTTAGGGCTATATAAGTAAACATTGATTGATTGATTGATACATACATATATATATATATATATATATATATATATATATATATATATATATATATATATATATATATATATATATATATATATATATACATATATATATAAATGGGTATTTCTGTCTGTCATTCCGTTTTTTTTCCTTTTACGGAAGGTTTTTTGTAGAGAATAAATGATGAAAAAACACTTCATTGAACGGTTTAAAAGAGGAGAAAACAGGAAAAAAAATTAAAATTACATTTTGAAACATAGTTTATCTTCAATTTCGACTCTTTAAAATAGAAAAATTTAACCGAAAAAAAAGAAGAGAAAAACTAGCTAATTCAAATCTTTTTGAAAAAAATAAAAATAGAATTTATGGAACATCATTAGTAATTTTTCCTGATTAAGATTAATTTTAGAATTTTGATGACATATTTTAAATAGGTTAAAATCCAATCTGCATTTTGTTATAACAAATTGGACCAAGCTATATTTCTAACAAAGACAAATCATTATTTCTTCTAGATTTTCCAGAACAAAACTTTTAAAAGAAATTCAAAAGAATTTGAAATAAGATTTAGATTTGATTCAAAAAATGTTATGGATTTGCCACAATATTTTTATTTTATTTTAATCATAATAAGTTTGAAGAAATATTTCACCAAATATTCTTCGTCGAAAAAACAGAAGCTAAAATGAAGAATTAAATTAAAATGTATTAATTATTCTTTACAATAAAAACAATACATTTACTTGAACATCGATTTAAATTGTCAGGAAAGAAGAGGAAGGAATTTAAAAGGTAAAAAGGTATATGTGTTTGAAAATTCTAAAATAATTTTTAAGGTTGTATTTTTTTTTCTAAAATTGTCTTTCTGAAAGTTATAAGAAGCAAAGTAAAAAAATAAATGAATTCATTTAAACAAGTGAAGACCAAGTCTTTAAAATATTTTCTTGGATTTTCAAATTCTATTTGAGTTTTGTCTCTCTTAAAATTAAAAATGTCGAGCAAAGCAAGACCAGCTTGCTAGTAAATAAATACAATTTTAAAAATAGAGGCAGCTCACTAGTAAGTGCTGCTATTTGACTTATTTTTAGAACAGGCCAGCAGGCTACTCATCTGGTCCTTACAGGCTACCTGGGGCCCACGGGCACCGCGTTTGTGACTCCTGGTGTATATTGTAGCGCCCCGGAAGAGTTAGTGCTGCAAAGGATACAGGGTATTTGTTCTATTGTGTTTATGTTGTGTTACGGTGCGGATGTTCTCCCGAAATGTGTTTGTCATTCTTGTTTGGTGTGGATTCACAGTATGGCGCATATTTGTAACAGTGTTAAAGTTGTTTATACACCACCCTCAGTGTGACCTGTATGGCAGCTGATCAAGTATGCCTTCCATTGTGAAAAGCCATAGATACAATGTGACTGGGCCGGCACGCAAAGGCAGTGCCTTTAAGGTTTATTGGCTCTCTGTACTTCTCCCCTGACCGTGTACACAGCAGCATTTTAAAAAGTCATAGATTTTACTTTTTGAAACCGATACCGATCATTTTGAAATCGATACCGATAATTTCCGATATTACATTTTAAAGCATTTATCGGCTCTATATCAGATCAGTCATTCTGGAGGCATGCAAACATTGGAAATATATATGCATTCTAATTTCCCCTCAGGGATTAATAAAGTATGTCTGATTCTGATTCCGTTTATCATTTACAAGCCTTATGTAAGACAAAAACACACATGTTTCACTTTTTATGCCTGGCATTCGAAATCGTACATAAATAACTAACGATTAAGTCAACTGATCGATGGTCCTCTATTGTGCCCATTATACCCTCTAACAACATCCAGAAAGTGCCAACAATACTCCATTTATCGGTTATGGGTTATACTTGTATAGCGCTTTTCTACCTTCAACGTATTAAAAGCTCTTTGACACTATTTCCACATTCACCCATTCACACACACATTCACACACTGATGGCGGGAGCTGCCATGTAAGGCCCTAACCAGGTCCCATCAGGAGCAAGGGCGCAGTGTCTTGCTCAAGGACACAACTGACGTGACAAGGTTGGTTGAAGGTGGGGATCGAACCAGAAACCCTCAGGTTGCTGGCACGGCTACTCTCCCAACCGCGCCACGCCGTCCCCAAAATTTAGGTCACATATTGTGACCTAAAAATTGACCAATTATGAGTGCTATTCTTATTATAAGCGCCAACAACTGTTTTAGCAGTGCAATGATTTCATTGAGCTAATGCTAGCTTACACTGCTATTGTTGACACACTAAGCCGATGTCTGCTTCGTCTTAAACTTGCTAAAAAGTATTTTTAGATTATAATTCATGCATCTTTCAACTGGTAGTAGACAAATGTGGTCAACGGCCAAGGGGCTGGTGGACTTTCACATCCCACATGATGGCAAAAAAAGACGCAGTTGTGGCAACCTTTTTTTTTAACCCTTTTGATTGAAGATTTTGATTGAATCTTCATCTGTTGGTCGGCATCCCAGCGTTAGTGTAAATTGTACAGTAAGTGTCTATTAGAGATGGGAATCTTTGGGCACCCCAAGATTAGATTATGATTTAGGAGTTCCGATTAGATAAAAAAAATTGATTATTGATGCATCTTTAATGTATGTACAAACCCCGTTTCCATATGAGTTTGGAAATTGTGTTATTGATTGATTGATTGATACTTTTATTAGTAGACTGCACAGTACAGTACATATTCCGTACAATTGACCACTAAATGGTAACACCCGAATAAGTTTTTCAACTTGTTTAAGTCGGGGTCCACGTTAATCAATTCATGGTTAGATGTAAATATAAACGGAAAACAATGATTTGCAAATCCTTTTCAACCCATATTCAGTTGAATACACTACAAAGACAACATTTTTGATGTTCAAACTCAAAGTGTATTTCTTTTTTGCAAATGATAATTAACTTAGAATTTCATGGCTGCAACATGTGCCAAAATAGTTGAGAACGGGCATGTTCACCACTGTGTTACATCACCTTTTCTTTTAACAACACTCAATAAACGTTTGGGAACTGAGGAAACTAATTGGTGAAGCTTTGAAAGTGGAATTCTTTCCCATTCTTGTTTTGTGTAGAGCTTTAGTCGTTCAACAGTCCGGGGTCTCCGCTGTTGTATTTTACACTTCATAATGCGCTACACATTTTCGATGGGAGACAGGTCTGGACTGCAGGCGGGCCAGGAAAGTACCCACACTCTTTTACTACGAAAACACGCTGTTGTAACACGTGGCTTGGTATTGTCTTGCTGAAATAAGCAGGGGCGTTGCTTGGATGACAACATATGTTGCTCCAAAACCTGTATGGAACATTCAGCATTAATGGTGCCTTCACAGATGTGTAAGTTACCCATGTCTTGGACACTAATACACCCCCATACCATCACAGATGCTGGCTTTTGAACTTTGCGCCTATAACAATCCGGATGGTTATTTTCCTCTTTGTTCCGGAGGACACCACCTCCACAGTTTCCAACTATAATTTGAAATGTGGACTCGTCAGACCACAGAACACTTTTCCACTTTGTATCAGTCCAGCGGCGTTCCTTGGTGTTGTTGATAAATGGGTTTTGCTTTGCATAGCAGAGCTTTAACTTGCACTTACAGATGTAGCGACCAACTGTAGTTACTGACAGTGGTTTTATGAAGGGTTCCTGAGCCCATGTGGTGATATCCTTGACACACTGATGTCGGTTTTTGATGCAGTACCGCCTGAGGGGTCAAAGGTCCGTAATATCATTGCTTACGTGGAGTGATTTCTCCAGATTCTCTGAACTTTTTGATGTTTTTACGGACCGTAGATGGTAAAATCCCTAAATTCCTTGCAGGGGGTGATCAAGGGTGATGGGTCAACTGCAGAGAATAATTTCGCCACACCTAGTGTCTGTGTGACAATCATTGGTACTTTAACTTTACTTATCATTTCATGGAAGCTGCTTTTATACCCAATATTGGCACCCACCTGTTCCCAATTAGCCTGCACACCTGTGGTATGTTCCTAATAAGTGTTTGATGAGCATTTCTCGACATTATCAGTATTTATTGCCACCTTTCCCAACTTGTTTGTCACGTGTTGCTGGCATCAAATTCTAAAATTAATGATTATTTGCAAAAAAAAAAAGGTCTGAGTTGTAACATCAAATATGTTGTCTTTGCAGCATATTCAACTGAATTTGGGTTGAAAATTATTTGCAAATCATTGTATTCTGTTTGTATTTACATCTAACACAATTTCCCAACTCATATGGAAACAGGGTTTGTATATTGATGCAGTTTTACATTTCTTTTCGTTTCACTAAATACGCATTTATCACTTGTAACTTAAAAAAATGTGAATTTGTAATAAGACACAGTGAGTTCATTCCCACTTTTATTAAATTCATGGAAATGTGTGCAAAACAGGAACAGTGCCCTAAAATAAAGGAGCTGGTGGGCTCTCTCGGTGAGGTGTCTTACTGCAGTCAGACACAATTTTGGACTGTCCTTTACTTCAGTTGCAATAAATAAATCGATTATTGATGTTTACTAATCAATTTTATAATAGTCCATGTCTGACTTGTGATGCATCTAAAGATCAACAATTACCCCCACTTCTAGGGTTTATGGTTATGTTTTCACAGTTGTACATTTCATTAGTTGAAGTTTGAGAGTTATTTAGATGACACTGATTGATTGCAATGTCAGACAGCCACAACAGTTTTTTTTTTAAGCTGAACTGAACTCCGCTGAGAGCTCATTGGCTTACTGGTGAGCGTATGATTTTATGGAGTAACGACTGAGCAGTTATAGTTATCACGTACGCGTGTTATGGGTGATTTTAATTTCTAGCGACACAACAAATACAAAACAAGTCATACGTGTTAATGTTATATAATCTATTATAGTGAAATATGATCTTTTGCTTCTGCTCGCTATCATTCATGCATACGCTCAAAGATGACAGAGCAGCAATAATTGAAGACTACCTAATTGTGCAACAGCAGACATTAATATTACACCGGGAGTAGGAACATTTATGAAAGCATGTACAGTACATGACTAATTGAAGCTCATACGTAATTAATGAGGCCATCAAATGTTTGTATTACTCCATCGGTTAAAGTCAAAAAGAAAATATTTTGCACATTCACTTTCTCTTATACCTTAAAATTCTAATTTGCATCGTGAATTATTACATCATAACAAAAATCACAATCTACCTGTCTTCTCTGACTTAAAAATGTTTTTTCAATGTTGGAGAAACGTACTAAACGCATGCTATATATAGCATAATCTCGCAAAATTTAAGCTTTTAGGTGTGAGCTTGCACACAGCGTTTGATGCCTTATGTAATATAACAAAAGATTAGATACAGTGTGACATCACAGTGATTTTTCTGTGGCTTGCATTCCTCTGTGTTCCATCCATCCATCCATTTTCTACCGCTTGTCCCGTTCGGGGTCGCATTCGAGCGGAAGGTGGGGTACACCCTTGACAAGTTGTGCGTGTTATTCCTTCTAATCTTATGTCGGTGCACTTTTCATGTCTATAAAATAACTATTTATTTGTCTTTACCACGTCCTAATTGGTTTGAAAAACAAAAGAAGAAAATAATTATTTTCGTGTAAAATGCAGGAACATAAATGCTCATAAAAGTAGCTTTTTTTAATGCAGTATCAATCTGAGTGTGCAGGTGTACCTAATGTTGTGACCGGTGAATCTATATATTTTATGCAAAGTTTATCTTCTGCAATCTAAAGTAACGCCTCCACACACGAACCTCTTGCAGACATATTCAGAAAGTACACTAATTTTCGATCAAAAAGCCTCTACTTTTCCCCCTACATTTTGAATGCAATGATGCGACTGATTTTTTTATTTTAATGGACGCCAATAAATGGATCCTGATCAGATCAAACTAACCACATTGTTGACATGAAATCAAAGCTTTAAAATGCTCATTTAATGTGTTATGGACTCACCCTCATTTTGGACAAAAAAATCACAAAATGCACAGGATTCAACTCAAAGCCAAATACCATACACCCGGCCATTGAAAAAGGATATGGTCGCCACACATAAGAGTAATTCAAAAGTCTGTGTAATGGCATGAAACAGAAAATTAAAATGAGTGAAAAAACGCTAGGCAAAGCAACTCCGAGTTACATTAATTTCAACAGCGAAGAAAACTACAGAGTGCACCAAAAAGAGGACGATGAGGAAGATGAAAAAGAGGAGGAAGCAGAAAAAGAAGGAGAAGGAAGAGGGGGAAGAGGAGGAGTAAGAGGAAGAGAAAGACAAGGAGGAAGAGGCAAAGGAGGAGGAAGAAGAGGAGGAACACAGCGTTCCTTGGTAGGCTACTACTGTATGTTGTGTTTTACTTTGATTAATTTAGTAAATGAACACAAGTATAAAGATTTTATTGTTAACGTGTGAATCTGCCGCGAGTATACAATATGATACAATATAGATCTCATCAGAAATTAGGTGGGCGCATCTTATTACATCCAATATTCTGGAAATTAAAGCAAGTTCTAAAAACATGTACACCAAAGCATATTTAATCCAAACAGCAAGGAAATACGTGTATCATATGTCCTCTTTAACATAACACTGTGCACCATAATCATTTTCATGTGTGCTCTTAGGATTTTTTTTACTTATTCTAAATAAAATACATTTTCTAAAGAGGGTTTGGTGAAATGTGGAAAAATGAAGGAAATGAAATAAAAATGTTTACGGGACCAACCAGCACAAATGTAGGATATTAAAATATTTTTATAATATTTGCTTTGTTTGCATATAAAGCACAATGGAAGCACAATACACGCACAATTGAAGCGTATTGCAGTGACTCACCATGATGTACGACTCCTTTCAAGCCCTGGATTATGGGGTCTACAGCTGGGTTATCTTTTTGGCCAAGCTGCAAGAAAAAGCGTGCAGATAAAAAGATTATATGATTTAATAATGATTAAACCTTGCTGATGCTATGGCAACATATTACAAATCACACAAAAGATTATTCACAGAATACACTTTTATAGAACCATCAGAATTTCCTGTGGTATACTAGGAACCTTCACCTTTATATTGTCCATCCATCCATTTTCTACCGCTTATTCCCTTCGGGGTAGCGGGTGGCACTAGAAATCGGGCGGAAGCCGGGGTCCACCATGGACAAGTTGCCACCTCATCACAGGGCCAATATTAACAATTTAAATATAAATAGAGGGCTACTACTGCCGATACTGATACTTTTGACTTGAAATGGCAGTATGATTGAATAATTTTCTGACCTAGCTTCTAATTATGAGAACATGGACTTGCTGATGTTTAACATCACATAGGTGTAAAAAGAAGTTCACCAACTATTTATTTGTACTATTTAGTCAGCCACCGATTGTGCAAGTTCTCCCACTTAAAATGAAGACAGAGGTCTGTAATTTTCATCATAGGTACACTTAAACTGTGAGAGACAGAATGTGAAAAAAAATCCAGGAATTCTCATTGTAGGAATTTTAAAGAATTTATTTTAAATTATGGTGGAAAATAAGTATTTGGTCAACCATTCAAAGCTCTCACTGATGGAAGGAGGTTTTGACTCAAAATCTCACGATACATGGACCCATTCATTCTTTCCTTAACACAGATCAATCGTCCTGTCCCCTTAGCAGAAAAAAAGGCCCAAAGCATGTTTCCACTTCCATGCTTCACAGTAGGTATGGTTTTCTTGGGATGCAACTCAGTATTCTTCTTCCTCCAAACACGATGAGTTGAGTTTATACCAGAAAGTTCTATTTTGGTTTCATCTGACCACATGACATTCTCGCAATCCTCTGCTGTATCATCCATGTGCTCTCTGGCAAACTTCAGACGGGCCTGGACATGCACTGGGTTAAGCAGGGGAACACGTCTGGCACTGCAGGATTTGATTTCCTGTCGGCGTAGTGTGTTACTGATGGCAACCTTTGTTACTTTGGTCCCAGCTCTCTGCAGGTCGTTCACCAGGTCCCCCCGTGTGGTTTTGGGGTTTTTGCTTACCGTTCTCATGATCATTTTGACCCCATGGGATGAGATCTTGTGTGGAGCCCCAGATCGAGGGAGATTATCAGTGGTCTTGTATGTCTTCCATCTTCTGATAATTGCTCCCACAGTTGATTTTTTCACACCAAGCTGCTTGCCTATTGTAGATTCACTCTTCCCAGTCTGGTGCAGGTCTACAATTCATTTCCTGGTGTCCTTCGACAGCTCTTTGGTCTTGGCCATAGTGGAGTTTGAAGTCTGACTGTTTGAGCCTGTGGACAGGTGTCTTTTATACGGATAACGAGTTCAAACAAGTGCCATTAATACAGGTAACGAGTGGAGGACAGAAGAGCTTCTTAAAGAAGAAGTTACAGGTTTGTGAGAGCCAGAGATCTTCCTTGTTTGAAGTGACCAAATATTTATTTCCCACCATAATTTACAAATACATTTTTCAAAATTCCTACAATGTGAATTCCTGGATTTTTTTTCACCTTCTGTCTCTCACAGTTGAAGTGTACCTATAATGACAATTACAGACCTCTGTCATCATTTTAAGTGGGAGAACTTGCACAATCGGTGGCTGACAAAATACTTTTTTGCCCCACTATATATATATATATATATATATATATATATATAGTGGGGCAAAAAAGTATTTTGTATTTATATATATATATATATGTAGGTGTGGGAAAAAATCACAAGACTACTTCATCTCTACAGATCTGTTTCATGAGGGGTTCCCTCAATGATGATAGATCTGCATGATATATAATAAACAGTTTCTCTTTTAAGCATAGGTTGCATCTTTTATTACCACTGTTGTAAGGTGTGCTGGATGCAAGAATTTGCCATGTTATTGAATATTCAACATTATTGTCTTTGAGGTTCCAAATGTGTTTGCTGAGTTCTGTAGAATTCTGGAAGGGTAAAATTCTTCGATGTCGAAGGAGATAAAGTTGTGTTGTTGTTTGTCTTGGATGTTGTTAAACCATTTGATTACTGCTGCTGTATTTCTCCATTGGTTGAGTGGTGTTTTGTCCTTGATTTTTGCGTTGATTCTGTCCAGGATTATTTTGCTGATTTTTCCTATTTCGGATTTAGTTGGGTTTATTAGTCGGCATGTTGGGTTATTTGCGAAGTTGGGTTTGTGGTCCTTCAATGTGATGAAGGCTTCTTTGTTGGCTGTGGCGTCCACCCTGTCCTCAATGTCCAGTTCGGTTGCGATCCGCTTGTTTTCCAGGTGGATGTTCTGTAAAGTGTTGGGTTGCGCTTTTTTGTATGATTTGGTGATGCTTTTGTCCAGTAAAGAGTTAAGTTCTGGTATGTCCATTCTGTAGAAGTTTGTGGTTTTATCGGCGGCTATGATGAGGTTGCTTACTTTCTTGATGCGCTCCGTGTCATTTTTCAGCTTGGTGAGGAATGGGTTGCGGGCTGGCTTAAATTTTACTGATTGTATCATTTTGAGCATGTCGTTCTCAAAGTCCTTTAATTCCTTGACTGTGGGTGGGTTCTTGGTAGATTTGAATCCGTAAGTTTCCTTTTGCGTTCCTTTTGTTTCAGGGTGGAGGAAAATGTGTGCTTTCCACCGCATTCTTCTTAGGAAGTGTTCCGTCTTTTCTATGAGTCTTTGCTTGTAGTCCTTCTGCGCGGGTATGGGAATGTTCTTCGTGGAGTAGTCAATGCTGAACTTTTCCATTTCGGATCGTCGTACAGTGCTCAACAAATGTCAATTTGGAGCGGAATATGTCTTGATTGGATTATCCAGAGAATAGTGCTCGATACCGTGGTAGAGCGCAATATGTAGGTGTGGGAAAAAAATCACAAGACTACTTCATCTCTACAAATCTGTTTCATGAGGGGTTCCCTCAATCATCAGGAGATTTTAATGGAAGCATTCACATACAATGGTTTATATAGAGCACAGAGTGGGTGGGTACAGGCAGGTACATCCACGCAAAGAACTCCATACTCATCCACAACAGTACACCATGGCAAAAAAAAGAACAATTCAACATTTGACGTTACTATGGGGAGTTTTGACGGAGCAGAAACGTGCGAACTCGTTGGGAGTTTCCTCCTCTCCCAGCTTGCTAGCCTCAACCTGAACCTTGGTATTTACCGTGATGACGGACTGGCAGTGTGCCGCGCCTCGCCAAGGAGCAGCGAGAACACCAAGAAGCGCATATGCCAAATCTTCAAAGAAAACGGCCTACGGATCACGATTGAAGCCAACAAGCAAACCGTCAACTTCCTCGACGTCACTTTCAACCTGAGAAATAACAGCCACCAACCATTCACGAAACCCAACACAACACTCCAATACGTGCACCATGACAGCAACCACCCACCCACCACCACGAAAAGAATACCTACCGGAATTAATAAAAGGCTATCGATGCTGTCATCTAGCAAAGCTGAATTCGACCAAGCAACCCCCCTGTACCAGAAAGCACTTGATGAAAGCGGATACAACTTCACCCTCACCTATGAACCTGCTCCAGGAAACCAACCAAAAAAGAGCAGAAAACGAAACAACATCATCTGGTACAATCCGCCATTCAGCAAAGACGTCTCAACCAACATCGGCCGCAAGTTCCTCACTCTGATCGACAAACACTTCCCCAAAGGCAACACCCTAAGAAAAATATTCAACAAGAACAACATTAAATTGAGCTACAGCTGTATGAATAACATGCAACAAACCATTTCAAACCACAACAAAGCAATTGCAAAAGGACTGCCCACCCCCAGACCAAACGACTCTGAAACCAATAATGAATGTAACTGTCGCAAGAAACCTGATTGCCCTCTCAACGGAAGGTGCTTACAGACATCAGTCGTTTACCAAGCAAAGGTAACACGCAAGGACATTAACACATCCGACACATACGTAGGATTAACCGAAGGAGCGTTCAAAACAAGATGGAACAATCACAACGCCTCCTTTAGAAACCAGACTTTGCAGAATTCTACAGAACTCAGCAAACACATTTGGAACCTCAAAGACAATAATGTTGAATATTCAATAACATGGCAAATTCTTGCATCCAGCACACCTTACAACAGTGGTAATAAAAGATGCAACCTATGCTTAAAAGAGAAACTGTTTATTATATATCATCCAGATCTATCATCCCTCAACAAGCGCAGTGAAATCATTTCAACATGCCGCCACAGACGGAAACACCTCCTAGGTAACACATGAGCCAATCACCACACCCTACGCCTGCCTGTACCCACCCACTCTGTGCTCTATATAAACCATTGTATGTGAATGCTTCCATTAAAATCTCCTGATGATTGAGGGAACCCCTCATGAAACAGATCTGTAGAGATGAAGTAGTCTTGTGATTTTTTCCCACACCTACATATTGCGCTCTACCACGGTATCGAGCACTATTCTTTAGATAATCCAATCAAGACATATATATATATATATATATATATATATATATATATATATATATATATATATATATATATGTATGTATGTATACATACAAGCATGTATATATATATGTATGTATGTATGTATGATATATACATATATATGTATGTGTATATACATATGTATATATGTATATATTATGGATATACATGTGTATATATATGTATGTGTATATATATATATATATATATATATATATATATATATGTATGTATACATACAAGCATGTATATATATATGTATGTATGTATGTGTATATACATATGTATATATGTATATATTATGGATATACATGTGTATATATATGTGTATATATATATATATATATATATATATATATATATATATATATATATATATATATATATATATGTGTATGTATGTATATATACAAGCATGTATATATATATGTATGTATGTATGTATGATATATACATATATATGTATGTGTATATACATATGTATATATGTATATATTATGGATATACATGTGTATATATATGTATGTGTATATATATATACATATATATATATATACACATACTTGTATGACACATATATGTAGTCGAGGTTTCTGTGGTTTATCTGTTATACCGTTATACAGTACTCAATACCGGGGGTAGAGCGGAATATACGTTAGGTCAGAAAAAACAGAGGCTATATCATCCACGATTCAATTCAATTCCTGGACATAGAGATTCAAAACGATTCTCGATTCAAAATCATTACTTTTTAATTACATTGGGTGCTAGTTTTCTTATTAACTACATTCCTCCATAAAATACGTAAAAATCTCTGAATAAATGTCCATATTACTTTATAAGAAAACTGTTTTTGATTGATAAAATTATACCCAAACATTTGCTAACATTTGTTGGGGGCGGCGTAGCTCGTTTGGTAGAGCGGCCGTGCCAGCAACTTGAGTGTTCCAGGTTTGATCACCGCCTCCACTATACTAGTCACTGCCGTTGTTTCCTTGGGCTCCTAGTGCCACCCACACTGGTTTAAATATAACTTAGATAATGGGTTTCACTATGTGAAGCACTTTGACTCACAAGAGAAAATCGCTATATAAATATAATTCACTCCCCTTAATAAAGTGGCTGGACAGGACAGATTAAAACATTTTTAAATACAGACATTTTAAAACTGGATTTCACCTTAAATTGTACGCATGTACAGATTCTTGACAGGAAAGACGGATGGTACGAAAGATAAGTGAGGGAAACCATCTATGTCAAGGTGGAATGTCAAGCCTGCACATCTGTGGGATGTTCCAAATAAGTGTTTGATGAACATTCCTCAACTTTATCAGTATTTATTGCCACCTTTCCCAACTTCTTTGTCACGTGTTGCTGGCATTAAATTCTAAAGTTAATGATTATTTGCAAAAAATGAATATGGGTTGAAAATGATTTGCAAATCATTGTATTACGTTTATATTTACATCTAACACAATTTCCCAACTCATATGGAAACAGGGTTTGTATAAACAAACCCCGTTTCCACTCATTTTCGATGGGAGACAGGTCTGGACTGCAGGCGGGCCAGGAAAGTACCCACATTCTTTTTTTAAGAAGCCACGCTGTTGTAACACGTGCTGAATGTGGCTTGTGATTGTGTTGCTGAAATAAGCAGGGGCGTCTATGAAAAAGACGGCGCTTAGATGGCAGCATACAGTATGTTGTTCCAAAATCTGTATGTACCTTTCAGCATTAATGGTGCCTTCAAAGATGTGTAAGTTACCCATGGCTTGGGCACTAATACACCCCCATACCATCACAGATGCTGGCTTTTGAACTTTGCGTCAATAACAGTCTGGATGGTTCGCTTCCCCTTTGGTCCGGATGACACGATGTCGAATACTTCCAAAAACAATTTGAAATGTGGACTCGTCAGACCACAAAACACTTTTCTACTTTGCATCAGTCCATCTTAGACAATCTCGGGCCCAGAGAAGCAGGCGTCGTTTCTGGATGTTGTTGATAAATGGCTTTCGCTTTGCATCGTAGAGCTTTAACGTTCACTTACAGATGTAGCGACGAACTGTATTTACTTACAGTGGTTTTCTGAAGTGTTCCTGAGCCCATGTGGTGATATCCTTAGAGATTGATGTCGGTTTTGATACAGTGTCGTATGAGGGATCGAAAGTTATGGTCATTCAATGTCGGTTTCCGGCCATGCCGCTTACGTGGAGTGATTTCTCCAGATTCTCTGAACCTATTGATGATATTATGGACTGTAGATGTTGAAATCCCTAAATTTCTTGCAATTGCACGTTGTTCTTAAACTGTTTGACTATTTACTCACGCAATTGTTGACAAAGAGGTGTACCCCGCCCCATCCTTTCTTGTGAAAGACTGAGCACTTTTTGGGAAGCTGTTTTTATACCCAATCCTGGCACCCACCTCTTACCAATTAGCCTGCACACCTGTGGGATGTTCCAAATAAGTGTTTGATGAGCATTCCTCAACTTTATCAGTATTTATTGCCACCTTTCCCAACTTCTTTGTCACGTGTTACTGGCATCAAATTCTAAAGTTAATGATTATTTGCAACAACAAAAAATGTTTATCAGTCTGAACATGAAATATGTTGTCTTTGTAGCATATTCAACTGAATATGGGTTGAAAAGGATTTGCAAATCATTGTATTCCGATTATATTCACATCTAACACAATTTCCCAACTCATATGGAAACGGGGTTTGTATACACACACACACACACACACACACACACACACACACACACACACACACACACACACACACACACACACACACATGTTTTTGTTGTTGTTGCTGTGTGGATGATGGTTCTTCCACATGAAATTCTGATGTTCTCATTTTAAGACAAAAATATTACATGCTATATGGTCATATATATATCTATATCTATATATATATCTATATATATCTATATCGATATATATCTATATATATCTATATATATATATATCTATATATATATATATTCTTATGAAGACATACCACTAACATCAGAATATATATTTTGTTCTATATAACACAGCATTACAACAGCCACAGATAAATTGCAGTCCTGTGGAAAACGCCTCAACAAAACTTTTTTTTTGTATCATTCCAGATTTCAAACAGATAAAGACAGTTTCTCCAGCATTGAAATAATTACAGTATATTTATCCTTTGAAACATGAATAACTATCAGCTTGAAGAGTTTTTTTTAATCCAAAGTGACTGTCAACAAACCCTGTTGGTATTTTATATTGTCTTCAGAGAAAAAAAAAGATTTGATTGTGTCTGACGGCCAACATGTCTGTTCCTTGTGGCACGTTATGTGTGTCCGAGAAAGTGGAAGGATCTACGACGAAAAACATCTTCCGTTCCTGAACATTAATTGAGGCCAGTGTGAGGAGAATAATTACATGCAAGTGAATGCTGAATGTGGACAATATGCACCTTGGAGGCCATTAATAGTCCTTTGGGGAGCTGGGGAAGACTCTTCTCATTGATTAGAAAAGGTAAATCTGAGCCAAAGTGTCTGTGCTTGCTCTGTAAACGGCTAGTCAGCAGAATGTGTATGTGGCTGCTAATTGCAGTAAGCAATAGTTCTGTCAAGACCCAGCAGAGGCATTTAGGTGCTGGTCCGAGCATGCTCCATCATTGTCTGAGAGGACACCTGTGTCCCCATTAGTGTCCCCATTACAACCCCCGCTTGTGCACCAGCGATGACCCTTAAGCTGAGCATTGATCAGCTGGCATCACTTGCACAAATACTGCGACGAGAAAGGGTGTGTAACACCTGAAGCTGTCAGGCCAGCGCAACAATTATTTCCCTGCTACAGAAATGTCTGGGTTCTTTTACAGTAAGTAGAAATTAGGACCACTGTTAGGGTTATAAATATTAAGTGTGCGCCCAGCCTCAGGGGACAATTTATAGCAGCACATTAGCCATCTGTGAGAGACTTCCTTTCTTAGCAGCTTCTGTTTCTTTATTCACATTTAACAGAAGACATGTTGCTTCTTTTTCGACTACACACTGCAAAAACTGAATTCTACTAAGATTAAATATCTCAAAATAAGGGTGATATTTGTTTATTTTCTGTCTGATAAAATAACTCTTCTCACTAAGCAGATTTTATGTTAGAGTGTTTTACTTGTTTAAGTGTTTTGGTCCTAAATTATCTCAGTAAGATATTGCAGATTTTGCTGAGATTGTATGACCTATATGGAGTAAAACATGCTTGAAACTAGAATATTACCGGTTTTAAAGCTGTGTCATCAACACTCTACGAGTATAAAACTGATTTTTGAAAGTAATAATGTCTTATTTCAAGCATGGACAAAAAAATCATGACTTTCACACAATTGTGTCTCATAATTAAAACAAATGACAGCCAAATGTACTTTGCAGTTTTAAATAAATAAATGATAAATGGGTTGTACTTGTATAGCGCTTTTCTACCTTCAAGGTACTCAAAGCGCTTTGACACTACTTCCACATTTACCCATTCACACACACATTCACACACTGATGGAGGGAGCTGCCATGCAAGGCGCCAACCAGCACCCATCAGGAGCAAGGGTGAAGTGTCTTGCTCAGGACACAACGGACGTGACGAGGTTGGTACTAGGCGGGGACTGAACTAGGGACCCTCGGGTTGCGCACGGCCACTCTTCCACTGCGCCACAAGATAATATGCGTGCTCATATAAGTAGTACAATCGGCACAGTGCAGTAAACGGACAGTTAATATTTAAAAATGTAACATGTGACATTTCAAACTATTTTGAACAGAAATAGTTCATGCACATTCAGGTAAATTATTCAAAATTACAATTAAAAAATGTGGCTGGCGGCCGGGCTGTGTATATATATATGTATATGTATATATATATATATATATATATATATATAGATATATATATATATATATATATATATATATTTATTATGTGTGTGTGTGTGTATATATATATATACATATTTATAAATATATGTGAGTAAGCAATATATATATGTACATATATATACTGTATATATGTATGCACATACATATATATACATATACACACACATATATATATATGTGTATATATATATATATACACACACACACACACACACACACACACACACACATATATATATATATATATATATATACATATTTATAAATATATGTGTGTAAGCAATATATATATGTACATATGTATACTGTATATATGTATGTATATACATATATATACATATACACACACACATATATATATATATATATGTATATACATACACACACATATATATATGTATATATATGTATAAATATATATATACATATAAATATATATATACATATATATATATATATATATATATATATATATATATATACATTTTTAGACAGTATGATTTGCCTGAGTGGCTAGTAGACCTTGAGAGTAACAAGCGGTTGCCTTGTTGCCTTTCCATTAAGAAAGAAATAATAAAATCATTTTTAGTTTAAGTTTGCTGGTTTTAAGAAATGTAATGCCGGGCGCATATCATTATGCCAAGATAATGGTACTAGCATTTACTTAAATTAAGAATATTGTTCAATATATAGAGAAAAAAGGTCTCATATTTTGTTTTTCTATCAAGAAAAGTCCACTTGTTATCAGTGAGAATATACTTATTTTAAGGTATTTTTGGGTTCATTGAGGTTAGCTAGTTTGACTTGTTTTGGAAAGTCTTGACAAGCCAAATTTTCTTGTTTTATTGGCAGATAATTTTACTTCGTTCAAGTCAAATGCCCCTATTTTTATTTCTTGTTTTTGATCACTGACTATTTTCAGTTCATTTGAAACCTACGTGCTTACATCCATCCATCTTCTACCGCTTGTCCCTTTTGGGGTCCCGGATTGTTGTGGACAAACTAAGTGGAGAATATTTACTGACTTTCAACACAATACCACCTTATTTGTTATACTATATCAGCTGTTCTAATACTGGGAGGCTTCAAAGCTGACTATTTTTGGTGTTCAGGGAGCCTGCATTTATAAATGAGTGATGCGATGAGGTGGCGACTTGTCCAGGGTGTAAACCGCCTTCCGCCCAATTGTAGCTGAGATAGTCGCCAGCGCCCCCCGCCACCCCAAAAGGGAATAAGCGGTAGAAAATGGATGGATGGATGGATGGTGACGTTATGTATTCTTGTCAAACCTCAGAAAAATAAGCTTTGCAATGATGCAAAGAGGTTAACCTTGATATTTTTATGAAAGTGTTGAGTGAGAATGAAGCACGCAGCCACTGAAGTCGTAGTGAGACCACAATTCTGATGCTAATGCTCAAAATGTGGTTATATAATTTTAATATTGATTATTTGACTTGTCCAGGGTGTACCCCGCCTTCCGCCCGATTGTAGCTGAGATAGGCGCCAGTGCCCCCCGCGACCCCGAAAGGGAATAAGCGGTAGAAAATGGATGGATGGATGGATGGATTATTTGGTGTCATTTAACTGACCCATCAAATGGCTTGCTCCGTGCACGTGTATTCACACTGGAGCAAACAAACCACGGAAGATTGTTTTCAATCAAACTACAAGCACTGGCACATCTCACAAAAACGGTAACAGAAGGCTTTAATATGAGGGCTGCGTCAGAAGAAACTGCCTTTTTCTGCTGCATCGTGCCATTTGGTCTTTAAATTGAGGCTCTGAACTAGAACACAACTTTTCCTCTCAGCATGTGGTTGTTTCTTACAAGAAAACCACATTTTCTTTGTAATATTTTCATTCAGTTCTGTTTGGAAGTAACTACACAAAAACATGCTGCAGAGTACTTTGTGCGACAAGCTGTCCCCTGGCTTTTTGTCAGAGGAACCCTATGTAATAATTTCATGTCAAGTCATTAAATGGCCCTGATATGTCAAAAGGCATTAATAAATCATGGCTTTTTCGAATACCTCTATAACTGATAACAGTAGTTCAGCCGGGATAGGCTCATTTCAAAATTCGATTTACATTCCCAAAATCTTGTTATTGTTTTCATTTCGATGTCCCGCCCTCAACCGTTTGACCAATTAGAAATTCCGTGAATGTGTTACATGCTTTGTCTAGCTACTGCCACTGGTAAAGTTACTAAACATGTCAGACCTTAGTAAACCTAAAAGGTGTCGTTACAATTCTCAACTTGTGCATGACAAAGCCAGGAACAAAATAAGGATTTGTATAAGGGATGCCTTTGAAAGATGGAGAAGATTGAAGGCGGAGAAGACTTTGTCATCATCAATTTCTTCCGTGATAGGCAAGTCAGGCATTTACGTTTGGTTATTACTTGTAATATATGGTAATGGACATTGCGTGTGTAAATTATATTGTTCAAGACAGACTATGATCTTGTCTAACAAAGCTAGTATGTTCGTGCGACAAACCCTTAGTGTGATGGTGCTTCGCTCCTAGTGTAATGCTTATTAGGACGCTAGCCCGCTTAATGACACATAAACATACATGCTAACGGGCAAAATATATACTTGTTAGCCTGTATGTCTATGTGTATTCGAACTGACAGGGGAAAATATATTTTTGACAAATAAAACCTATGTGGATATGGGTAGTGCCGAAGATGTCGGTGTCGTTTTTGCAGCCCTTTGAGACATTTGTTATTAAGGGCTCTATAAGTAAACTTTGATTGATTGATGATTGATATTGTCAGTGCCTATTTTGTTCTCATTATGCTAATACGCTGCGGATATGGGTTCCAACATTAGCACGGCTGTCATCATGGCAATGTAAAAGGTAGGGAGATAGCCAAGTCACATGATAAAATAATTCCTTATTTGTGTAGCCTATAGGCATACCTTGGTATAATGTCTCCTCTTTAATTTTGTGCGTACATTAGGCTACTAACCATGCTTTACTTATTTTCACCAGTAGAACCATTGCTAGCGTTGGTTGAGGTTTGTTTTAGTCTTCGTTTTCTGATACTACTGACAATAACTTTATGATTTGTTGTGAAATTGTACGCAGGGATTATGTACTTCTTTCTGAAAATAGCCTAATTTCTGTGCAAAATGTGTTGGTTAGAGATTTGTTATTGACAAAACGCTTGTCTATTCAGCTATTATGTTTCCAGCACCTCAACCCTGAGTAAGAAGCAGTGGAAGTTTGAAGTTCCTTGGAGTAGCCCAGTCGATGGAACTGGATTCGGCTGCGTATCTGGCAAGCTCGTATGAGAAGCAGCTGAATTTTTACCATGATTGCAGTACTATTTCTAGCCACATTATTACATATGGCACCTTTAAGTTTAGGTGGTGACCATACTTGAAGTTCCAAGCCTCTGTGCCACATGATGGCGAAACGAATGCCTACTAACACCGTAAGACCCGTCTAAAAACATCTGTTCTTACTTGCTAGCATTAGCTTGTAACTACTTTGTTTTTCAAGCATTGGAAACCACACTTTTATTAGCAGTGCAGCTTTCACAGCTTATCAGCTGGCATCCTGCTGCTGCTGCTGAGGTTTACCGTATTTTTGGGACCATAGGGCGCATCGGATTAAAAGGAGGCATTGAAGGGGTCCTTTTATGATTTCCATCCATTTTCTACTGCTTATTCCCCTTTGGGGTCACGGGGGGCGCTGGTGCCTATCTCAGCTACAATCGGGTGGAAGGCGGTGTACACACTGGACAAGTTGCCACCTCATCGCAGGGCCAACACAGATAGACAGACAACATTCACACAATAGGGCCAATTTAGTATTGCCAATTAACCTATCTCCAGGTGCATGTCTTTGGAGGTGGGAGGAAGTCAGAGTACCCGGAAGGAACCCACGCAGTCACAGGGAGAACATGCAAACGCCACACAGAAAGATCTCGAGCCCGGGATTGAACCCAGGCCTACTCAGGACCTTCGTATTGTGAGGCAGACGCACTAACCCCTCTTCCACTGTGGATGTTGTCTGCCTGTCTGTGTTGGCCCTGTGATGAGATGGCGACTTGTCCATGATGTACGCCGTCTTCTGCTCGAATGCAGCTAAGATAGGCTCCAGCGACCCCCCGCCATCCCAAAAAAGGGACAAGTGGTAGAAAATGGATGGATGGAGTACACTTCCTTGTGGTCTACATAACATGCAGTGGTGATCATTTGGTCAAAATTTTGCATAGATTATGTTTTACAGACCCTCTTCAAGCAATTTTCTGGACGTCTCTTCAGAATGCCCACTTTACCCACCAGCTCCCAGTGCCACCCACACTGGTTAAATGTAACTTAAATATGTGGATAATGGGTTTCACTAAGTAAAGCGATTTATATCAGAAAAGAAAAGCGCTACATAAATATAATTACCTTCACTTCACTATTCCCTCCGGGTACTCCGGCTTCCTCCCACTTCCAAAGACATGCACCTGGGGATAGGTTGATTGGCAACACTAATTTGGCCCTAGTGTGTGAATGTGAGTGTGAATGTTGTTTGTCTGTCTGTGTTCGCCCTGCGATGAGGTGGCGACTTGTCCAGGGTGTACCCCGCTTTCCGCCCGATTGTAGCTGCGATAGGCGCCAGCGCCCCCCGCGACCCCGTAAGGGAATAAGCGGTAGAAAATGGATGGATGGATGGCACTTCACTATTTAATAGTAGGCAAATAACATTCATATTCATATATATGTAATATATGAATATACATTTTGATTGTGAAGGAATAGCAATCGTTGAGGTTGTAGCGAAATTTGTTACAAGCTACGTACATTGTGTAAGTTGTTTATGTAAATGAGTTGAAAGATAAAACTAACACAGATCCACACTGATGTCCGTATTGCCTCTACTTGACAGCCATAAAAACATTAAAACCTTCCCAAATATATTACACTATACAGTGGGGCAAAAAAGTATTTAGTCAGCCACCGATTGTGTAAGTTCTCCCACTTAAAATGATGACAGAGGTCTGTAATTTTCATCATAGGTACACTTCAACTGTGAAAGACAGAATGTGAAAAATAAATCCAGGAATTCATATTGTATAAATTTTAAATAATTTATTTGTAAATTATGGTGGAAAATAAGTATTTGGTTACTTCAAACAAGGAGGATCTCTGGCTCTCACAGACCTGTAACTTCTTCTTTAAGGAGCTCTTCTGTCCTCCACTCGTTACCTGTATTAATGGCACTTGTTTGAACTCGTTATCTGTATAAAAGACACCTGTCCACAGCCTCAAACAGTCAGAAACCAAACTCAACTATGGCCAAGACCAAAGAGCCGTCGAAGGACACCAGGAAAAGAATTGTAGACCTGCACCAGACTGGGAAGAGTGAATCTACAATAGGCAAGCAGCTTGGTGTGAAAAAATCAACTGTGGGAGCAATTATCAGAAGATGGAAGACATACAACACCACTGATAATATCCCTCGATCTGGGGCTCCTTGCAAGATCTCATCCCGTGGGGTCAAAATGATCATGAGAACGGTGAGCAAAAATCCCAGTACCGCACGGGGGGACCTGGTGAATGACCTATAGAGAGCTGGGACCAAAGTAACAAATGTTACCATCAGTAACACACTACGCCGACAGGAAATCATATCCAGCAGTGCCAGACGTGTCCCCCTGCTTAAGCCAGTGCATGTCCAGGCCCGTCTGAAGTTTGCCAGAGAGCACATGGATGATACAGCAGAGGATTGGGAGAATGTCACGTAGTCAGTTGAAACCAAAATAGAACTTTTTGGTATAAACTCAACTCGTCGTGTTTGGAGGAAGAAGAATACTGAGTTGCATCCCAAGAACACCGAACCTACTGTGAAGCACGGGGGTGGAAACATCATGCTTTGGGGCTGTTTTTCTGCTAAGGGGACAGGACGATTGATCCGTGTTAAGGAAAGAATGAATGGGGCCATGTATCGTAAGATTTTGAGCCAAAACCTCCTTCCATCAGTGAGAGCTTTGAATGGTTGACCAAATACTTACTTTCCACCATAATTTACAAATAAAATTATTTAAAATTCCTACAATGTGAATTCCTGGATATTTTTTTCACATTCTGTCTCTCTGCGTTGAAGTGCACCTATGTGCACTGTCACCATTTTAAGTGGGAGAACTTGCACAATCGGTGGCTGACTAAATACTTTTTTGCCCCACTTTATATATTTATTCATATTTTATACTACTTTAATTTGTTTTCACGTAAAAAACCCAACTCATTTTTAAGATGTGGCGGTATGTATTATATTTTGTAGTAGTAGTAGCGACTTCCTTGTTCATTTATAAGTCAGCTTCCTTAGTTTTCACTTTAACAAACTTCGCAGGCAAGTGGCATCGGGGCCAGATTGGGGCCTGTGCGTGTTTATACTGAAGTCTGAAAAAGATCACATTTTACATGCAGTAACAAAAAATCAGATTTGGGCCAATTTGGCCTGCAGCGTAGACATACAGTAGTCTCTGTCTCCTTATAGGTACCATTTTGGGGTCCTTATACACAGACCATAATGATACCCATATGTTGAAGCATTGTACGTCTAACTACGGAAGCCATAATGCTGTGCGTTCCATCAAGCTGTGTGGCTTCGTAGCTTCCCAAGTAGAACTAAAACATTCTTAAGAGATTTTTTGAGCGCCGTATGTAATGTTCTTTATCCTCAATGAAACATTAACGTTTTGGTGTTGCTTGCTTACGGGGTATTTGCTAGCATCATTTATTGAACAGGCTTCAACTTACAGTGCATATCTATCTCTTACGTGTGACTGCTATCTAATGGTGACATTTATCATAACACCTTGTACCAGATAAAACTGGTTTGAGTTCGGTAAGCACAACCAGAATCAATACATATAGTAGGTGCACCGGGTTAATATGCGCACTGTCGATTTTTGAGAAAATGAAAGGATTTTAAGTGCGCCTGATGGACGGAAAAGTACAGTACTTATTTAGACACAGCTCAGCTTCTTGCACATGCCTGAACCTGCTCCGATTGTTTATGGCAGTAACACAATTAGCGTATTGCTGAAAATGTAACCACTCTTCTCCTCCACTACTGATTCTGGGTGACATAACCAGTAATATTTGCTTTTCTAACGCCATTACAGTACTTGCTGCCATCTCAGCATTATGGACAGCCTTCCCTCTTTGGTAACTCGGCTTGTTGTTAATGTTGGGTCTAATAAGACAAAAAGACTCCAATTAGAACTAACTAAAAAGGAATGTAAAGTCCTCTTCAGTATGTTGAAAGAGTAAAATATTTACAGTATTATTATTTTATTTTATACAACAACTGTAGTTGTTTGTACTACTTTCTGCTGTATTGTTTTGCAAAAAAAAAGTTTCAGGGCTAATTATCACATTTATTCTCACCCTTCATTTTTCCAGTTGATTAGTATTCCTTCATAAAAACGGCAAAACTGTAATTGGTTTATAATTGTATAATGTTTTTCTACCTTCAAGGTACTCAACACAATTTGACACTATTACCACATTCACCTGCTGATGACGCAGCATCAGGGGCAACTGGATCTTAAGTGTATTGCAGAAGGATAATTTGTTGAGAGTTGAAAGTTATTTTGGGCTTTATTGTCCTGATCGCCAATATGAAACGCTTGGCCTTATACAAGCAGAGTGATGGTGTGTTGTTTATTCAAAGCTTCACTTTGGGTCCCCAAAAAGACAAAGGTATTGTGTGGTTTTCGGTTGCATTAGATGTAGTTGTGCAAGTATCGCTAACATGTACTTTAAAAAAGATTGTAATTATTAGATCCCAAAGGTAAAACGTGTAATATCATGTTCGATACAAGCAGTCCTCTAGCATGTTTTAAAGAGGAACTGCACTTTTTTTTGAGAGACAAGATGACAGATGTAATTTTTTTAATGCATTCTAATTCGTAAATAAACGTAAATCAAAATCTGCTTACAAGAGAGCATAAGGAATGTTCTCTATTCCGCCCATACAGCCCTTAAAAACATCCAAAGAGCTCCAATTTAAATTGTGTGACCTGAATTTTAACCAAGTATTAGTGATGTTTTTAACTCAGACAAACAATTTCTTAGCATCAAATTGTCACAGAGAGAAACAGCTTGTTGCTCTTATATTGACATCCTCGACTGGTGAGCTGCTTCATCGCCTCTCAGCTGGTGGAAGTTTATCCTAGATAAATAAATAATATCTCGCACCTGGACAGCAGAAGGATGAGGACATGATCTGAAAAAATTGCCAACATTGGCATCAAAATTAGACTCAGAAATGGCGAGAAAGACACGAAAAGACGCCTGGTTCCACCCCCTTTTTTTTCTTCGCGAGGACTATGAGACACGCTTCATCTAAATGGGAATATATAATCATCCTAACAGTCGGCATCATAATGACAGCAGACATTGTTGAGTGAGTGATGTTTTATTATGTTTGTTGGCTCTCATAATGTCTGCAGTCTGTATTAATTATCTATGTAAAAAAAAAAGCGAAGTCGTGATGCGTTTTTAAAATTAATGCGCCGCGTATGCTTAAAACGAGAAAAATGCATAAATATGACCTTATTATGAATGTGATTGTTACTATATTACATATATACTGTATATCCTTGAATAGCCGCCGGGCGCTAATTAATTTAAAACCTCACTCACTCCTGCACATATTCAAGGCATGTGGTAAAAAGTAAGCAGGCGCTAATAATTTTAAAACCTCCTCTCACCCCTGCGCTTACCAATGGCATGCAGTTTAAAATAGTGTGATTAAAAAAAAAAAAAAAAATATTCCGCGGCCTGGTGGTTGGGGACCACTGCTCTACAACATGTCATTGCGCCCACCTTTACACCATGCTATCAGCTTGCCTTTCGGACACATGCATATCGCTGCTTCTCATACGAGATTGCAATGCAAACTTTGTCAACAGCCATACCCTTTACACTGATGGTTGTGATATAAACAACTTTAACACTCTTAGTAATATGTGCCACGCTCTGTGAACCCACACCAAACACATTTCTGGAGAACATTGGCTCTGTAACACATTATAAACGGAACATAAGAATTACCCAGAATTCCAATGCATCCATGACTCTTGGCTATATTATACACGCGCCCCCAACCTTGCCCACCTCAACCGACGCACGAAGAGGGGTGGGGGGAGTGGGGCGGGGTTTGGTGCTAGCGGGGTGTATAATATAGCCAAGAGTCATGGATGCATTGGAATTCTGGGTTGCGTTTATAATGTGTTACAGAGCCAATGTTCTCCAGAAATGTGTTTGGTGTGGGTTCATAGAGTGTGGCGCATATTAGTAAGAGTTTTAAAGTTGTTTTAAATCACAACCATCAGCGTGATCTGTATGGCTGTGGAACAAGACCCCTGGTTTACACATGGTATAAGCAACAAAAAAAAAAAACTCAGCCATTTTGGAAATGATGACAGGGGAAGCATCACTCGTGATGTCACGACTTTGACCCGGTGGTAAAAGTAAGCATCCGCTAATAAATTTGGGAAGCGAGTTCGACCTGGCAGTAATTCAAGGCAGGCGCATATTACATGCCCGGCGGCTATTCAAGGAAATACGGTACTTACAGTGTGCATATAAAACATTGATGGAGATGTTTGGATGTTTTTTAAAGCGCTTTCTAGGCAGAATAAAGCGGCTCTCATGGGCTCTATTGTAAGCAGACTTTTGATCGCATTTAATTTATATGTATAATGCATAAAAAAAATATGTGCTTGTCTTACATAAGGATGGTAAACGATAGGCAACATTCCAAATAAAGTTTGGTTCCCTTTTAAAGCTGGACAGCCAGTTAACATTTAAATGTCCTCCAATAAGCACACAAGTTTGGTCTTTTCTTCTATCTTAGTCAAGTCATTCTCAAAAGGTAAACATAGTCAGCTATAGGCTACTAGGAGCAGGCAATCACACCTAAGCACACAAGATAGATATACGTAATAATATTCCAACAAAATTTTAAAACAGCACATTTGTCAATATAAACAACAAACAAATAATCATAGTTGCATATTACTTACACATACAAAGTCTCTAAGCCAGAAGCGTGTTAGAAAGTAGCTAGTAACAAACGTGTCCAAATCATTCAACTTGCTGCATCATGAGCTTAAAGGCCTACTGAAATGAGATTTTCCTATTTAAACAGGGATAGCAGGTCCATTCTATGTGTCATACTTGATCATTTCGCGATGTTGCCATATTTTTGCTAAAAGTATTTAGTAGAGAACATCGACGATAAAGTTCGCAAATTTTGGTCGCTAATGAAAAAGCCTTGCCTTTACCGGAAGTCGCAGACGATGATGTCACATGGGTGAGGGCTCCTCATGTCCTCACATTGTTTATGATGGGAGCCTCCAGCAGAAAGAGCTATTCGGACCGAGAAAACGACAATTTCCCCATTAATTTGAGCGGGGATGAAAGATTTGTGGATGATGATATTGATAGCGAAGGGCTAGAAAAAAAAAAAAAAAAGTTAAAAAAAAAGGCGATTGCATTGGGACAGATTAAGATGTTTTTAGACACATTTACTAGGATAATTCTGGGAAATCCCTTATCTTTCTATTGTGTTGCTAGTGTTTTAGTGAGATTAAATAGTACCTGATAGTCGAAAGGGTGTGTCCACGGTTGTGTCTTGTCGCCAGTCTCTGAGGGAAGTCGACGGCAGCTGCATGGACGGCGCAAGCTCAGCTGATCTCCGGTAAGAGGCGACTTTTTACCACAAATTTTCTCACCGAAACCTGCCTGTTGACAAGTGGTCGGGAACCATGTTCGCTTGATCGCTCTGATCCATAGTAAAGCTTCATCTCCCGGAATTTTAAACAATGAAACACCGTGTGTTTGTGTGGCTAAAGGCTAAATCTTCCTACCTCCATCTTTCTACTTTGACTTCTCCATTATTAATTGAACAAATTGCAAAAGATTCAGCAACACAGATGTCCAGAATACTGTGTAATTGCGCGATGAAAAGAGACGACTTTTAGCCGCAAATGGTGCTGCGCTAATATGTCGCCTGCAACCTGGGACGTCACGCGCACGCGTCATTGTTCCGCGATGTTTTCAACAAGAAACTTTGCGGGAAATTTAAAATAGTAATTTAGTAAACTAAACCGGACGTATTGGCATGTGTTGCAATGTTAATATTTCATCATTGATATATAAACTATCAGACTGCGTGGTCGGTAGTAGTGGGTTTCAGTAGGCCTTTAACGTAATAAAATATTGTGACCACTAGGTGTCATTAAAAAAAAAAACAATTGCCACTCCACTTCAACTTAAAGAGAGCAAAAGTCCATTACAGGCGGTTAATAATAAATAGGTTAGTGTTTTCATACCTATAATTGTTCTCTGTTTGACTAATTTCACTTGAACAAACTTTTTCTAACATTCCACACTACAAAGTAATGCAAGTATCTATGATTCCTGCGGATATTGTATCAGATGAATATGGTATCAGCGAATATGGTATCAGCGAATGCTCAAGGCTCCAATATCGGTATCATATAGAAAATTAAAAAGTTGGATCAGGACATTACGACAAATTACATTAATTTGATGTCCAATAATACAACGCGGGCTTCACGGTGGCAGAGGGGTTAGTGCGTCTGCCTCACAATACGAAGGTCCTGCAGTCCTGGGTTCAAATCCAGGCTCGGGATCTTTCTGTGTGGAGTTTACATGTTCTCCCCGTGAATGCGTGGGTTCCCTCCGGGTACTCCGGCTTCCTCCCACTTCCAAAGACATGCCCCTGGGGATAGGTTGATTGGCAACACTAAATTGGCCCTAGTGTGTGAATGTGAGTGTGAATGTTGTCTGTCTATCTGTGTTGGCCCTGCGATGAGGTGGCGACTTGTCCAGGGTGTACGCCGCCTTCCGCCCGATTGTAGCTGAGATAGGCGCCAGCGCCCCCCGTGACCCCGAAAGGGAATAAGCGGTAGAAAATGGATAGATGGATAATACAACGCCAACATTGTCAGAGTTTAGCATATATAAGCTTACATTGAAACATTTTATCATCATTACAACCTTTTTACAATGTTCACCTTTTGTTGTTGTCAAACACACACAAACTATCATTCAAGATAAGTTGAATAAATGTGAACTAAAATTAGTGTACAACATAGGAAATAGTAACTAAAAATATATCAATGATTATTTAAATAACTTATTTTAATAATTTAAATGGGACATATTATGCAAAACCTTTTTTTCCTACCTATTGGTGACTGTTTTTGTGTATTTGGGTTATGCAGGGGCCTTAAAAATGTGAACTCAAACCATGGAGGTATTACAGATATTTATAAAACAATCTTGCCTACTCTCATACGTCGTCCTCTAAACGAGCCATTTGGAATTCTCCTAATTGGTGACGTTCTTCCCCAACTATGACATCAGTGGATATCTCCATATAAGGTAAAGTTTTACCTGAGGAGCTTTGCGTGAGTACATCACTATAGTCTGACATTGGAGTCAATAAGTTATTTCTTAGGATTTTATTTTCAGGTCTCAGAGTGGGTACAAAATGCAGCCAGACTTTTGACTAGGACAAGAAAGTTAGATCATATTACACCTATGATGACCCACCTGCACTTCAGGTGCAATATCGAGGTTGTATTACTTGCGTACAAAATATCAAACGGTCTGGCGTCATCTTATCTTGCGGATTGTATTGTACCTTATGTTCTGTCCAGAAATTTGCGTTCCAAGAACGCCGCCTTATTAGTGACTCCAGGAGCCCCTGCAAAAAGTCTGCAGGCTTTAGAGTGTTTTCTATTTGGGCTCCAATTAAAGTTAAAGTTAAAGTACCAATGATTGTCACACACATACTAGATGTGGCGGAATTATTCTCTGCATTTGACCCATCACCCTTGATCACCCCCTGGGAGGTGAGGGGAGCAGTGGGCAGCAGCAGTGCCGCCCCCGGAATCATTTATGGTGATTTAACCCCCAATTCCAACCCTTAATGCTGAGTGCCAAGCAGGGAGGTAATGGGTCCCATTTTTATAGTCTTTGGTATGATTAGGCCGGGATTTGAACTCACGACCTACCGATCTCAGGGGTCACCAACCTTTTTGAAACCAAGAGCTACTTCTTGGGTACTGATTAATGCGAAGGGCTACCAGTTTGATACACACTTAAATAAATTGCCAGAAATAGCCAATTTGCTAAATTTACCTTTAATGAATAAATATATATATATATATATATATATATATATATATATATATATATATATATATATATATATATATATAAAAAAATTGGTATTTCTGTCTGTCATTCCGTCGTACATTTTTTTTCCTTTTACGGAAGGTTTTTTGTAGAGAATAAATGATGAAAAAAACACTTAATTGAATGATTTATAAGAGGAAAAAACTGGAAAATTAAATGTTGTTTATCTTCAATTTCGACTCTTTAGAATTCAATATTCAACCGAAAAAAAGAAGAGAAAAATTAGCTAATTCGAATCTTTTTGAAAAAATTTAAAAAAGGATTTATGGAACATCATTAGTAATTTTTCCTGATTAAGATTAATTTAAAAATTTTGATGACATGTTTTAAATAGGTTAAAATCCAATATGCATTTTGTTAGAATATATAACAAATTGGACCAAGCTATATTTCTAACAAAGACAAATCATTATTTCTTCTAGATTTTCCAGAACAAAAATTTTAAAAGAAATTCAAAGGACTTTAAAATAGGATAAAAATTTGATTCTACATATTTTCTACATTTGTCAGAATATTTCTTTTGAATTTTAATCATAAGTTTGAAGAAATATTTCACAAATATTCTTCGTCGAAAAACCAGACGCGAAAATGAAGAATTAAATTAAAATGTATTTATTATTCTTTACAATAGAAAATAAAAAAATTACTTGAACATTGATTTAAATTGTCAGGAAAGAAGAGGAAGGAATTTAAAAGGTAAAAAGGTATATGTGTTTAAAAATCATAAAATCATTTTTAAGGTTGTATTTTTCTCTAAAATTGTCTTTCTGAAAGTTATAAGAAGCAAAGTAAAAAAATAAATGAATTTATTTAAACAAGGTAAGACCAAGTCTTTAAAATATTTTCTTGGATTTTCAAATTCTATCTGAGTTTTGTCTCTCTTAGAATTAAAAATGTTGAGCAAAGCGAGACCAGCTTGCTAGTAAATAAATACAATTTAAAAAATAGAGGCAGCTCACTGGTAAATCCTGCTATTTGAGCTATTTTTAGATGACCAGATGACCTGTGGGCACCAGGTCATCTGGTCCTTACGGATGACCTGGTGCCCACGGGCACTGCGTTGGTGACCCCTGCTCTAACCACTAGGCCACTGAGAATACGCCTACTCCTATGCCCTAATGGCAAATGTTAGAGATGCTACCTCAGTAGAAGCATTTATGTCCTACCTTATAAAATATTTTTATTTTCTAGCTTTTGAATATATCCCGCTTTTCTTTTCTAATTTCCTCCCCCTATGCTGCATGGAGAGGAGAACCAGGATGTCACGGATTATTTTTGTAGAGGTGCCAGTCTGGAGGAGGTTCTAGTTGTTGAAAGTCGTGAACTGGGGTGGACCACTCTTCCATGCAGAGAGGGTGACGTTTTACTTCACAACTAAATAATAATGGAAGAAGATCCCTGTATGACCCTCTGTTGGCTTCCCGATGGATTAGACTCTTAAATTATCCATTAATATAACAATTCAATAACTGTACCCACTCGGCATCCTTTGCATCCTGTCACCCAGAAGGGGCGTCCCCACATCTGCAACCCCTTCCCAAGATTTATTTGTCCTTGCCTGCATGTGGTTTCAGATAAGGAGGATGTTGTTGTGGTTTGGAAAGGCCTTTGAGGCACTCGTGATGAATGGCTATATAAATAAATTGTGATTGATAATTTTCTATATCCTCTTGTTGTGGGGCAGACTGGCTCGTACATGCACATGGATCCTCCGCTGTTCCCATTTCTAACACAAAGTAGCATATAGTTCTAACTCGTATCAGTCAAAAACTAGAATATGGCTGATGGGGATAAGACGCAGAAGACGAAGAAGTTAAAGTTAAAGTACCAATGATTGTCACACACACACCAGGTGTGGTGAAATTTGTCCTCTGCATTTGACCCATTCCCTTGATCACCCCCTGGGAGGTGAGGGGAGCAGTGAGCAGCAGCAGTGCCGCGCCCGGTAATCATTTATGGTGATTCAACCCCCAATTCCAACCCTCAATGCTGAGTGCCAAGCAGGGAGGTAATGGGTCCCATTTTTATAGTCTTTGGTATGACTCGGCCGGGATTTGATCCCAGGGCGGACACTCTAACCACTAGGCCACTGAGTAGGTAGGCCACTGAGTAGGTGAGAAGAAGGTCTTTAAAACATAATCTATGCAAAATTTTGACCAGAGACCCACCATTACATGTTATGTAGACCACAATGAAATGGTTTAATGCAAGAAAAAAGAAATAATGTGACCTTTAAGTAATATTACTAATTTTCCGTGGACCATATAAAAACCCTCTGCGAGTTAAAACATTGGACATTTCGGGTGGATTAAAGGCCTACTGAAATTATTTAAACGGGGATAGCAGGTCCATTCTATGTGTCATACTTGATTATTTAGCGATATTGCCATATTTTTGCTGAAAGGATTTAGTAGAGCGCATCGAAGATAAAGTTTGCAACTTTTGGTTGCTAATAAAAAAAAGCCTGGCCTTTACCGAAAGTAGCAGACGATGACGTCACCCGTGTGAGGGCTCCTCACGTCCTCACATTGTTTATAATGGGAGCCTCCAACAAAAAGAGCTATTTGGACCGAGAAAACGACAATTTCTCCATTAATTTGAGCGAGGATGAAAGATTCGTGGCTGAGGATTTTGATAGCGAAGGGCTAGAAAAAAAAAGAAAAAGAAAAAAAAAGAAAAAGAAAAAAAAAGTTAAAAAAAAAAGGCGATTACATTGTGAGCGATTCAGATGTTTTTAGACACATTTACTAGGATTATTCTGGGAAATACCTTTTCTTTCTATTGTGTTGCTAGTGTTTTAGTGAGATTAAATAGTACCTGATAGTCGGAGGGGTGTGTCCACGAGTGTGTTGACGCCAGTGTCTGAGGGAAGTCACGGCAGCTGTATGGACAGTGCAAGCTCCAAAGATCTCCGGTAAGAGGCGACCACAATTTTCTCACCGAATCCTGCCGTTTGACAAGTGGTCGGGACACATGTTTGCTTGACCGCTCTGATACATAGTAAAGCTTCCCCTCTGGGAATTTTAAACAAGGAAAGACCGTGTGTTTGTGTGGCTAAAGCTTCCCATCTCCATCTTTCTACTTTGACGAATAATCCAATGATGTCTCCGGTAAGATATATATATCACAATTTTCCCATCCAAAAACATGATGGTTGACGTAAAGAAACATGTTCGCTTGACCGCTCTGAGTTAAAAACAAAGAATTACCGGCTGTGTCTCAGTGCTAAAGACAGCTGCAATACACCGCTTTCCCCCAACAGCATTGTACTTTATAGTCTCCATTATTAATTGAACAAATTGCAAAAGATTCAGAAACACAGATGTCCAGAATACTGTGTCCAGAATACGCGATGAAAAGAGACGACTTTTAGTTGCTAGTGGTGCTGCGCTAATATGTCCCCTTCAACTCGAGACGTCATGTGCACGCGTCATCATACGCGTCATCATTCCGCGACGTTTCCAACAAGAAACTCCGCGGGAAAATTTAAATTGTAATTTAGAAAACTAAACCGGCCGTATTGGCATGTGTTGCAATGTTAATATTTCATCATTGATATATAAACTATCAGACTGCGTGGTCGGTAGTAGTGGGTTTCAGTAGGCCTTTAAGCAGTATAATCTCTATAATACGCCATTAATACTTACCTCAAGGAAAACAGACATGGCAGCAATGATGCGTCTCTCCTTGATGGCGGCGCCGAGGCTGTCAAAGTCGTCAGAGTTGTAAAGGTAGATCTGCATCTGGGAAGGAGACAGAACATACGAGCTTTGAGTGGACAAGACGCGTCTCGTCATAAATCACAACCACTGCTGGGAAGCCGATGAAAGGATTTTTTGAGAGCCATAAAAGAGGGTGTATTTATCACACCATAAATCTCTTATAATGTGTGCCATTGCTTTTTGTGTTCTGCCACTGCTGGAGGACGCTTAAGAAATGTGGTGCTACTGAGCTAACAGACCGGAGGGATGTGCTCTTTTCTGCAGGGAGATGCAAGAGAATAAAATACTCTCTTTATCACTGCTCCCAATTACCTGAAATCACTTCTTTCGGCCCTCCCTAAAAAACAAAGTTAGGAAAATGAGGCTGCACAGGAAGAATGAGCAACCAAAATAATTTGATTGCTTTCATTTCATAACCACACGTAGTGCTGATCAAAATCATCAAATGATTGTCAAGGTAGTAATTGGACCTATCCATCATCACAGACTCTTTTAATTTGAAAACCCTTTCATGTCACTGAACCAAGTTAATTGCCAATAAGAAAAAGGTCCTGTGTGTTGATTTAACTTAAGAGCAGACTTTTCAAAGGGAAACGTTCAGAACCCTCCCCCCCTGCTGAAGCTATACGTCATTAAAAAAATGTATGATTGTGTTTAACAGGTAGCAAAATAAATAATTCAGGTGATTGCTCATAAGTTGCTTTAAGTACAGCATTTAAATGGAACTCATTTGTTGTGTGAGTTTAGCCAGAAGCGGCCATTAATCAGCTGTCACATGTTATTAACTACATGGCACAATTATAAGGAGCCCCTTGAGTTTCCATTCAGCCAGCAAATATGTGACCTGCTTACTTTGGAAAACAACATATTCATTTAGCAGCCAATGAAAAGTATGCCTAAAAACGTTAGACTGTCTTTCTTTTAGATTCCATGCTGGTAATTTTGTCATGTGGCCAAAAGCTGTACAGCAGGGGTCACCAACGCGGTGCCCGATGGCACCAGGTAGCCTGTAAGGACCAGATGAGTCGCCCGCTGGCCTGTTGTAAAAATAGCTCTAATAGCAGCACTTACCAGTGAGCTGCCTCTATTTTTTTAAATTGTATTTATTTACTAGCAATCTGGTCTAGCTTTGCTCGACATTTTTAATTCTAAGAGAGACAAAATTCAAATAGAATTTGAAAATCCAAGAAAATATTTTAAAGACTTGGTCTTCACTTGTTTAAATAAATTCATTTATTTATGTAGCTGAGATAGGCGCCAGCGCCCCCCGCGACCCCGAAAGGGAATAAGCGGTAGGAAATGGATGGATGGATTTATTTTTTTAATTTGCTTCTTTTTTAAACACATATACCTTTTTACCTTTTAAATTGTTTCCTCTTCTTTCCTGACAATTTAAATCAATGTTCAAGTAAATGTATTTTTTTTTATTGTAAAGAATAATACATATATATTAATTTAATTCTTCATTTTAGCTTCTGTTTTTTCAACAAAGAATATTTGTGAAATAATTCTTCAAATTTATTATGATTAAAATTAAAAAAAAAATAATCTGGCAAATCTAGAAAATCTGTAGAATCACATTTAAATCTTATTTCAAAGTCTTTTGAATTTCTTTTAAAATTTTTCTTCTGGAAAATCTAGAAGAAATAATGATTTGTCTTTGTTAGAAATATAGCTTGGTCCAATTTGTTATATATTCTAACAAAGTGCAGATTGGATTTTAACCTATTTAAAACATGTCATCAAAATTCTAATCTTAATCTTAATCAGGAAAAATTACTAATGATGTTCCATAAATTCTTTTGTAAATTTTTTAAAAAAGATTTCAATTTCCGTTGAATTTTGAATTTTAAAGAGTCGAAATTGAAGATAATCTCCTCTTTTAAACCGTTCAATTAAGTGTTTTTTTCATCATTTATTCTCTACAATAAACCTTCCGAAAAAGGAAAAAAAATGTACGACGGAATGACAGACAGAAATACCCATTTTTTATGTATATAGATTTATCTATTAAAGGTAAATTGAGCAAATAAAGCTATTTCTGGCAATTTATTTAAGTGTGTATCAAACTGGTAGCCCTTCGCATTAATCAGTACCCAACAAGTAGCTCTTGTTTTCAAAAAGGTTGGTGACCCCTGCTGTACAGTAAAAAAAATACGTATACATAAAATAGACACTTTTCTTATACCATATTACATAACTTAATTAGAGTAGTACTGTACATCAGGATACAAGTGTCTCATCCTATGAGTTTTTCAGATTACGACCTTTCTCACGGCTAACTGTTATGCTTTGAGTTGCGACAAATAAATTAGGTTAGAAGTCTCCCAAACACTAGTTGGTTAACGTCACACTGAATCTCGAAAGATCAGCACCAAAATATCCGGTCTTACTCGCTAACACCAATTAACTAGGAGCTATGTTGTCAGGGGACTTTAGGCCCCCTAGTAGGGTCTCCCAAGACAAACTGGTCCTAGGTGAGGGATCAGAAAAAAAGCAGCTCGAAGACCTCTATGAAAAATACAATGATGCAATATTGCATATGTAGTAGCTACAGGATAAGTCTTGTAGACATTTTAATAGAAACACCCAAGAGGGAAAAGTGGTAGAAAAGAAACGGGTGGATGAATAATGAATAATACATCTAGAATATATAATAGTAATTATATATATTATATCAGTAAAATACAATACAATACTTAAAATGTATAAATAATTGATTTACAATCAATTTGTAGCCCCTGAATTGTAATTGTAATCAAACTGTGAGGTGTCCAAAGATTCCCACTTAAAGGCTCGTCTGCACCATACTGAAGCAGAATGAGTCTAACACCTACCAAGGACCTTTAAAATAATATCTAAACATTTATCTATGAAAATATGGAGAAGCTGCCGGAAGGAGATACCGTAGAAGTCCACTTTCCAAGATGAATACACAATTCTGCACAATTTTGAGAAAAAAAATTAATTGCGATTTTTCTCTCCAAAATAGCGATTGTGATTCAATTTGCGATTGATATATTTTCTCCATAAAACTGCGAAAATAACAAGTGAAGAAATACACGTTACTTCTTGTCTCAAAGTGCCACAACAATGTGCAATAATTTTCTAAAAAATATATTTGGCTTTATGCAGATGGACTCAGAGCTTTTGCCTATGACATGTTTTTAACATGAAGAAATAATCAATAAAAACTACACAGTGATAATAAGGTAATGTACAAACCCCGTTTCCATATGAAATTGTGTTAGATGTAAATATAAACGAAATACAATGATTTGCAAATCCTTTTCAACCCATATTCAGTTGAATGCACTACAAAGACAAGATATTTGATCTCAAACTCCAATTTTTTTTATTTTTTTTTTGAAAATAATAATTAACTTCGGATTTCATGGCTGCAAGACATGCCAAAGTAGTTGGGAAAGGGCATGTTCACCACTGTGTTCCATCACCTTTTCTTTTAACAACACTCAATAAACGTTTGGGAACTGAGGAAACTAATTGTTGAAGCTTTGAAAGTGGAATTCTTTCCCATTCTTGTTTTATGTAGAGCTTCAGTCGTTCAATAGTCCGGGGTCTCCGCTGTCGTATTTTACGCTTCATAATGCGCAACACATTTTCGATGGGAGACAGGTCTGGACTGCAGGCGGGCCAGAAAAGTACCCACACTCTTTTTTTTACGAAGCCACGCTGTTGTAACACATGCTGAATGTGGCTTGGCATTGTTTTGCTGAAATAAGCAGGGGCGTCCATGAAAAAGACGGCGCTTAGATGGCAGCATATGTTGTTCCAAAATCTGTATGTACCTTTCAGCATTAATGGTGCCTTCACAGATGTGTAAGTTACCCATGCCTTGAGCACTAATGCACCCCCAAACCATTACAGATGCTGGCTTTTGAACTTTGCGTTGATAACAGTCTGGATGGTTCGCTTCCCCTTTGGTCCAAATGATATAATGTCGAATATTTCCAAAAACAATTTGAAATGTGGACTTGTTAGACCACAAAACACTTTTTCACTTTGCATCAGTCCATCTTAGATGATCTCGGGCCCAGAGAAGCCGGCGGCGTTTCTGGATGTTGTTGATAAATGGCTTTCGCTTTGCATAGTAGAGCTTTAATTTGCATTTACAGATGTAGCGACCAACTGTATTTAGTGACAGTGGTTTTCTGAAGTGTTCCTGAGCCCATGAGGTGATATCCTTTAGAGATTGATGTCGGTTTTTGATACAGTGCCGTCTAAGGGGTCGAAGGTCACGGTCATTCAATATTGGTTTCCGGCCATGCCGCTTACGTGGAGTGATTTTTCCAGATTATCTGAACCCTTTGATGATATTATGGACCGTAGATGTTGAAATCCCTAAATTTTTTGCAATTGCACTTTGTGAAACGTTGTTCTTAAATTGTTTGACTATTTGCTCACGCAGTTGTGGACAAAGGGGTGTACCTCGCCCCATCCTTTCTTGTGAATTACTTAGCATTTCATGGAAGCTGCTTTTATACCCAATCATGGCACCCACCTGTTCCCAATTAGCCTGCACACCTGTGGGATGTCCCAAATAAGTGTTTAATGAGCATTCCTCAACTTTATCAGCATTTATTACCACCTTTCCCAACTTCTTTGTCACGTGTTGCTGGCATCAAATTCTAAAGTTAATGATTATTTGCAAAAAAAAAAATGCTTATCAGTTTGAACATCAAATATGTTGTCTTTGTAGCATATTCAACTAAATATGGGTTGAAAATTATTTGCAAATCATTGTATGGGGCTTCACGGTGGCAGAGGGGTTAGTGCGTCTGCCTCACAATACGAAGGTCCTGCAATCCTGGGTTCAAATCCAGGCTCGGGATCTTTCTGTGTGGAGTTTGCATGTTCTCCCCGTGAATGCGTGGGTTCCCTCCGGGTACTCCGGCTTCCTCCCACTTCCAAAGACATGCACCTGGGGATAGGTTGATTGGCAACACTAAATTGGCCCTAGTGTGCGAATGTGAGTGTGAATGTTGTCTGTCTATCTGTGTTGGCCCTGCGATGAGGTGGCGACTTGTCCAGGGTATACCCCGCCTTCCGCCCGATTGTAGCTGAGATAGGCGCCAGCGCCCCCCGCGACCCCAAAAGGGAATAAGCGGTAGAAAATGGATGGATGGATGTATTCCGTTTATATTTACATCTAACACAATTTCCCAACTCATATGGAAACGGGGTTTGTATTTGGAGCTGAAAAATTCCCACAACAGGACCTTTGGCTTTATAAGCTGATGTTTTTCCTCAGAATTTGGGTTACTTTACAGTAGGGGTCACCAACCTTTTTGAAACCAAGAGCTACTTCTTGGGTACTGATTAATGCAAAGGGCTACCAGTTTGATACACAGTTAATTAAATTGCAAGAAATGGCCAATTTGCTCAATTTACCTAAAAATAGGTATTTCTGTCTGTCATTCCGTCGTACATTTTTTTTTCCTTTTACGGAATGTTTTTTGTAGGGAATAAATGATGAAAAAAACACTTAATTGAAAAGGAGAAAACATGAAAAAAATGAAAATTGAATTTTGAAACATAGTTTATCTTCAATTTCGGATCTTTAAAATTCAAAATTCAACTGAAAAAAATGAAAAGAAAAACTAGCTAATTCGAATCTTTTTTTAAAAATCAAAAAAATAATTTATAGAACATCATTAGTAATTTTTCCTGATTAAGATTAATTTTAGAATTTTGATGACATGTTTTAAATAGGTTAAAGTCCACTTTGAAATTAGATTTAAATTTGATTTTACAGATTTTCTAGATTTGCCAGCATAATGTTTTTGAATTTTAATTATAATAAGTTTGAAGAAATATTTCACAAATATTTTTCGTCGAAAAAACACAAGCTAAAATGAAGAATTAAATTAAAATGTATTTATTATTCTTTAGAATAAAAAAAAAAATACTTATACATTGATTTAAATTGTCAGGAAAGAGGAGGAAGGAATTTTAAAGGCAAAAAGGTAAATGTGTTTAAAAATCCTAAAATCATTTTTATGGTTGTATTTTTTCTCTAAAATTGTCTTTCTGAAAGTTATAAGAAGCAAATTAAAAAAACTGATGAATTTATTTAAACAAGTGAAGACCAAGTCTTTAAAATATTTTCTTGGATTTTCAAATTGTATTTGAGTTTTGTCTCTCTTAGAATTAAAAATGTCGAGCAAAGCGAGACCAGCTTACTAGTAAATAAATACAATTAAAAAAAATAGAGGCAGCTCACTGTTAAGTGCTGCTATTTGAGCTATTTTTAGAACAGGCCAGCGGGCTACTCATCTGGTACTTACGGGCTACCTGGTGCCCGCGGGCACCGCGTTGGTGACCCCTGCTTTACAGCATTCCTCACTGGCTCTCTGTATTGTGAGTGTGTTAGCGAGACAAAGATTGTAAATGACTGAAAAGAGGGGTCACTCTGTTCAGTGATTTCCACTGTTGAACAAACACGCTCAGGTGCTGAGAACGATGCACAAAGTCGGATGTCTTTCTTTTTATTTGTAGCGAGAGAAACGCAAGGCTCATAAATTCTGATTGGGGAATATGGCTGTCAGTCAAACGCTGGTGATGGCGGAGGAGAAAAAAACAACTCAGCCTTTTGCGGTTATTTACTGCATTAATAAAAACCTCAAGGTCGATTCGATTTGGATTAATCGTGCAGCCCTAGCCCCATTCCAAGGTGGATCTACCGTGAGAGGAAAAGGTGTGGGTTAATCATTTTGCAATGCAGTCTGCTGAAAATGACGGAAAATGCCACTCAAAGTTAGAGTTGCGACAAAACACATTTTAAGATATTCAACACTTTATTGCCATCTGGCAGCTAAAGTGCATAGTGCAAACCCCTATTTGTCAAGTTTCATGTGTCAGGTAAGCCGCGACAAATAGGGCCATATGAATCATTAAACTACTATAGTTTTTATTATAGATTTTTTAATGTTTTGTTTTTCATACAATATTTTTTCCTATTTAAAACTTTGGCTTTATTTTATTATATTATCATGCTTCATGCTTACATACTGTACTTTACTTTTTGCATTATATTAGTTGATATCATTACGTCTTGTCTACCTTGTACTTTTTTATTTTTTATGTCATTGCCTAAAATAAACTAATAAATGAATGAAAATGAATGAGCATTTTTCAAAAGGCATGTTACATGGTAACCTTTTGATGTTTTGTGGGCCAAGCACCAAGGGATGACACTGTTTCACCATACAAGTTTTTCACGGCACAAACTGTGTCATGGAGCCATTGAAAAAATGGCGCACGTCTTCAAAATGGCTTTAATCATACGTTCAAGTGCGGAGACAAGTTAAATAAAGTTTGCTGTCATCACGATGTAGAATATAGCAGTGAGTAGTGAGAAGAAGAATACTTAAAGGCCTACTGAAACCCACCACCTGATAGTTTATATATCAATGATGAAATATTAACATTGCAACACATACCAATACGGCCTTTTTAGTTTACTAAATTGCAATTTTAAATTTCCAGGGAGTTTCGTCTTGAAAATGTCGTGTAATGATGACGTGTACGCAAGACGTCACGGGTTTTTAGGAAGTATGAGGGCTGCGCACACACACAGTTAAAAGTCGTCTGCTTTAACCGCATAATTACACAGTATTTTGGAGATCTGTGTTGCTGAATCTTTTGCAATTTGTTCACTTAATATTGGAGAAGTCAAAGTAGAAAGATGGAGTTGGGAAGCTTTAGCCTTTAGCCACACAAACACACGGTGATTCTTTTTTAAAAATTCCTGGAGGTGAAACTTTACTATGGATCAGAGCGCGGTCAAGTGAACATGAATCACGACGGAATGTCAACCAGCAGGTTTCGGTGAGAAAATTGTGGTTAAAAAGTTGCTTCTTATCAAAGAAAAGCTGAGCTTGTGCCGTCCATAATGCTGCCGTCGACTCCCCCGAGAAATTGGCGTCAAGACACCCGTGGACACACCCCTCCGATTATCAGGTACTGTTAAACTCACTAAAACACTAGTAACACAATAGAAAGATAAGGTATTTCCCAGAATTATCCTAGTAAATGTGTCTAAAAACATCGGAATCCGTCCTAATGCAATCGCGTTTTTTTTTCTTTTTCTAGTCCGTCGCTATCAATATCCTCAAACACAAATTTTTCATCCTCGGTCAAATTAATGGGGAAATTGTCGTTTTCTCGGTCCGAATAGCACTTTTTGTTGGAGGCTCCAATTAAAAACAATGTGAGGATGTGAGGAGCCATCAACATGTGACGTCATCGTCTGCGACTTCCGGTAGAGGCAGGGCTTTTCTGTTAGCACCGAAAGTTGCTAACTTTATCGTCGATGTTCTCTACTAAATCCTTTCAGCAAAAATATGGCAATATCGCGAAATGATCAAGTATGACACATAGAATGGACCTGCTATCCCCGTTTAAATAAGAAAATCTAATTTCAGTAGGCCTTTAACTCAGTGAGAGTCATACACAAACTGCAGCTTGCAAACATCCAAAGAATGTGTGCAAACTGAAAGACAACTAAAAAAAAAAATACAATAATCCAGAATGTATTTTTATATTTTCATCCTCTTTGTGGTGCAGCTCACTAGTGGTACTATTTTTATCACTTTATTCTTTCGGCCTTAATTTTGTTTGCATGGTTTCTTTTGTCACCCAACAGACATTCCAATTCGAGTGAAACAAAAGTAAAGCTTTCCCATGATAGCGACACACTGAAGCGCAACAAGAAGAAACACGTGTGTGGGAGGCAAGGTCTCAGATTCGACTACCAGAGCAGTTTGCTGCTAAACGTTTTGGTATAAAACACAGCATGAGTCTCTCACTTCAGTCCCACGCAAAAGTCAAGATTGTTCTAAATAAAAAAATACTACTGCCAGAGGGCACTGACTAATCAATATATCGACTGAGCAGTGCGGATGGGGAATATAACGATGAGTAGGCACGCAACAAACAGAGGCTCAATAGGGTGCACTACATTACAGCAACCAGCAGAGGCACTATTGAGTCAGCTTCCATCCATCCATTTCTACCGCTTATTCCCTTTTGGGATTGCGGGGGGCGCTGGCGCCTATCTCAGCTACAATCGGGCGGAAGGCGGGGTACACCCTGGACAAGTCGCCACCTCATCGCAGGGCCAACACAGATAGACAGACAACATTCACACTCACATTCACACACTAGGGCCATTTTAGTGTTGCCAATCAACCTATCCCCAGGTGCATGTCTTTGGAAGTGGGAGGAAGCCGGAGCACCTGGAGGGAACCCACGCAGTCATGGGGAGAACATGCAAACTCCACACAGAAAGATCCGGAGCCTGGATTTGAGTCAGCTTCAATTTGTCTAAAACCTGAAGAACAGGAGCTCTCTGGTATGTTATCATTAACCTGGTATTACCCTGACATTAGTCGAACATTAACCTGATTCTGAGTGCAGCTGGGATAGGCTGACATTAGCACAGTGGTTCTTAACCAGGGTTCGATCGAACCCTAAGGGTTCGGCAAAGATCAAAACACACCCGACTCGTCATGTAAATACAAACTTCTCCCTGTTGGCATATTACAGATACGGCAACAGCTGACTGATTTGCAGGTGTGTAATTTGTTGTGAGTTTATGCACTGTCTTAGTTTTGTTGTTTGAACAAGGTGATGTTCATGCACGGTTGATTTTGTCCACCAGTAAAAAAAAAAAAAATATGGTAACATTTTAGTATGGGGAACATATTCAACATATTCACCAGTCTATAAAATTCGCTACACTTCCCTAATACCGAAGTACATGTCAAACTACTTCCTTAACGTAAATGACCGCCATAACCACAACACCAGGGGGAGCTCCACAAACCATGTTAAACCCAGATTCCGATCTAACACGTCTTAACTCATTCTCCTTCTATGCCACAACAATATGGAATGCACTCCCAACAGGTGTAAAAGTAAGTGCATCTCTATATTCCTTAAAAAACGCTCTAAAACAACACCTCCTGGCAACTTCAAACCTTTACTAATACCCTCCTCCATTCACATCCCATCTCCCTGGATTGTAAATAACCTAATGTAAATAATCAAATGTACTTCTAATGTATATACTGTATTTGTTCTTATGCTATCTGAACTCACTATGTTCTCTGCTGGCTGTACATATCCTACAAAGTCAGACCTACACTGTTTCAATGTCCACATCTCTGTTGATGCAATTGTTGATGACTGAAGTACTGATATCAACCAAAGCTCCTCATCCCACCCCCAGGATTGTAAATAATGTAAATAATTGAATGTATATACTATGATGATTAACCTGTGTGATGACTGTATTATGCTGATAGTATATATTTGTACCATGAATTGATTAACGTGGACCCCGACTTAAATAAGTTGGAAAACTTATGCGGGTGTTACCATTTAGTGGTCAATTGTACGGAATATGTACTGAACTGTGCAATCTACTAATAAAAGTATCAATCAATCAATCAATCAATTAATCAATCGAAAAAAACATTAATTAGTTGCTTATTAACATGCAAATTAGTCACATATTGGTTCTTATCTAGTCATTAAGTACTAATTAATGCCTTATTCGGCATGGCCTTATTATAACCCTAACTCTCTAACCCTGACCCCAACCCTAACCAAATAACTAACATATTCTATTACTTAGAATATGTTCCCCTAGTGTCCAAATAATTCTAAATTAAGTCTTTGTTACTTAATAATAATAATGGATTAGATTTAAATCGCGCTTTTCTATTGTTAGATACTCAAAGCGCTCACAGAGAAGTGGGAACCCATCATTCATTCACACCTGGTGGTGGTAAGCTACATCTGTAGCCACAGCTGCCCTGGGGTAGACTGACGGAAGCGTGCCTGCCAGTTAGCGCCTACGGTCCCTCCGACCACCACCAATCATTCATTCATCATTCATTCACCAGTCTGAGCGGCACCGGGGGCAAAGGTGAAGTGTCCTGCCCAAGGACACAACGGCAGCGATTTGGATGTCCATAGGTGGGAAACGAACCTGCAAGCCTCAGGTTTCTGGCACGGCCGCTCTACCCACTACGCCATGCCGCCCTACTTAGAATATGTTCCCCTATACCAGGGGTCACCAACCTTTTTGAAACCAAGAGCTACTTCTTGGGTACGGATTAATGCGAAGGGCTACCAGTTTGATACACACTTAAATAAATTGCCAGAAATAGCCAATTTCCGCAATTTACCTTTAATAAATAAATCTATATGTATAAAAAAAATGGGTATTTCTGTCTGTCACTCAGTCATACATTTTTTTTCCTTTTACGGAAGGTTTTTTGTTGAAAATAAATGATGAAAAAAACACTTAATTGAATGGTTTGAAAGAGGAAAATTTTACCGAAAAAAATGAAGACAAAAATGATATAATTCGAATATTTTTGAAAAAAAAAAAAATAGAATTTATGGAACATCATTAGTAATTTTTCCTGATTAAGATTAATGTTATAATTTTGATGACATGTTTTAAATAGGTTAAAATTCAATCTGCACTTTGTTAGAATATATAACATTTTGGACCAAGCTATATTTCTAACAAAGACAAATCATTATTTCTTCCAGATTTTCCAGAATAACATTTTTAAAAGAAATTCAAAAGACTTTGAAATAAGATTGAAATTTGATTCTACAGATTTTTCTAGAATTTACAGAATATTTTTTTTGAATTCTAATCATAATAAGTTTCAAGAAATATTTCACAAATATTCTTCGTCGAAAAAACAAAAGCTAAAATGAAGAATTAAATTAGAATGCATTTATTATTCTTTACAATAAAAAAATAATAATTACTTGAACATTGATTTAAATCGTCAGGAAAGAAGAGGAAGGAATTTAAAAGGTAAAAAGTTATATGTGTTTAAAAATCCTAAAATCATTTTTAAGGTTGTATTTTTTCTCTAAATTTGTCTTTCTGAAAGTTATAAGAAGCAAAGTAAAACAATTATTGAATTTATTTAAAAAAGTGAAGACCAAGTCTTTAAAATATTTTCTTGGATTTTCTAATTTTATTTGAGTTTTGTCTCTCTTAGAATTAAAATTGTCGAGCAAAGCGAGACCAGCTTGCTAGTAAAGAACTAAAATTTGAAAAAAAATAGAGGCAGCTCACTGGTAAGTGCTGCTTTTTGAGCTATTTTTAGAACAGGCCAGCGGGCTACTCATCTGGTCCTTACGGACTACCTGGTGCCCGTGGGCACCGCGTTGGTGACCCCTGCCCTATACTAAAGTGTTACCAAAAACATACACACAACTTTGCCTTGAATTTGAAAAAAAAAAAAACATTGTATTTTTCACTAAAGAAGGGTTCGGTGTATGCGCACATGAAACTGTTGGGGTTCGGTGCCTCCAACAAGGTTAAGAATCACTGCATTAGCATGATATTGGGGACGGTGTGGAGAAGTTGGGAGAGGGGTCATGCCAGCAACCTGAGGGTTCCTGGTTTGATCCCCAGCTTCTACCAACCTAGTCACCGTCCGTTGTGTCCTTGAGCATGACACTTCACCCTTGCTCCTGATGGGTCGTCTTTAAGCACCTTGCATAACAACTTCCCCATGAGTTTGTGAATGTGTGTGTGAATGGGTGAATGTGGAATTAGCGTCAAAGCGCTTTGAGTACCTTGAAGGTAGAAAAGCGCTAAATAAGTATAACCCATTTACCATATTAGTCTAACACAAACCTAATATTAGCCTAATATTAGCCAATTAATTGACCAATATTTTCCTGATATTAGACTGATAATATCCTGGTAATAGTTTAACTTTAACCTGATATTATCCTGATATTAGCCTACAGTACATGCTAACACATGAAATGCATCATTAAATATAACAAATAATAAAGAGCACACATTCACACTATTGAATTTGTATAGGGCAAAAAACAACAGTTCAACAATGCCCACTGTGTTAAATGCATGACTTTCCTGCTGTGCAGCATACAAATAATATGATGATAAAACTCCACTTTGCACATACATTTTTTGTTGATGTTATCAATTGCCGCTTAATAACAGCAGCGCTAAAACCAACATTACACATTCAAAAATAAACAGTACGTTTCCGTCACTGTGACTGTTGACACAGCCTAAAAAAACAACATGATTGCTATCACGAATTTAAAATCACTTTTGTGTTCACTCGATGATGCTTCAGGCATGTGAGTAGTACCCTTTGAGAAAAAAAGACCAACATTTTTATCGGAACAGAGTGCTGCCACGCAAGCCCTGAGAGAAATTTTTGAAAATCAAGACTACATTTCCCTCTAAATTTCGTACACTATATTTGTTGAAAATCTACAAAACATTATTATCATTGAATATATAAAATTGTACAACATGCATGCAATAAAACTCAGAAAAAGTTTCCATTTTGGCGACGCTATTCAGTAACCATGCCCCTTTGGGTTATATATTTCCGGTCTTATGACCTATATTTGTTATGTCAAAAATATACTTTCTCGCTGGCTACTTACTAATAAATACTCTACAACTAAAACTGGTTTCGGATCTTATCGTCTCCCCACCCTGCAACTCCGTGCGGTGTTTAGGCCAGCAAAAGAGAAAGTACCTGTGGCTAAAGCAAGCTTTCATATTTGTATTGATATTTCATTAAAAAAACACAAAAGTTACATTTTGACGCGAAAATGAATGTTTGAAAACGCAGATTTCCATGTTTACACGGACATTTCAGAATGGGTTGTGTTTAAAGTTGATCTCGAACATGCATACAATTAAAATATGATACATTACATTTTGCCCTGTTTCTCATTACATGTTTGAAAAGAAGTAGGGAGAAGCAAAGCTTATCTGATCCTACCCGTTTTTCATTTCATAGCATTTACTAAAACATTTGTCCTCTTCCTGTTCTCCATTTATACACAAAATACTCCACAAATAATAAATAATGAAGTTCTCAATAAATAGTTAAATACTTGGAAATCACTCAATGATATGAATAAGATTACCTCATTTTTCAATAAAGTTTAAAATGTTTCTCCGGAATCTTCTTTGTACTTTGTAAACACCTTGAGTTTGAACCGTTGCCTAAACTAGATTACATTAGTACACGGTCTGACTTCTTTCGTTAATCCATAATTTAATCCCACATACTGATATACAAAACGTTGTAAGTGTTGTATGTGCATTACAATGTTTTAAATTAATAACCATGAACTTTCGAAGGACAAAGGGGAGACAACCTCCGCCTCCACATCCACTGAGAAGCCGTGGAGATTGTGAAGAGCCTGAAATTTCTTTGAGTCAGTGTTTCCAGCCAGATTTCTTGGATTGCTAACACCTCAAATCTAGTCAGGAACGCTTCTTTCTCAGAGCGCGGATGCAGGACCAACTTCCCCAGAGGCTGATGCTCAATTTTTATCAGAGCACAATTGAGAACATCCTCACCAACTCCATCATTGTTTGTTTTTTGCGAGCTGCACAGACTGGTTAAGGCAGCCCAGCGCATAATTGGGCTGGAGCACCCTCACTTGGACACTCTTTACACCGGTAGACTGAGGAAGAAGGCCGAGAAAATCTCCATGGATTCCACACACCCTGGTAACCCCCTCTTTGAACCACTATCATCCGGCAAGCGGTTCAGAACCATTAGGTCCACAAATAACAGGCTGAGGAACAGCTTTTTTCCTAGAGCTGTAGCCTTTATCTCCTCCTTCCCTTCACTCCCCCCACTGGACTGGGAGACGTCCATACACACTGCAGGTGGGGTACAATGGAAACAGAGACTCTCTTTTAGTTTTTTTAGTCCTTAACTACCTCATCAGTTTTGCTCTGTGCATATCTGAACTCACTTTTAAATTGGGACTTATAGGCCTACTGAAATGAGATTTTCTTATTTAAACGGGGATAACAGGTCCATTCTATGTGTCATACTTGATTATTTCGCGATATTGCCATATTTTTGCTGAAAGGATTTAGTAGAGAACATCGACGATAAAGTTTGCAACTTTTGGTGCTAATAAAAAAGCCTTGCCTATACCGGAAGTCAAAGACGATGACGACACAAGGGTGAAGGCTCCTCACGTCCTCACATAGTTTATAATGGGAGCCTCCAGCAGCAAGAGCTATTCGGACCGAGAAAACGACAATTTCCCCATTAATTTGAGCGAGGATGAAAGATTCGTGGATGATGATATTGATAGCGAAGGACTAGAAAAAAAAAAAAAGTGGCGGCAGTGTGAGCGTTTCAGATGTAATTAGACACATTTACTGGGATAATTCTGGAAGATCCCTTATCTGCTTGTTTTAATAGTGTTTTAGTGAGATTGTAAAGACATACCTCGAGGTCGGATGGCTGTGGTGAACACACAGTGTCTCAGAGAGAAGCCGAGGAGCCAAGCTCACAGCTGCCTTTTAAACAGCTAGTGCAGGAGGACAAATAATCCAATGATGTCTCCGGTAAGATATATATCACAATTTTCCCATCCAAAAACATGCTGGTTGACGTAGAGAAACATGTTTGCTTGATCGCTCTGTGTTAAAAAGAAAGAAACACCGGCTGTGTCTCGGTGCTAAAAACAGCTGCCATACACCGCTTTCCACCAACAACATTGTTCTTTATAGTCTCCATTATTAATTGAACAAATTGCAAAAGATTCAGCAACACAGATGTCCAGAATACTGTTTAATTGCGCGATGAAAAGAGAGGACTTTTAGCCGCAAATGGTGGTGCGCTAATATTTCCTGACGGTCCGTGACGTCACGCGCACCCGTCATCATTCCGCGACGTTTTCAACAAGAAACTTGGTGAAATTTAAAATTGCAATTTAGTAAACTAAAAAGGCCATATTGGCATGTGTTGCAATGTTAATATTTCATCATTGATATATAAACCATCAGACTGCGTGGTCAGTAGTAGTGGGTTTCAGTAGGCCTTTAAGCACTGCTTAGTATCTTACATCATTATTGTTGTTCAGTGTCATTTTTTTATGAACTGTGTGAAGTTTGGCAAGATATTCCCATATATTACATAGCATCTATATTTTATTGTCTTTTAAAGGGAAACTGCTCTTTTTTTTTTAATTTCGCCTATTGTTCTTTATCATCATGCGAGACAAAAACACATCTTTTTTAGGATTCTAAATATCCATCCATAAAAAAAAATGCTTGCAAGATACGTCAAATGGGAGTCACCATCATAGCTTTCAAAGTCCTCTAAAACAACGTTCAAACCCTCTATCAGCAGATTACATACACACTGCATATGTAGTAACAGACACATTCGTAACAATATGTAATATGTACAATATTTACCGTAGTTTGGTCATTTTAAGCATTAGAGGAACTTCTGTCCTGGGTGCATTGATTTCAGTGCCCACAGCAACGCACTTCCTACTACTGGAAACAAACACCTGTGTGTTTTAATCCTGGCAGACTTCATAATATTTTTGGACAAATGAAGATTCACAATGTTGTTTTTTTTAACCTGAATATATGGAGGATGAACTGCTGATTATAGAAGCGGGCACAGAGAGAGGGTGCAACGTTGGAGCAGATGGCAGCCGAGAGAGTCAGGACTGACATTTCTTGACACTTTTAATTTTATTTTTTTGCTGCAGCTGTTACATATACTGTAATATTGTTCATGGTAATTGGGATTTGTTATGAATTGTATATATTACATAAAAATACAATATCATATAATAATATATTAGTATATATTATATACTGTATATATATATATGATATGTAAATATTACATACATGTTATATTTTATGGTGCTACTACGCTAGCACGTGCACACATACGGCCCTATGGGTGCTTGAGCCCCTGCCCTTTTTTGCCTCGTCTTAAAAAGTGCCCTCTGCCTGTGTGTGTGTTTTTTTTTTTTTTTTCTTTAAACAACATTCATAAATTCCTGTTAGGAATGTAAAAAAACAAAACAAAACAAAAAAACAGCGGTACACAAACTCCACGTTTTCTTGTAATATCGGGTTGTTTGAGCCTGCGCTTCCGCCAGAGAGAGCGAGAGAGGGCGAGTGAGTGAGTGATAGAGAGGATTGAGAGCCAACTGCGGCCTGAGGAGACGAGACAGTGGAGCAACTTGAACCTGTGAGTTATGGTCTAGTCGCCGTCAACTTATTCAGCATCTAAAGGGGTAATATTTCAGAAAAAAGCTGTATTATTCTATTATTCAATGTGTCAGGTTCTGTTTTTGCCGGACGTCGGAGCAGGGCGCATCAATTGAGCACGGCACATCAATTCCGCACAGAGCAGAGCGGATCGTGCGGGACAGGAAGTAGTGTACAAAATACAAAATAAAACACCGGGTTGATTTTCAAAATAAAATGCACTGTGTTTACGGCGGATCACATTTCTCTCACAGTAGAGGTTTAGATATAAAGTTGTATTGCGTTTCAGTTGTTTAGTCTGAGCATTAAGTGAGAAAGACCATAAGTTACAACTTGGTGTTTTCATCAAGTTGAGGGAAGAAGGACAGATTTTCACATTGAAGTTTTTTCCATTTGGGTGTTTTTTTATTTATTTTTTTCGAAGTTCATGTTGCACAGTTCAATGTTCAATATTAAAGTGCTTATCTTTAACAATAAATAGCCTAATAATAAACCAGTGTTTTGTTGCTTTTCATGTCTTCCAAGCCTATGATAATGTGAATTAACTCATTATGACAATAATTTGTTAACACAAAAGAAATGGCAATCAGTTTTACCTACAAAGGACACACAGCTAAGTAGTTAGCTTCCTATTAGCAAATTTAATTTTACATTGATTTCCATATTGTGTAAAGGACCAAATAAAAATGTCCTGCCCTTTTCTGACTTTGAGCCCCAGCCCCTCTATAGTCATGTGCACGTCCCTGCTACTATGATACATTTTTAGTCTACTTAATACCTGCATTATCCTTTCCAACTTTACCCTTTCCATCTTTTGAAACTGAGCTACTGTGTGGAACCATTTCCCTTGTAGATCAATAAAATTTGTCTAAGTCCAAGTCCAAATCTTAATGTGGACCTTGGAGCCCGATACGCCGACAGAAATGGGAGTGCATAACCAAAACCAACTGCAAAAAAAACCCGTCCCTGGCCAGCTAAACCAAATGGTTAACTGTCCATCAAGTGAATCACTATAATACTGATCGTGATACATGCAGCACATCATGCTTGTTATCACAACTACATACAATGTTGAGACAGCTGTGTACAAACAAAATATGAAATGTGGGCTAATACTTTACAGATACTGTAATATGATTGTTCATGTTTTTCAGGCACAACAGATTGGTGTCCTGTCGCATTGTGTTGTGCATTACAAACTCAAAAGCCATTCAGCTGCTGACGCAAAAGCGTGCTTTCGGCTAAATGGCATGTCGTCACAAGGAGATGTATTACTACGCTAGAAAAACATTACCTCAATGTTTTCTCTTATAACAACAATGTAGCTTCAGCTTGGTTATTTTACAGGTTATGGAAGATAAAATAAGTATTGTTGCCGATTTAATAAAGATGAATAGACACAAGATGCGCATACAACTTGTTGCGAATAATTATCGCAGTCAAAGCCGCCCACGTAGCGTATACTAATGCAGTGGTTCTCAAATGGTGGTACGCGTACCCCTGGGAGTAGTTGAAGGTATGCCAAGGGGTACGTGAAATTTTTTTTAAATATTCTAAAAATAGCAACAATATACATATATTTATTGAATAAAACTTCAACAAAATATGAATGTAAGTTCATAAACTGTGAAAATAAATGCAACAATGCAATATTCAGTGTTGACAGATAGATTTTTTGTGGACATGTTCCATAAATATTGATGTTAAAGATTTATTTCTTTGTGAAGAAATGTTTAGAATTAAGTTCATGAATGTGAGTGTGAATATTGTCTGTCTATCTGTGTTGGCCCTGCGATGAGGTGGCGACTTGTCCAGGGTGTACCCCGCCTTTCGCCCGATTGTAACTGAGATAGGCGCCAGCGCCCCCCGCGACCCCAAAGGGAATAAGCGGTAGGAAATGGATGGATGGAAGTTCATGAATCCAGATGGATCTCTATTACAATCCCCAAAGAGGGCACTTTAAGTCAATGATTACTTCTATGTGTAGAAATCTTTATTTATAATTGAATCACTTGTTTATTTTTCAACAAGTTTTTAGTTATTTTTGTATCTTTTTTCAAATAGTTCAAGAAAGACAACTACAAATGAACAACATTTTGCACTGTTATACAATTTAATAAATCAGAAACTGATGACATAGTGCTGCATTTTACTTCTTTACCTCTTTTTTTCGACAAAAAATGCTTTGCTTTGATTTGGGGGTACTTGAATTAATAAAATGTTCACAGGGGGTACATCACTGAAAAAAGGTTGACAACCACTGTACTAATGCATGTGTGTTTTATCTTTAACAATGTGTGTTTTACCCGCTACATGTCTTATTTGTGTACTTCTAGCCTAATTGTTATTGTTTTCAGTATTCACTAATGATTGTATTTGTCTTAAAGCACAGATCAAAATTGGAAACCATAAATCATGTAATATTTAATACAATGCAAATAAAGCTTTATATTCTTTTCTAACCTGATCCTGGATTATGACAGACCATATGTACTATGTAAAATAATGCTGGAAAAGTTACCGATTTAATATTCATTCATCGTTGGTTACTTGACTTATCAAATATCAGCCCTGGCGTGGACAAGGTAACACTTGTGAGCAGTAGAGAATGTGTAGTGATTTTTTGCCCAGTACATATTTGGCTTTGTTCATTAATGAATCATTGTTGCCACTTTATTTTGACTATTTGTGTATGACATTTTCCAGTTCGTTTTATCAGTTATTATCACACCCTAAAACATGGGTTTATTTTATTCTTTCAATGTCTACTACATCTTTTTGTATTTGACCTTGTCTTCTACTGTTACCGAGTAGCATTGCTTTAGTTTAGCTGAGATTCTCTTTAATTTGTAGATTTATTTTCTTATTATTTGTATTAGCTTCTGTGTTCTCTTCACAGATGGTAACATTTCCATGCTGAAAGAGAAAAGAGTCAGTATAAAATGTACACACTTCATGTTTCAACAACCATTGTTTTCTGTCTTCTTCTCTCAACAATAGTGCAGAATAATATTTCATTGTTTCACATGCATTCATGAATATCTGATGGCGCACTACAAATACATTTGATATTCACCCTTGCTCACAAACACATCGTATTGTTATCACTCCTCATATGTGCTTTGGTCCGCCAGCGAATAAGAAGATGAATCAGTGTTGCCAACTTAGAAATCGGGATGTCACTGTATTAAAATTTCTTATCACGGTTATTGTGACCAAAATTATAGCAGTTATTTTTATCTATAGATAAACGTTATTTATATATCTCAAGACACATATTTTGTTGTTGTTGTTGTTTGTTACTAATATCAACATCTCAGTTGATTTTCATTACAAAATGTCTTTATCTCTATTTGTACATTTTAATAAAGGGAGGTATTCTCTATAAAGTTATGTACATTTATATGTACATGAACATGCTGTAATTGTACAGTTCCATTAAGAATTTGAGCAGAAAAATGTCATGTAGGGATTAACAATAAACAATAAAACATTAACAAAATGCTATGTCACGTGAATGTTTTTTAAAGTAATACCTTTGTGGCATGAAAAAAACTAAAGTAATGTAAAAAAAACATGGTGTTTACTTTTTGATATCAATATAAAACAATTGGGTTAATGAAGATTAAGTCTAATAAACAAGCTTTGTTCTTCTCTAACAACACCTCCTATTGGTTTAGTGCAGGGGTCGGGAACCTTTTTGGCTGAGAGAGCTAAGAATCCAAATATTTGAACATGTATTTACGTAAGAGCCATATAATATTTTTTTCAACACTGAACACAACTAAATGCGTGCATTTTTAGTAAGACCAACATTTCTAGAGTATAATAGGTCTCTTATTCTTTGTAATAACACTGTTATTCTGAAGCTAACTGTGAAGGGGGCGTGGCCTGCGGGCCTGCAGCGAAGCGGGGTGTTGCCAGGATCGGCCTCGAAATCAGCGACAGGTGTGTAGATGGCCCGCCTGGGCCTTGTTATCTAATCACCTGTCGCTCTGTTATAAGCAGCAGCCAGGAGGAGAGACGGGGTTGGCATTGGAGCAAGAGCGCGAGCGAGAACGAAAGAGGAAAAGACAATTGCTGGAAAGAAACTGAGAGAATTATTGAAAAATAAAACAATATTGTAACCCTGAAACAGGCTCTCATGTCGGTGCTTGGTGGTCTGAAAAACCCCCAGGAGGGCAAGCCCTACACTAACCAATAATAAATAAATAACTTCTTACCATTAACGCAACTTCTTGAACTGGTGCAGTTGAAAAACGAATGGATGGATTAAAAATGCAAGAGAATGTTTTATATTTTGAACTTTTTTTTTAATACTGTGATTACATGTGGAATTATTCATTACTTATCGTGTTACGCAATGTCAGCTCAGATTTATCCGAGAGCCAGATGCAGTCATCAAAAGAGCCACATCTGACTCTAGAGCCATAGGTTCCCTTCCCCTGGTTAAGTGCAACTGTTTGGCCAACAAAAATAAACATGAGTGATACCTGTGAATACACAATCTTCACAGCCTGCCTTCAGTTCGTTGAGATGACAAAACATTATAACTAGTATTTATGTTATTTGAACACTCATACAATTTGCAGTTCAATAAAGGACGAGTGATCATCCCAGTAAACAAACTAAAGACTTTATAAACAAGTTGTGGCAACAGTGCCGACACATCGCCTGCAACATCTTTCCTCACGTCATTAACTCTTAGTCATATTGATGGACGATGTATTGAGAAAATAAAAGCAACGTCAAATAGTTTTCTTCTTCGCTGTATACTGTTAGTGTGGAACAGATGAGTCTATCTCGAATATCTAAAAACACCAGTGTGCTCCTAAACGCGGGCCGAAGCTCCACGGAAATGAAGCGAGGGAAAATGAAGTTGAACCAAGCGCTTGGCTCTGTTTACTCCGAGGGGAAATCTCCAGAGCAAAGTCTGTGTGGTTTATTTATATATAATATATAATTATTATATAATCCATCCATACATTTTCTACCGCTTATTCCATTTTGGGGTCGCGGGGGATGTTGGTGCCTATCTCAGCTACAATCAGGCGGAAGGCGGCGTACACCCTGGACAAGTCGCCACCTCATCGCAGATTATTATATAATATATATAATAATGTGTTAATTCCACGACTGTATATATCGGTATCGGTTGATATTGGTATCGTTAAAAAAGGCCATTATCGGACATCTCTAGCTGTTAGGGTTACTCTTGTTTGGAAACTCTTGACTTGTATTATGGATGAACAGTGAGTGCTGCTGTAAGCCCTCATACACACGTTCTTCAAGCACGCACGCACGCACGCACACACACACACACACACACACACACACACACACACACACACACACACACACACACACACACACACACACACACACACACACACACACACACACAGTATTCTCAACACTTTTAACCTCACACACACTCTCATCATACACTCACTATCCTCACACACATTTTCCTCATCTGTGCTTCCCCTTTTTGAAAGATTTAGCTGATTGCTGTCTTTCTGGAACGTGTTTAAGTACATCCACATGGCAGACATGTTGCCTCCATTCCATACCTTCGCATGTTTCTTTTGCTGCCCTTCTGGTGATAAAAGTTTTTCAGCTGACAGCCAAAATTTCAGCACCAGTAATAAATATCGTTGTCCTTTTATTCTTATTTGAGTGGTAAAATATGAGTAGTCAGGGTTCAATCCCAGGCTCGGGATCTTTCTGTGTGGAGTTTGCATGTTCTCCCCGTGACTGCGTGGGTTCTCTCCGGGTACTCCTGCTTCCTTCCACTTCCAAAAACATGCACTGTGTTGGCCCTGCCATGAGGTGGCGACTTGTCCAGGGTGTACGCCGCCTTCATCCCAATTGTAGCTGAGATAGGCACCTGCGTCCCCCACGACCCCAAAGGGAATAAGCGGTAGAAAATGGATGGATGGATGTTTACATTTGTAAAGTTATTTAAATAATTTAAGCAAAATGGAGAGCTTTACTTCCTGTTTATTTGATATCATGTGAGTTTACATCCTGTTGTAGACACGAGCATGTGTAAATATTCATATTTATTACTGTGTTGCAAGAGAGCACAACCTGTACACTCAATGTACACAATGACATATCTTTGTTGTTCACACAGTAATGTGCTTGTACTAGGGCTGTCAAGTGACTAGTTTTCAAATCAGATTAATCACACTTCAAATATGTGATTAATCATGATTGATCACAGGTTACTATTTTGTAACATTTTCTTTAAAAATACCGTAATCTTTGGACACAAATGCAATTTTGTAGTTAGAATGTCACACGGCAACGTTTTTGTCTTGAACATAAATATTTCCTGCTTAACATGATAAAAATAAACCTATTTCTTTAACAGGGGTATGTCCCTCTTAACTTAGAACATAATAAATTCAAAGTGCAGCTTTACGATAGAGCAGTTCTCCAACTTTCACCACGGTGAACACTATTGTGACAAAAAGAGAGATGATATACCCATCCATCCATTTCCTACCGCTTATTCCATTTGGGTTCGCGGGGGGCGCTGATGCCTATCTCAGCTACAATCGTGTGGAAGGCGGTGTACACCCTGGACCAGTCGCTACCTCATCGCAGGGCCAACACAGATAGACAGACAACATTCACACTCACATTCACACACTAGGGCCAATTTAGTGTTGCCAATCAACCTATCCCCAGGTGCAAGTCTTTGGAAGTGGGAGGAAGCCTGAGTACCCAGAGGCATACTTGCCAACCCTCCCGGATTTTCCTGGAGACTCCCAAAATTCAGCGCCTCTCCCGAATACCTCCCGGGACAAATTTTCTCCCGAAAATCTCCCGAAATTCGGGCGGCGCAGGAGGCCGCGCCCCCCTAGCTCCATGAGGACCTGAGTGACGTGTCTGAGAGCGTGTCTGCCCAATGAATGACGTTATAACTGTAGAGTGATCGAGGGCGAGTTCTTGGTTTCTTATGTGGGTTTATTGTTAGGCAGTTTCATTAACGTCCTCTCAGCGAAGTAACAACACACAACAACAGCAGTCACATTTACGTCTAACACTCTATCGTAAGGCAGTTTGTCTGCCGTAAACAGCATGTGACACTCTTAAACAGGACAATACTGCCATCTACTGTACATGATGCACCACAACACCTCCAGGCAACTTCAACCCTTTCATCCTCCTACATTCACATCCCATCTCGCCGGATTGTAAATAACCTAATATAAATTATCGAATGTATTTCTAATGTATATACTTGTTCTTATGCTATCTGAACTCACTATGTTCTCTGCTGGCTGTACATATCCTACTAAGTCACACCTACACTGTTTCAATGTCAATTTCTCTGTTGATGCAATTGTTGATGACTGAAGTACTGATATCAACCAAAACTCCTCATCCCACACCCAGGATTGTAAATAATTCAATGTATATACTATGATGATTAACTTGTGTGGTAACTGTATTATGCTGATAGTATATATTTGTACCATGAATTGATTAACGTGGACCCCGACCAAACAAGTTGAAAAACTTATTCGGGTGTTACCATTTAGTGGTCAATTGTACGGAATATGTACTGTACTGTGCAATTTACTAATAACATTTTCAATCAATCATGTATTTGTGACAATAACATCTACTTTAGAAAGTGCAGTGCACAACTGCACACACAACAGCTGTAAATATACTACTCCCCTCTTAAACACCCCCCCACCACCACCACGCCTCCTGAAATCGGAAGTCTCAAGGTTGGCAAGTATGCCCGGAGGGAACCCACGCAGTCACATGGAAGACATGCAAACTCCACACAGAAAGATTGGGAAACCGGGATTGAACGCAGGACCTTTGTCTTGCGAGGCAGACGCACTAACCCCTCTTTCCACCGTGCTGCCAGAGGTGAGATATATGTTTCACTAATATGACTTGGCAACACTTCATTGTGCTTTTCTTATGAAGGACATCTCCTCTCAGTGAAATGATCATCTTTATCCTATGTTGTGTAATTTGTCAATAAAAAAAAGCATTGTGTGCTGTACCTCAGACCAACTACACTAAGTAACGAAAAAAACAAAACAGGGTCACACAATTTTGCGCTTATTGCAACAATAGAACACTTGTATATTGTCTTATATACACTTACTTTAGTTATCTGCTGCATTGACAAGATGCCTGCCTGGTGCCTGTTGGCGACTGTGGTGAAACTGCCGTGTCAAAACAGGCCTGTGACGTCACGATTTAACTTTTTATTTTACAGGGTGCACCAAGCCAGTAACATGAAAACAAAATAATCGGTTGTGTTGGCCACTTACATAAGAAATACACTGGACAAAGTGTGTACCTTGACAGCTCAATACGGACCGTGTACTTTTCTACTTTTGTGACTGAGGGAAGTCACGGCAGATACAAGGACAGCGCAAACTCCACAGATCTCCGGTAAGAGGCGACTTTTTAACACAATTTTCTCACCGAAACCTGCCGGTTGACAAGTGGTTGGGAACCATGTTCGCTTGACCGCTCTGATCCATAGTAAAGCTTCACCTCCGGGAATTTTCAACAAGGAATCACCGTGTGTTTGTGTGGCTAAAGGCTAAAGCTTCCCAACTCTATCTTTCTACCTTGACTTCTCCATTATTAATTGAACAAATTGCAAAAGATTCAGCAACACAGATGTCCAGAATACTGTGTAATTGTGCGATGAAGAGAGACAACTTTTAGCCGTAAGTGGTGCTGCGCTAATATTTCCTGAAAGTCCGTGACGTTACGCGCACGCGTCATCATTCCGTAACGTTTTCAACAAGAAAATCCGCGGAAAATTTAAAATTGCAATTTAGTAAACTAAAACGGCCGTATTGGCATGTGTTGCAATGTTAATATTTCATCATTGATAAATAAACTATCAGACTGCGTGGTCGGTAGTAGTGGGTTTCAGTAGGCCTTTAAACTTGATTTGCGCCGATGATAAGAAAGTTTGTCGTTGCAATACTAACTAATTACCTCAGTTTTATCTAACGTTCTACTGGGGTTTACTTTGAAGCGAAAGTGGCCGCAGAGCACATTGCTCCCTGGCTGGTGTGTGCAAGATCACTGCCTGTGCAATGCGTGCTGCCTTCAGACGCTGTCAAAACCAACACTTTGGATTAATCATCAATCATCTATGGCAATTAATCAATCATATGCGTGTTAATGTGTTAACATTGACAGCCCAAGTTTGTACACGTTTAGATTGTTGTACAGGTTTTTCTAATGGTGAAATACATTAATGTTGCTTGTATTCAAAATAATATATAAGTTAGCGAGTGATCCGCAACGCTAACTGCCAGCTAACATTCAGCAGCTTTTCCAGGAACTGATCAATATCGCCGTGCCATGAGTTTACCAAAGTGTGGCAATCAATCATTAGGGCTGGAAAATTATTTAACTTGATTTCGATTTCGGCTTCTTGCGGTTAAATAAATATTACAATTGAAAAAAAAAAACAATAAACATTGAATGGGCCGTGCACCATGCATGCAAATTCCTGAGCTTGTAATGGTGAAACGGATGAGTGAAAAAGGACTTTGTCTCCACATTTGTAAAGCTAAGTACAACGGTACACTTCCCTCCTTCACAATAACAGCGCTCTGCGCAAAATCCGGTCTGACTGTGTTATTATGGTTTGATTTAAATACCGGTCAAAATTACCCAAATATGTATTGCAACAATACATATGAGTATTTTTGCATTTATTTAACGAACATTTTACTAAAACGGTATTCGTTTCTCAAATATTTTGCACTCACTTTTGTCTCCAACATTGTTATTCCTCTCTCTGATGTTCCCCGATACAATTCCATGTGTCATGGCCAGCTATGCAAATAATACGATGACATCATTACAGTCCTGTGCTTGACTAAGTTCTACCGTATTTTTCGGGTTATAAGTCGCTCTGGCCGAAAATGCATAATAAAGAAGGAAAAAAACATATATATACGTCACACCGGAGTATAAGTCGCATTTTTGGGGGAAATTTATTTGATAAAATTTAAAACCAAGAATAGACATTTGAAAGGCAATTTAAAATAAATAAAGAATAATAAACAACAGGCTGAATAAGTGTACGTTGTATATGAGGCATAAATAACCAACTGAGAACATGCCTGGTATGTTAACGTAACATATTATGGTAAGAGTCATTCAAATAACTATAACATATAGAACATGCTATACGTTTACTAAACTATACGTCTTCCTCGATGTCGCTTCTAAACAACTCTGCCAACTCCAAAGGTATGCGCCGCTTCCTCTTGTGATTTTCTGCTGCATATTTCACTATGTCCAGCTTGTAATCTGCAATTCATGATTTCCTTTTCGGTGCCATTTTTGTTCAGCCCTTCTCAGTTTTTATAAGTTACCGCCAAGGATGAAATGATCCATTTTAATAAGTACGGCAGTTGCATATAGCAGTTAGCATTCCATGACCCACAATGCACTTCTGCCATAACCCTCCCCCGCTGAATTCTTTTTGGTTGACGTGTATGTGACGATTGCTGATATTTTCTTTGTCTCTTCCGCGAATGAGATAAATAATATTATTTGATATTGTGTAATCTGCAGTACATGATTTCCTTTTTGGTCCAATTTTTGTTCAGCCCTTTTCAGTTTTTATAAGTTACCGCCAACAATGAAATGATCCATTTTAATAGCTACGGCAGTAGCATATAGCAGTTAGCATTCCATGACCCACAATGCACTTCTGCCATGACCCTCCCCCGCCGAATTCTTTTTAGTTGACGTATGTGTGACGATTGCTGACGTGTGTGTGACGATTGCTGACATTTTCCTCGTCTTTTCCACGAATTACATTAATAATATTTGATATTTTATGGTAATGTGTTAATAATTTCACACATAAGTCCCTCCGGAGTATATGTCGCACCCCTGGCTAAACTATGAAAAAAACTGCAATATAGTCTGAAAAATACGGTAAATGTCAGCACGTTTCATACAAAACAAGCTCAACCTTTGCGTTCCAAAGTACACAAGAAAACGTTTGTGTTATTGACACACAACTTCGTAAACATCAGGCACATAAATGAAGGCAACATATGAGTTCCCGTATGAAATGCTCTCGTCTTTTGAGTACCTCCCATCACGCAAAAGAAAAACGCATCAGCTAAAAAGCTATGTTTAAAATTAAGTATCTAATTCATGATAATTTTTTAAAGCTTTTTGTATTTAACAGCTGCACATTCACTCATTTAGAAGCAGACGTTCAAAAAACGCTGCTCAAGAAACTAAATGGCATTGCAAGAAATGTATCTAATTATGAAGGATCAAACGCTGTGTGCAGTGCAGAGCAGCAGCAAGGACACGCAAGCACGCATCAGCAGACAAAAGGACAAACTGTAATAAGCATTGTTACATTATTATTATCTTTCTAGCAAGTGTCTCGCCAAAAACTCAAATATCAAATGAATGTGAATCATGGATATGAAAAACATGCAATTGTAAAAAAAAAAGAGACTTTTACTGTGTGCCTTCAACTAAAAGCATTTCAGAGTTAAATTCAATGCCCTTTTTAACCCTTTTTTCAACTCAAATGAAATGAACTCTGGAATTTTCCATTCAAGCGCAAGAATTTCTCAGTCAAGCACAAAACTCCATCAAGGTTGAACAAAGCTACTCATCATAAACATTGTCATCATCATCATCATCACTGAACTTCACTCTTTGCAGTTTTCCTAGTTGAGTAGTTTCATCATTCTCTACATGCATATTTCCCACCTGCAAGCTGCATTCACTTGAATGTGTGTCGGATTAAAGTACATTGAGGAAGGAGACCAAACTCCATTTAAAGGTGTGCACAATAAAAAGCAGCTTCTATTCCTCATGAAAAATGTATCAAAATGAGACTGAAGTCATTACGAAAACATTGCATAGTAATTCTGACAGTAATTGCGACCCCAGAGTTGTGCGCACAAAGGTATGCTTCTAAGAAATTCAAAACATTGCTTTTGATCAAAATTACTGTAATTGTTCAACAAAATGATTGTGCAGAGTGTAGATGCTCACCCCCTGCAAATTGATGTAAGTTTTATTCACAAAGAAATTAAATACATTTTGGAAAAAAAAAACCTGCCACAAAGTAGCTGAGACACAGAGCCATGTTTAGGGACATGAAGGCCAACTCAGTTTTAGGCAAGCTTGTCAATGATTGGTCAAAAATGTTCTCACGTGACTACAGGGCGCAAAGACTGATACTGTCACGAATTGGTATGTCAGACTCAGCCCTGTCATGGTTTATCTCTTATCTTACTGATAGGATGCAGTGCGTCTCCCATAACAGTGTGACCTCGGACTATGTTAAGGTAACGTGTGGAGTTCCCCAGGGTTCGGTCCTTGGCCCTGTACTCTTCAGCATCTACATGCTGCCGCTGGGTGACGTCATACGCAAATACGGTATTAGCTTTCACTGTTATGCTGATGACACCCAACTCTACATGCCCCTAAAGCTGACCAACACGCCGGACTGTAGTCAGTTGGAAGCGTGTCTTAATAAAATTAAACAATGGATGTCCGCTAACTTTTTGCAATTTAATGCCAAAAAAACGGAAATGCTGGTTATCGGTCCTGCTAGACACCGACCTCTATTTAATAATACAACTTTAACATTTGACAACCAAATAATAAAACAAGGTGACTCTGTAAAAAATCTGGGTATTATCTTCGACCCAACTCTCTCCTTTGAGTCACACATTAAAAGCGTTACTAAAACGGCCTTCTTTCATCTCCGTAATATCGCTAAGATTCGCTCCATTTTGTCCACTAAAGACGCCGAGATCATTATCCATGCGTTTGTTACGTCTCGTTTCGATTACTGTAAGGTATTATTTTCGGGTCTCCCCATGTCTAGCATTAAAAGATTACAGTTGGTACAAAATGCGGCTGCTAGACTTTTGACAAGAACAAGAAAGTTTGATCATATTACGCCTGTACTGGCTCACCTGCACTGGCTTCCTGTGCACTTAAGATGTGACTTTAAGGTTTTACTACTTACGTATAAAATACTACACGGTCTAGCTCCAGCCTATCTTGCCAATTGTATTGTACCGTATGTCCCGGCAAGAAATCTGCGTTCAAAAGACTCCGGCTTATTAGTGATTCCTAGAGCCCAAAAAAAGTCTGCGGGCTATAGAGCGTTTTCCGTTCGGGCTCCAGTACTCTGGAATGCCCTCCCGGTAACAGTTCGAGATGCTACCTCAGTAGAAACATTTAAGTCTCACCTTAAAACTCATCTGTATACTCTAGCCTTTAAATAGACCTCCTTTTTAGACCAGTTGATCTGCCGCTTCTTTTCTTTCTCCTATGTCCCCCCCTCCCTTGTGGAGGGGGTCCGGTCCGATGACCATGGATGAAGTACTGGCTGTCCAGAGTCGAGACCCAGGATGGACCGCTCGTCGGGACCCAGGATGGACCGCTCGCCTGTATCGGTTGGGGACATCTCTACGCTGCTGATCCGCCTCCACTTGAGATGGTTTCCTGTGGACGGGACTCTGGCTGCTGTCTTGGATCCGCTTGAACTGAACTCTCGCGGCTGTGTTGGAGCCACTATGGATTGAACTTTCACAGTATCATGTTAGACCCGCTCGACATCCATTGCTTTCGGTCCCCTAAAGGGGGGGGGTTGCCCACATCTGAGGTCCTCTCCAAGGTTTCTCATAGTCAGCATTGTCACTGGCGTCCCACTGGATGTGAATTCTCCCTGCCCACTGGATGTGAGTTTTCCTTGCCCTTTTGTGGGTTCTTCCGAGGATGTTGTAGTCGTAATGATTTGTGCAGTCCTTTGAGACATTTGTGATTTGGGGCTATATAAATAAACATTGATTGATTGATTGATTGATACTAACTTTGAGCTGATGCTTTGTGTTTGGCATGTTTTCGTTAGTTTTTTGGCATGTAAAAATGTCCTGTTGTGCAGCATAGGGCTGCTCCACCCGTGAAAATAGTGAATAGCTTTTACATCGCTTTCCCCACAACCCGAAAACAAGACAAGTGAAAGTTTGCCATATAGAGAGCAACCAACTACAGTGTCTTTTGCGAAGTAAACACACAACACAAGGTCTGTGTTTTGTTCAAGACAAAACACACAGAGGCTAAGAGGAAATTAATATATTTATGAAATGGTTTGACAAAAACAGACTATCTTTGAATATCAGTAAAACAAAACAAAAATGCAACACGGTAGCAGCAGAAGAGAATTAACTATGAACAAAACACCTTCGAGGCGTCCACACTGTAGAATAACTCAAATTAACACCATTAAGAATGTTTAAGAGATATATATATATATATATATATATATATATATATATATATAAATAAAACAATCAATCAATCAATCAATGTTTATTTATATAGCCCTAAATCACAAATGTCTCAATGGACTGTACAAACCACTACGACTACGACATCCTCGGAAGAACCCACAAAAGGGCAAGGAGAGCTACTCACACCCAGTGGGCAAGGAAAACTCACACCCAGCGGGACGCCAGTGACAATGATGACTATGAGAACCTTGGAGAGGACCTCATATGTGGGCAACCCCCCCCCCTAGGGGACCGAAAGCAATGGATGTCGAGCGGGTCTATCATGATACTGTGAAAATTCAATCCATGGTGGCTCCAACACAGCCGCGAGAGTTCAGTACAAGCGGATCCAAGACAGCAGCGAGAATCCCGTCCACAGGAAACCATCCCACCCTATATTAGGGGGTGTAACGGTACGTGAATTTGTATTGAACCGTTTCGATACGGGGGTTTCGGTTCGGTGCGGAGGTGAACCGAACGAGTTTCCACACAGACATATTAAGTAGCGTAAACCAGTGGTCCCCAACCACCGAGCCAGGCCGCGGCTCGATTGTTACTGGGCCGCAGAATAATTTTTTCAATTTTTTTTTTTATTATTAAATCAACATAAAAAACACAAGACGCCCTTACAATTAGTGCACCAACCCAAAAAACCCTCAATTTTTCCTGACAAAAACCTCCCTTTTTCATGGCAAAGGAAAAAATAAATAAATAAATAATATACATATATATATATACATAAAGTACATATACATATATACATAAATACATATACATACCGTATTTCCTTGAATTGCCGCCGGGTATATAGTATGCGCCTGCCTTGAATTACTGCCGGGTCAAACTCGCTTCGCAAAATTATTAGCGCATGATTAGTATTACCACCGGGTCAAACTCGTGATGTCACGAATGACACTTCCCCTGTCATCATTTTCAAAATGGAGGAGGGTGATTTCAATACCTGTAATTTGAAATCGCATAAAGAGAAGAAGATTAAGAGCTATTGAGTAGGATTTAAGGTGCAAGCTATTGAATACCGGTATGCCAAAAAGAAAAGTAAGCAGGTAGGTTTTATTAATATACCGTAGCTGCGTGTGTTAAATATGAGTCATTAAATTACTCCCGAATATTGGTGGTAGAGGGCGCTAGTGATCCTTCTTGCGACTACTCGGCTGCAGAAGAAGTGACAACGAGTGACGTGATATGTGCTGCATGGATTATGAAGCGGGCGGTGCACGACGGACCTTTTTTGGATGGAACATCACCACTCCTATGCTGGCTAAGTAAACAACCGGGCTGAAATAAAGCATGTTCCATTCCTGAATACCCAGTGTATTATTTATACAGTAACACTTCATGGTGGCAGCGGTGGGATAAAGAGATCACCCACGGAGCAGAACGGGAGGGGGAGTTGAACAAGGGTAATTCTGTCGTCGCCCGCACGCGAGGAGTCGAGCTAACTGATAGCAGCAGTCTGAAAGCAGTTTTCTAAACTGGACTTTCAATCAAAGCGAGAGGTAATAAAAGAAGATCCCCATCGAGACGGAGAGACTTTTAAAATTGAAGAAAGATAAGGAAGACTTCTATAAACAAGTTTGATGCTTTTGATCAGAAGGAGCTGGCATGGACTTCATTTATAAGTAAAAGTATGAACATAATAACGTTTTTTTTAATTAAATGTGCTTTTAATGGTATAAATATGTATTTGTGTATATATATGTATATATATATACATATATATATATATATATATATATATATATATATATATATATATATATACATATATATATATATATATATATATACATATACATACATATATATATATATATATATATATACATATACATATATATATATATATATATATATATATATATATATATATATACATATATATATATATATATATATATATATATATATACATATACATATATATATATATATATATACATATACATATACATATATATATATATATATATATATATATATATATATATATATATATATATATATATATATATATATATAGGGCTTCACGGTGGCAGAGGGGTTAGTGTGTCTGCGTCACAATACGAAGGTCCTGCAATCCTGGGTTCAAATCCAGGCTCGGGATATTTCTGTGTGGAGTTTGCATGTTCTCCCCGTGAATGCGTGGGTTCCCTCCGGGTACTCCGGCTTCCTCCCACCTCCAAAGACAAGCACCTGGGGATAGGTTGATTGGCAACACTAAATTGGCCCTAATGTGAGTGTGAATGTTGTCTGTCTATCTGTGTTGGCCCTGCGATGAGATGGCGACTTGTCCAGGGTGTACCCCGCCTTCCGCCCGATTGTAGCTGAGATCGGCGCCAGCGCCCCCCGCGACCCCAAAAGGGAATAAGCGGTAGGAAATGGATGGATGGATATATATATATATATATATATGTGTAAATATATATAGAAATATATATATATATATATGTAAATATATATAGAAATATATATATATATATATACACACATATAAATATATTTATATATACAAATACATATTTATGCACATAAATATACACACATATATACACTATATATATATATATATATATATATATATATATATATATATATATATATATATATATATATATATATATATATATATAAGGGACGGCGTGGCGAAGTGGGGAGAGTGGCCATGCCAGCAATGTGAAGGTTTCTGGTTCAATCCCCACCTTCTACCATCCTAGTCACGTCCGTCGTGTCCTTGAGCAAGACACTTCACCCTTGCTCCTGATGGGTCCTGGTTAGCGCCTTGTGTGGCAGCTCCCGCCATCAGTGAGTGAATGTGTGTGTGAATGGGTGAATGTGGAAATAGTGTCAAAGCGTTTTGAGTTCCTAAATAAGGTAGAAAAGCGCTATACAAGTACATCCCATTTACCATTATATATATATATATATATATATATATATATATATATATATATATATATATATATATATATAGAGTATAAACATATATATATATATATAGTATAAACATATATATATATATATATATATATATATATATAGTATAAACATATATATATATATATATATATATATATAGTATATACATATATATCTATACATCTATATATGTATGTATGTATATATATATATATATATACACATATACATATATTGTATATACATAAATATATACTGTAGATGTGTATATACATACATATATGCATATATGTATATACACATATACTGTATACGTCTATATGTATACACACACACACACACACACACACACACACACACACACACACACACACACACACACACACACACACACACAAACAAACACGCACACACAATTTAGTCATGTTTGTCATGGCCAGTATGTTGCCAATATGTCTGACCTCCACAGGAAACCTTCTGCCGTTGACGCTGTGCTCTGAGCCGGCTGATGCATTACTTTGCCCCCAGTGGAACTCAATCTTCTCCGCCTTAAAGCGGCCTGGAAGCCCAGCGCCTCGGACAAAGTAGTCATTCTTCAGGAGTACAGCAACTGGAGACACAAAAGGGACGTGACCAGCAAATGTTAAAATTGTCTAGAAGATGAAAGTGTGACTGTAGAAGTACACTTTTAAGTATCAGTTTCTCAGCTGTAGTTGGTTGTAATACACTATTCTACCACAGGAGGCAGTAATGTCAGAATCGTGTATAGAGAGAGTATGGACAACTCGGATTCAAACAATCTCCTTAATGATTGGCCAAAAACTACAGGCACCATGTTCCACACAAGTCTGGAGCTGTGAATGGAAAGTCAAGGTTAGTCGGGAAGGCTGGATACCAATGAACAGTTTCTCTGTGTGAGGTAAGCAAGCATTCCTACAAATGGGAAACTTGGTATATCTCACTCTCATTAACAGTGAATTAATACTTTGCTTCAAAATTGCACCCTTTTTGCACTTGTCACCATTTATCCTAACTAATCTACTGTGTTTTCCAGACTATAGAGCGTACTAAATTTTAGAAGAAAAAATAATATTTGTTTTATGTATTGGCCGCACCAAACTAAGCCGCAGATATAGACATGGCGAAATGAGTTATTTACACAGTATCCATCCATCCATCATCTTCCGCTTATCCGAGGTCGGGTCGCGGGGGCAACAGCCTAAGCAGGGAAACCCAGACTTCCCTCTCCCCAGCCACTTCGTCTAGCTCTTCCCGGGGGATCCCGAGGCGTTCCCAGGCCAGCCGGGAGACATAGTCTTCCCAACGTGTCCTGGGTCTTCCCCGTGGCCTCCTACCGGTTGGACGTGCCCTAAACACCTCCCTAGGGAGGCGTTCGGGTGGCCTCCTGACCAGATGCCCGAACCACCTCATCTGGCTCCTCTCGATGTGAAGGAGCAGCGGCTTTACTTTGAGTTCCTCCCGGATGGCAGAGCTTCTCACCCTATCTCTAAGGGAGAGCCCCGCCACACGGCGGAGGAAACTCATTTCGGCCGCTTGTACCCGTGATCTTATCCTTTCGGTCATGACCCAAAGCTCATGACCATAGGTGAGGATGGGAACGTAGATCGACCGGTAAATTGAGAGCTTTGCCTTCCGGCTCAGCTCCTTCTTCACCACAACGGACCGGTACAACTTCCGCATTACTGAAGACGCCGCACCGATCCGCCTGTCGATCTCACGATCCACTCTTCCCTCACTCGTGAACAAGACTCCTAGGTACTTGAACTCCTCCACTTGGGGCAGGGTCTCCTCCCCAACCCGGAGATGGCACTCCACCCTTTTCCGGGCGAGAACCATGGACTCGGACTTGGAGGTGCTGATTCTCATTCCGGTCGCTTCACACTCGGCTGCGAACCGATCCAGCGAGAGCTGAAGATCCCGGTCAGATGAAGCCATCAGGACCACATCATCTGCAAAAAGCAGAGACCTAATCCTGCGGTTACCAAACCTGAACCCCTCAACGCCTTGACTGCGCCTAGAAATTCTGTCCATAAAAGTTATGAACAGAATCGGTGACAAAGGACAGCCTTGGCGGAGTCCAACCCTCACTGGAAATGTGTTCGACTTACTGCCGGCAATGCGGACCAAGCTCTGGCACTGATCGTACAGGGAACGGACCGCCACAATAAGAGAGTCCGATACCCCATACTCTCTGAGCACTCCCCACAGGACTTCCCGAGGGACACGGTCGAATGCCTTCTCCAAGTCCACAAAGCACATGTAGACTGGTTCGGCAAACTCCCATGCACCCTCAAGAACCCTGCCGAGAGTATAGAGCTGGTCCACAGTTCCACGACCAGGACGAAAACCACACTGTTCCTCCTGAATCCGAGGTTCGACTATCCGACGTAGCCTCCTTTCCAGTACACCTGAATAAACCTTACCGGGAAGGCTGAGGAGTGTGATCCCACGATAGTTGGAACACACCCTCCGGTCCCCCTTCTTAAAGAGAGGAACCACCACCCCGGTCTGCCAATCCAGAGGTACCGCCCCCGATGTCCACGCGATGCTGCAAAGTCTTGTCAACCAAGACAGCCCCACAGCATCCAGAGCCTTAAGGAACTCCGGGCGGGTCTCGTCCACCCCTGGGGCCTTGCCACCGAGGAGCTTTTTAACTACCTCAGCGACCTCAGCCCCAGAAATAGGTGAGTCCACCACAGATTCCCCAGGCATTGCTTCCTCATAGGAAGACGTGTTGGTGGGATTGAGGAGGTCTTCGAAGTATTCCTTCCACCTATCCACAACATCCGCAGTCGAGGTCAGCAGAACACCATCCGCACCATACACGGTGTTGATAGTGCACTGTTCCCCTTCCTGAGGCGGCGGACAGTGGTCCAGAATCGCTTCGAAGCCGTCCGGAAGTCGTTTTCCATGACTTCCCCGAACTCTTCCCATGTCCGAGTTTTTGCCTCCGCGACCGCTGAAGCTGCACTCCGCTTGGCCTGTCGGTACCTGTCCACTGCCTCCGGAGTCCTATGAGCCAAAAGGACCCGATAGGACTCCTTCTTCAGCTTGACGGTGTCCGCTGGTGTCCACCAAGGGGTTTTAGGATTGCCGCCCCGACAGGCACCAACTACCTTGCGGCCACAGCTCCGATCTGCCGCCTCAACAATAGAGGTGCGGAACATGGTCCACTCGGACTCAATGTCCAGCACCTCCCTCGTGACATGTTCAAAGTTCTTCCGGAGGTGGGAATTGAAACTTTGTCTGACAGGAGACTCTGCCAGACGTTCCCAGCAGACCCTCACAATGCGTTTGGGCCTCCCAGGTCTGTCCGGCATCCTCCCCCACCATCGCAGCCAACTCACCACCAGGTGGTGATCGGTAGAAAGCTCCGCCCCTCTCTTTACCCGAGTGTCCATAACATGAGGCCGCAAATCCGATGACACAACTACAAAGTCGATCATGGAACTGCGGCCCAGGGTGTCCTGGTGCCAAGTGCACATATGGACACCCTTATGTTTGAACATGGTGTTTGTTATGGACAAACTGTGACGAGCACAAAAGTCCAATAACAAAACACCACTCAGGTTCAGATCCGGGCGGCCATTCTTCCCAATCACGCCTCTCCAGGTTTCACTGTCGTTGCCAACGTGAGCGTTGAAGTCTCCCAGTAGGACAAGGGAATCACCCGGGGGAGCACTTTCCAGTACTCCCTCGAGCGTTCCCAAAAAGGGTGGGTACTCTGAACTGCTGTTTGGTGCATAAGCACAAACAACAGTCAGGACCCGTCCCCCCACCCGAAAGCGGAGGGAGGCTACCCTTTCGTCCACCGGGTTGAACTCCAACGTACAGGCTTTGAGCCGGGGGGAAACAAGAATTGCCACCCCAGCCCGTCGCCTCTCACTGCCGGCAACGCCAGAGTGGAAGAGGGTCCAATCCCTCTCGAGAGAAGTGGTTCCAGAGCCCTTGCTGTGCGTCGAAGTGAGTCCAACTATATCCAGCCGGAATTTCTCGACTTCGCGCACTAGCTCAGGCTCTTTCCCCCCCAGTGACGTGACGTTCCACGTCCCAAGAGCTAGCTTCTGTAGCCGAGGATCGGACCGCCAAGTGCCCTGCCTTCGGCTGTCGCCCAGCTCACAATGCACCCGACCTCTATGGCCCCTGCTATGGGTGGTGAGCCCATTGGAGGGGTGACCCACGTTGCCTCTTCGGGCTGTGCCCGGCCGGGCCCCATGGGAACAGGCCCGGCCACCAGGCGCTCGCCATCGTGCCCCACCTCCGGGCCTGGCTCCAGAGGGGGGCCCCGGTGACCCGCGTCCGGGCGAGGGAAATCTGGGTCCATGATGTTTCTTCTTCATAAAGGTCTTCGAGCTGCTCTTTGTCTGATCCCTCACCTAGAACCTGTTTGCTTTGGGAGACCCTACCAGGGGGCTTTATGCCCCCGGACAACATAGCTCCTAGGATCATTGGGACACGCAAACTCCTCTACCACGATAAGGTTGCAGCTCAGAGAGGAGTATTTACACAGTAAGATTCTATAAATGTTTATTTACACACCTAATTGTTTCCAAACGGGAGCGTATTGGGAGTGTGTTCTACAGCGGGCTGGTCACAAACACTGCATGAATGTGTACAGCAGAGTGCATCAAATTCGGCCGCAAAATTGCTGAAAATTATGAGCTGGAGTATGCTTAGAACTATAATTAGACTTATTATATTCTGATGCTGATTTTGGTTTATTTCGTCAAGAAAACTAACATCAGAGCGACTCAAATGCATGCATCCGGGAACAGACGCACACGTCCTTGGTGTGCAACATGGCGTGAGGTAAATGTATATGTCGTCAGTTCCTTCCTTTGCAATTTATGTGATTATTATTTATTTTGTAATCAGTCTGACATAGGGCTAACACACACACGTTTTGCTAATTCATTATTATTTTGGCGAATCAATTTTTTGATTAAAAATATTGAACAACTATTACTGAAATTATCGATATTAGTATTATTATTAGGGTCCGCCCTGCTTATGGCAAAGGACTCCACAGGAGTCCTTTGCCATAGGCAAGGACCCTATTGAATCTGGTCCGTTTTATTATTAGGGTCCGCCCTGCAATGGCAAAGGACATCCATGTCCTTTGCCATGCAAGGACCCTATTGAATCTGTAGCGTTTTATTAGGGTCCGCCCTGCAATGGCAAAGGACATCCATGTCCTTTGCCATGCAAGGACCCTATTGAATCTGCTGCGTTTTATTATTATTAGGGTCCGCCCTGCAATGGCAAAGGACATCCATGTCCTTTGCCATGCAAGGACCCTATTGAATCTGTAGCGTTTTATTAGGGTCCGCCCTGCCAGCAAAGGACTCCATGTCCTTTGCCATGGCAAGGACCCTATTGAATCTGTAAGGTTTCTTATTATTATTAGGGTCCGCCCTGCAATGGCAAAGGACATCCATGTCCTTTGCCATGCAAGGACCCTATTGAATCTGCTGCGTTTTATTATTATTCTTATTATTATTCTTTCTTTCTTCCGCACCGATACTCGCCTATGCGCTGTATTTTGACCCACTGACCATGCCTCAAAGCACACCAAATTTGACACACGCGTCGGTGAGGAGTTTCTTCCCAACATATTAGGGAGCCGAACCAGAAAAATCAAAATTGCGCTCTAGCGCCCCCTAGGAAAAGACAAAAAATGGATTGCTTGTAACTTCCGGTAGGAATGTCGTAGAGACATGAAACAAAATCCCCTATGTAGAACTGACCGAGACCTAAATTCCCCATCAGAAACTCCTATACCTAAAATCAACAGAAATTTTGCAAAACCCTTTCAAAGCAAAATTTTCGCCAAAAATGCTATTTTTGCCTCTTTGAGCTGTAATTTGACCCCCTTAAAATGCTTCAAAACTCACCAAACTTGGCAGACACATCAGGACTGGCAGAAATTGTGATCTAATGAAAAAAAAAATTTCTAAAACTCAAAATTGCGCTCTACAAAATTTTTGGAATGAAACACAGAAAAAACTGCTTCTAGGAAGAAAACACAGACAAAACTGCTTGTAACTTCCGGTAGGAATGTCGGAAAGACATGAAACAAAAACTTCTATGTAGGTCTTACTTAGACCTACATTTTAATAATTGACAGCTAGCAGAAATAATCAACAGGAAGTTGGCAATTACCCCTTCAAAATAAAAGTTTTCGTGAAAACCCGTCACCTTTTTCAAATCGAAACTCCTCCCAGTGCGTTTGTCGTTTCGGCTTTAAACTCGCACAGGAGAGAGATTGAACCCTTTTAAAAAAAGTGGTCGGACAAAATTGTGATAAGTTTTCCGGTTTTGATTTTACGCGCATTCAAAGAACCCCTGCGCAAATTTTCCGAAAAAATGTCATTTTTGCCTCTTTGAGCTGTAATTTGACCCCCTTAAAATGCTTCCAAACACACCAAACTTGGCACACACATCAGGACTGGCAACAATTGCGACCTAGTGAAAAAACCAAACCCCAAAACTCAAAATTGTGCTCTAGCGCCCCCTAGGAATACAACACAGACAAACTACTCCTAGGAAGAAAACAAAGACAAAACTGCTTGTAACTTCTGGTAGGAATGTCGTAGAGACATGAAACAAAAACCACTATGTAGGTCTGACCTAGACCTACATTTGAATAATTAACATACTTTGGCAAAAATCAACAGGAAGCTTGATATTTTCACTTCAATACAACAACTGCATTACTTTCACAATGCATTAAATAGTGGCAGCAAGGCTTCTCCTGCCGTGGGGCTCGGGGACAGCAACCCAAGGCGCGCTCGCACCTTCGCACCCTAATTTGACCCCCTTAACATGCTTCAAAACTCACCAAAATTGACACACACATCGGTATGGAGCAGCAGACCAACTTATTAAGCAACCAAACCCCAAAAATTAAAATTGCAAGCTAGCGCCCCATAGGAAGAGACAAAAAACAGACTGCTTGTAACTTCCGTTAGGAATGTCGTAGAGACATGAAACAAAAACCTCTGTGTAGGTCTGACTAAGACCTACATTTCCAATTGAAAAGGTCTATACCCAAAATCAACAGAAATTTTGCAAAAACTCATTCAAAGCAACATTTTCGCAAAAAACGCTATTTTTGCCTCTTTGAGCTTTAATTTGACCCCCTTAAAATGCTTCAAAACTCACCAAACTTGGCACACACATCAGGACTGGCAGAAATTGCGATCTAGTGAAAAAACCAAACCTTAAAACTCAAAATTGCGCTCTATTGCAATTTTTGAAAAAAACACAGAAAAACTGCTCCTAGGAAGAGGAAACGGATAAAACTGCTTGTAACTTCTGGTAGGAACTTCGGACTGACATGAAACAAAAACCTCTGTGTAGGTCTCACTTAGACCTACATTTTGATAGGTGGCATCTGTCAGTTAAAATCAACAGGAAGTTGGCAATTACCCCTTCAAAATAAAAGTTTTGTAAAAAGCCGTCACCTTTTTCCAGACAAAACTGCTTGTAACTTCTGTTAGGAATGTCGTAGAGACATGAAACAAAGACCTCTATGTTGGTCTGGCTAAGATCGGGACTCGGGACACGGCGGCGGCGGCGGCGGCCAACGGCGGACCCGACCAACGCTGCTTGCAGCTTTAATTATTATTATTATTATTATTATTATTATTCTTCCGCAGCTTCGAACCCTAATTTGACCCACTGACCATGGTCCAAAACTCACCAAATTTTAAACACACATCGGTAAGGCTTGGCAAAAACACATATTAAGCAACCAAACCCCAAAAATTAAAAATGCGCGCTAGCGCCCCCTACGAAAAAAAAAAAACAGACTGCTTGTAACTTCCGTTAGGAATGTCGTAAAGACATGGAACAAAAACCTCTATGTAGGTCTGACTTAGACCTAGATTCCCCATTAGAAATGCCTATACCTAAAATCAACAGAAATTTTGCAAAAACCCATTTAAAGCAAAATTTTCGCTAAAAAATGCTATTTTTGCCCCTTTGAGCTGTAATTTGACCCCCTTAAAATGCTTCAAAACTCACCAAACTTGGCAGACACATCAGGACTGGCAGAAATTGCAATCTAATGAAAAAAAATAATAATAAAACTAAAAATTGCGCTCTAGCGCAATTTTTCAATAAAACACAGAAAAAACTGCTTCCAAGAAGAAAACACAGACAAAACTCCTTGTAACTTCCGGTAGGAATGTCGGAAAGACATTAAACAAAAACTTCTAGGTAGGTCTGACTTAGACCTACATTTCGATAATTGACATCCTTCGGCAAAAATCAACAGGAAGTTAAAAATTGCCCCTTCAAAATAAAAGTTTTGTGAAAACCCGTCACCTTTCTTCAAAAGTTATCTCCTCTGAGCCCGTTTGTCGTTTCGGCTTCAAACTCGCACAGGGGAGACTTTGAACCCTTTTGATCAAAAGTATAGATCAAAGTTTTCATAAGTTTTAAGGTTTTGATTTTACGCGCCTTCAAAAAACCCCTGCGCAACTTTTCCTAAAAAATGACGTTTTTGCCTCTTTGAGCTGTAATTTGACCCACTTAAAATGCTTCAAAGTGCTAGTTAAAGCTCTGTTATGCAGACCGAAAGCCATTTATCAACAACATCCAGAATCGCCGATCTGTAATTTCACCCCCTTAACATTATTCAAAACTCACCAAATTTTACACACATATCAGGACTGGCAAAAACTGCCATCTAATAAAAAACCAAACCCCAAAAATCTAAATTGCGCTTAGCGCCCCCTAGGAAAAAACCCAGACAAAACTGCATGTAACTTCTGTTAGAAATGTCGTAGAGACATGAAATAAAAACCTCTATGTTGGTTTGACTAAGATCGGGACTCGGGACACGGCGGCGGCGGCCAACGGCGGACCCGACCAACGCTGCTTGCAGCTTTAATTATTATTATTCTTCCGCAGCTTCGAACCCTAATTTGACCCACTGACCATGCTCCAAAACTCACCAAATTTTAAACACACATCGGTAAGGCTTGGCAAAAACACATATTAAGCAACCAAACCCCAAAAATTAAAAATGCGCGCTAGCGCCCCCTACGAAAAAAAAAAAACAGACTGCTTGTAACTTCCGTTAGGAATGTCGTAAAGACATGGAACAAAAACCTCTATGTAGGTCTGACTTAGACCTAGATTCCCCATTAGAAATGCCTATACCTAAAATCAACAGAAATTTTGCAAAAACCCATTTAAAGCAAAATTTTCGCTAAAAAATGCTATTTTTGCCCCTTTGAGCTGTAATTTGACCCCCTTAAAATGCTTCAAAACTCACCAAACTTGGCACACACATCAGGACTGGCAGAAATTGCAATCTAATGAAAAAAAATAATAATAAAACTAAAAATTGCGCTCTAGCGCAATTTTTCAATAAAACACAGAAAAAACTGCTTCCAAGAAGAAAACACAGACAAAACTCCTTGTAACTTCCGGTAGGAATGCCGGAAAGACATGAAACAAAAACTTCTAGGTAGGTCTGACTTAGACCTACATTTCGATAATTGACATCCTTCGGCAAAAATCAACAGGAAGTTAAAAATTGCCCCTTCAAAATAAAAGTTTTGTGAAAACCCATCACCTTTCTTCAAAAGTTATCTCCTCTGAGCCCGTTTGTCGTTTCGGCTTCAAACTCGCACAGGGGAGACTTTGAACCCTTCTGATTAAAAGTATAGATCAAAGTTTTCATAAGTTTTAAGGTTTTGATTTTACGCGCCTTCAAAAAACCCCTGCGCAACTTTTCCTAAAAAATGACGTTTTTGCCTCTTTGAGCTGTAATTTGACCCACTTAAAATGCTTCAAAGTGCTAGTTAAAGCTCTGTTATGCAGACCGAAAGCCATTTATCAACAACATCCAGAATCGCCGATCTGTAATTTCACCCCCTTATCATGCTTCAAAACTCACCAAATTTTACACACATATCAGGACTGGCAAAAACTGCCATCTAATAAAAAACCAAACCCCAAAAATCTAAATTGCGCTTAGCGCCCCCTAGGAAAAAACCCAGACAAAACTGCATGTAACTTCTGTTAGAAATGTCGTAGAGACATGAAATAAAAACCTCTATGTTGGTTTGACTAAGATCGGGACCCGGGACACGGCGGCGGCGGCCAACGGCGGACCCGACCAACGCTGCTTGCAGCTTTAATTAGGGTCCGCCCTGCAATGGCAAAGGACATCCATGTCCTTTGCCATGCAAGGACCCTATTGAATCTGCTGCGTTTTATTATTATTAGGGTCCGCCCTGCCAGCAAAGGACATCCATGTCCTTTGCTAAGGCAAGGACCCTATTGAATCTGCTGCGTTTTATTCTTTCTTTATTATTATTCTTATTATTCCGCCGCCTCTTTGAACCTTAATTTGACCCACTGACCATGCTCCAAAACTCACCAAATTTCACACACTCATCAGAACTGGCGAAAATTGCCATCTAATAAAAAAACCAAACCCCAAAAATGAAAAATGCGCGCTAGCGCCCCCTACGAAAAAAAAAAAACAGACTGCTTGTAACTTCCGGTAGGAATGTCGTAGAGACATGAAACAAAATCCTCTATGTAGAACTGACCTAGACCTAAATTCCCCATCAGAAACTCCTATACCTAAAATCAACAGAAATTTTGCAAAACCCTTTCAAAGCAAAATTTTTGCCAAAAAACGCTATTTTTGCCTCTTTGAGCTGTAATTTGACCCCCTTAAAATGCTTCAAAACTCACCAAACTTGGCACACACATCAGGACTGGCAGAAATTGTGATCTAATGAAAAAAAAAAAAAAAAAATCTCAAAATTGTGCTCTAGCGCAATTTTTCAATAAAACACAGAAAAAACTGCTTCCAGGAAGAAACCACAGACAAAACTGCTTGTAACTTCGGGTAGGAATGCCGGAAAGACATGAAACAAAAACTTCTATGTAGGTCTCATTAAGACCTACATTTTAGTAATTGACAGCTAGCAGAAATAATCAACAGGAAGTTGGCAATTACCCCTTCAAAATAAAAGTTTTGTAAAAACCCGTCACCTTTTTCAAATCGAAACTCCTCCCAGTGCGTTTGTCGTTTCGGCTTCAAACTCGCACAGGAGAGAGATTGAACCCTTTTAAAAAAAGTGGTCGGACAAAGTTGTGATAAGTTCTAAGGTTTTGATTTTACGCGCCTTCAAAGAACCCCTGCGCAAATTTTCCAAAAACATTTCATTTTTACCTCTTTGAGCTGTAATTTGACCCCCTTAGAATGCTTCAAAACTCACCAAACTTGGCACACACATCAGGACTGGCAAAAATTGCGATCTAGTGAAAAAACCAAACCCCAAAACTCAAAATTGTGCTCTAGCGCCCCCTAGGAATACAACACAGACAATACCCTAATTTGACCCCCTTAACATGCTTCAAAACTCACCAAAGTTGACACACACGTCGGTACGGTGTCCCTCCCCAACATATTAAGCAACCAAACCCCAAAAATGAAAATTGCGCGCTAGCGCCCCCTAGCAAAAAACAAAAACAAACCGCTTGTAACTTCCGTCAGGAATGTCGTAGAGACATGAAACAAAAACCTCTGTGTAGGTCTGACTAAGACCTACATTTCCAATAAAAAATGTCTATACCCAAAATCAACAGAAATCTTGCAAAAACTCATTCAAAGCAAAATTTTCGCAAAAAAATGCTATTTTTGCCTCTTTGAGCTGCAATTTGACCCCCTTAAAATGCTTCAAAACTCACCAAACTTGGCACACACATCAGGACTGGCAGAAATTGCGATTTAGTGAAAAAACCAAACCTTAAAACTCAAGATTGCGCTCTATTGCAATTTTTGAAAAAAACACAGAAAAACTGCTCCTAGGAAGAGGAAACGGATAAAACTGCTTGTAACTTCTGGTAGGAACGTCGGACAGACATGAAACAAAAACCTCTATGTAGGTCTCACTTATACCTACATTTTGATAGGTGGCATCCTTCAGTTAAAATCAACAGGAAGTTGGCAATTACCCCTTCAAAATAAAAGTTTGGTAAAAAGCCGTCACCTTTTTCCAGACAAAACTGCTTGTAACTTCTGTTAGGAATGTCGTAGAGACATGAAACAAAGACCTCTATGTTGGTCTGACTAAGATCAGGACTCGGGACCCGGTGGCGGCGGCGGCGGCCAACGGCGGACCCGACCAACGCTGCTTGCAGCTTTAATTATTATTATTCTTTCTTTCTTCCGCACCGATACTCGCATATGCGCTGTATTTTGACCCACTGACCATGCCTCAAAGCACACCAAATTTGACACACGCGTCGGTGAGGAGTTTCTTCCCAACATATTAGGGAGCCGAACCAGAAAAATCAAAATTGCGCTCTAGCGCCCCCTAGGAAAAGACAAAAAATGGATTGCTTGTAACTTCCGGTAGGAATGTCGTAGAGACATGAAACAAAATCCTCTACGTAGAACTGACCGAGACCTAAATTCCCCATCAGAAACTCCTATACCTAAAATCAACAGAAATTTTGCAAAACCCTTTCAAAGCAAAATTTTCGCCTAAAATGCTATTTTTGCCTCTTTGAGCTGTAATTTGACCCCCTTAAAATGCTTCAAAACTCACCAAACTTGGCAGACACATCAGGACTGGCAGAAATTGTGATCTAATGAAAAAAAAAATTTCTAAAACTCAAAATTGCGCTCTACAGAATTTCTGGAATGAAACACAGAAAAAACTGCTTCTAGGAAGAAAACACAGACAAAACTGCTTGTAACTTCCGGTAGGAATGTCGGAAAGACATGAAACAAAAACTTCTATGTAGGTCTTACTTAGACCTACATTTTAATAATTGACAGCTAGCAGAAAAAATCAACAGGAAGTTGGCAATTACCCCTTCAAAATAAAAGTTTTCGTGAAAACCCGTCACCTTTTTCAAATCGAAACTCCTCCCAGTGCGTTTGTCGTTTCGGCTTCAAATTCGCACAGGAGAGAGATTGAACCCTTTTAAAAAAAGTGGTCGGACAAAATTGTGATAAGTTTTAAGGGTTTGATTTTACGCGCCTTCAAAGATCCCCTGCGCAAATTTTCCTAAAAAAGATAATTTTTACCTCTTTGAGCTGTAATTTGACACCCTTAAAATGCTTCAAAACTCACTAAACTTGGCACACACATCAGGACTGGCAACAATTGCAAGCTGATGAAAAAACCAAACCCCAAAACTCAAATTTGTGCTCTAGCGCCCCCTAGGCATACAACACAGACAAACTACTCCTAGGAAGAAAACAAAGACAAAACTGCTTGTAACTTCCGGTAGGAATGTCGTAGAGACATGAAACAAAAACCACTATGTAGGTCTGACTTAGACCTACATTTGAATAATTAACATACTTTGGCAAAAATTAACAGGAAGCTTGATATTTTCACTTCAATACAACAACTGCATTACTTTCACAATGCATTAAATAGTGGCAGCAAGGCTTCTCCTGCCGTGGGGCTCGGGGACAGCAACCCAAGGCGCGCTCGCACCTTCGCACCCTAATTTGACCCCCTTAACTTGCTTCAAAACTCACCAAAATTGACACACACATTGGTATGGAGCGGCAGACCAACTTATTGAGCAACCAAACCCCGAAAATGAAAATTGCGCGCTAGCGCCCCCTAGGAAGAGACAAAAAACAGACTGCTTGTAACTTCCGTTAGGAATGTCGTAGAGACATGAAACAAAAACCTCTGTGTAGGTCTGACTTAGACCTACATTTCCAATAAACACTTCTGTACCTAAAACCAACAGGAAGTTGGCAAAAACCCCTTCAAAACAAAATTTTCGCAAAATATGCCTTTTTTGCCTCTTTGAACTGAAATTTGACCCCCTTAAAATGCTTCAAAGTGCAAGTTAGAGCTATACAATGCCAAGCGAAAGCCATTTATCAACAACATCCAGAAACGCAAATCTATAATTTGACCCCCTTAACATGCTTCAAAACTCACCAAATTTTACACACACATCAGGACTGGTGAAAATTGCCATCCAATAAAAAAACCAAACCCCAAAAATGAAAATTGTGCTCTAGTGCCCCCTAGGAAAATAAACTGATAAAACTGCTTGTGAATTCTGTTAGGAATGTCGTAGAGTGATGAAACAAAAACTTCTATGTAGGTCTGACTAAGATCGGGACTCGGGACACGGCGGCGGCGGCGGCGGCCAACGGCGGACCCGACCAACGCTGCTTGCAGCTTTAATTAGGGTCCGCCCTGCAATGGCAAAGGACATCCATGTCCTTTGCCATGCAAGGACCCTATTGAATCTGTAACGTTTTCTTATTAGGGTCCGCCCTGCAATGGCAAAGGACATCCATGTCCTTTGCCATGCAAGGACCCTATTGAATCTGTAACGTTTTCTTATTATTAGGGTCCGCCCTGCAATGGCAAAGGACATCCATGTCCTTTGCCATGCAAGGACCCTATTGAATCTGTAGCGTTTTATTAGGGTCCGCCCTGCCAGCAAAGGACATCCATGTCCTTTGCTAAGGCAAGGACCCTATTGAATCTGCTGCGTTTATTAGGGTCCGCCCTGCAATGGCAAAGGACATCCATGTCCTTTGCCATGCAAGGACCCTATTGAATCTGCTGCGTTTTATTATTATTCTTTATTATTCCGCCGCCGTTTCCAGCTGAAATTTGACCCACTTAACATGCTTCAAAACTCACCATATTTGACACACACATCAGGATCTGCGAAAATTGCCATCTAATAAAAAAACCGAGCACTAAAAATCAAAATTGCGCGCTAGCGCCCCCTAGGAAGAAACAAAAAACGGACTGCTTGTAACTTCCATTAGGAATGTCGTAGAGACTTGAAACAAAAACCTATATGAAGGTCTGACTTAGATGAACATTTCCAATAAAAATGTTCTATACCTAAAATCAACAGGAAGTTGGCAAAAACGCCTTCAAAGCAAAATTTTCGCAAAAAATGCTATTTTTGCCTCTTTGAGCTGTAATTTGACCCCCTTAAAATGCTTCAAAACTCACCAAACTTGGCACACACCTCAGGACTGGCAGAAATTGCGATCTAATGAAAATAAAAAATAATAAAACTCAAAATTGCGCTCTAGCGCAATTTTTGAATAAAACACAGAAAAAACTGCTCCTAGGAAGAGAAAACAGACAAAACTGCTTGTAACTTCCAGTAGGAATGTCGGACAGACATGAAACAAAAACTTCTAGGTAGGTCTGACTTAGACCTACATTTCGATAATTTACATCCTTCGGCAAAAATCAACAGGAAGTTAAAAATTGCCCCTTCAAAATAAAAGTTTTGTGAAAACCCGTCACCTTTTTCAAATCGACACTTCTCCCAGTGCGTTTGTCGTTTCGGCTTCAAACTCGCACAGGAGAGAGTTTGGACACTTCTGATTAAAAGTATAGATCAAAGTTTTGATTACTGCTCCGGTTTGGATTTTACGCGCCTTCAAAAAACCCCTGCGCAACTTTTCCTAAAAAATGACGTTTTTGCCTCTTTGAGCTGTAATTTCACCCACTTAAAATGCTTGTAAGTGCTAGTTAAAGCTCTGTTATGCAGACCGAAAGCCATTTATCAACAACATCCAGAATCGCCGATCTGTAATTTCACCCCCTTAACATGCTTCAAAACTCACCAAATTTTACACACATATCAGGACTGGCAAAAACTGCCATCTAATAAAAAACCAAACCCCAAAAATCTAAATTGCGCTTAGCGCCCCCTAGGAAAAAACCCAGACAAAACTGCATGTAACTTCTGTTAGAAATGTCGTAGAGACATGAAATAAAAACCTCTATGTTGGTTTGACTAAGATCGGGACCCGGGACACGGCGGCGGCGGCCAACGGCGGACCCGACCAACGCTGCTTGCAGCTTTAATTATTATTATTATTATTATTATTCCGCCGCCTCTTTGAACCTTAATTTGACCCACTGACCATGCTCCAAAACTCACCAAATTTCACACACTCATCAGAACTGGCGAAAATTGCCATCTAATAAAAAAACCAAACCCGAAAAATGAAAAATGCGCTCTAGCGCCCCCTACGAAAATCAAAAAACAGATTGCTCGTAACTTCCGTTAGGAATGTCGTAGAGACATGAAACAAAATCCTCTATGTAGAACTGACCTAGACCTAAATTCCCCATCAGAAACTCCTATACCTAAAATCAACAGAAATTTTGCAAAACCCTTTCAAAGCTAAATTTTCGCAAAAAATGCTAATTTTGCCTCTTTGAGCTGTAATTTGACCCCCTTAAAATGCTTCAAAACTCACCAAACTTGGCACACACATCAGGACTGGCAGAAATTGTGATCTAATGAAAAAAAATAATAATAAAACTCAAAATTGCGCTCTAGCGCAATTTTTCAATAAAACACAGAAAAAACTGCTTCCAGGAAGAAACCACAGACAAAACTGCTTGTAACTTCCGGTAGGAATGCCGGAAAGACATGAAACAAAAACTTCTAGGTAGGTCTGACTTAGACCTACATTTCGATAATTGACATCCTTCGGCAAAAATCAACAGGAAGTTAAAAATTGCCCCTTCAAAATAAAAGTTTTGTGAAAACCCGTCACCTTTCTTCAAAAGTTATCTCCTCTGAGCCCGTTTGTCGTTTCGGCTTCAAACTCGCACAGGGGAGACTTTGAACCCTTTTGATCAAAAGTATAGATCAAAGTTTTGATAAGTTTTAAGGTTTTGATTTTACGCGCCTTCAAAAAACCCCTGCGCAAATTTTCCTAAAAAATGACGTTTTTGCCTCTTTGAGCTGTAATTTGACCCACTTAAAATGCTTCAAAGTGCAAGTTAAAGCTCTGTTATGCAGACCGAAAGCCATTTATCAACAACATCCAGAATCGCCGATCTTTAATTTCACCCCCTTAACATGCTTCAAAACTCACCAAATTTTACACACATATCAGGACTGGCAAAAACTGCCATCTAATAAAAAACCAAACACCCAAAAATCTAAATTGCACTTAGCGCCCCCTAGGAAAAAACCCAGACAAAACTGCATGTAACTTCTGTTAGAAATGTCGTAGAGACATGAAATAAAAACCTCTATGTTGGTTTGACTAAGATCGGGACCCGGGACACGGCGGCGGCGGCCAACGGCGGACCCGACCAACGCTGCTTGCAGCTTTAATTATTCTTTCTTTCTTTATTCCGCACCGTCGCGCCCCAACATCACCCCCTTAACATGCTTCAAAACTCACCAAACTTGACACACACGTCGGTCTACCGTGCCACCACAACATATTAAGCAACCAAACCCCAAAAATGAAAATTGCGCTCTAGCGCCCCCTAAAAGGAAACAAAAAACAGACTGCTTGTAACTTCCGTTAGGAATGTCGTAGAGACATGAAACAAAAACCTCTATGTAGGTCTGACTTAGACCTAAATTCCATAATTGTATCTTCTGGGGCCAAAATCAACAAAAAATTTTCAAAAACCCATTCAAAGCCAAATTTTCACAAAAAATGCAATTTTTGCCTCTTTGAGCTGCAATTTGCCCCCCTTAAAATGCTTCAAAACTCACCAAACTTGGCACACACATCAGGACTGGCAGAAATTGCGATCTAATGAAAAAAAAAAAAAAAAAAACTCAAAATTGCGCTGTAGCGCAATTTTTTAATAAAACACAGAAAAAACTGCTTCCAGGAAGAAAACACAGACAAAACTGCTTGTAACTTCCGGTAGGAATGTCGGAAAGACATGAAACAAAAACTTCTAGGTAGGTCTGACTTAGACCTACATTTCGATAATCGACATCCTTCGGCAAAAATCAACAGGAAGTTAAAAATCGCCCCTTCAAAATAAAAGTTTTGTGAAAACCCGTCACCTTTTTCAAATCGAAACTCCTCCCAGTGCGTTTGTCGTTTCGGCTTCAAACTCGCACAGGAGAGAGTTTGAACCCTTCTGATTAAAAGTATAGATCAAAGTTTTGATAAGTTCTCAGGTTTTGATTTTACGCGCCTTCAAAGAACCCCTGCGCAATTTTTCCTAAAAAATGTCGTTTTTGCCTCTTTGAGCTGTAATTTGACCTACTTAAAATGCTTCAAAGTGCAAGTTAAAGCTCTGTTATGCAGACCGAAAGCCATTTATCAACAACATCCAGAATCGCCGATCTGTAATTTCAGCCCCTTAACATGCTTCAAAACTCACCAAATTTTGCACACACATCAGGACTGGCAATAACTGCCAACTAACAAAAAACCAAACCCCAAAAATCGAAATTGCGCTTAGCGCCCCCTAGGAAAAAACCCAGACAAAACTGCATGTAACTTCTGTTAGAAATGTCGTATAGACATGGAATAAAAACCTCTATGTTGGTTTGACTAATATCGGGACTCGGGACACGGCGGCGGCGGCCAACGGCGGACCCGACCAACGCTGCTTGCAGCTTTAATTATTCTTATTATTATTCTTTCTTTCTTCCGCACCGATACTCGCATATGCGCTGTATTTTGACCCACTGACCATGCCTCAAAGCACACCAAATTTTACACACGCGTCGGTGAGGAGTTTCTTCCCAACATATTAGGGACCCGAACCAGAAAAATCAAAATTGCGCAATAGCGCCCCCTAGGAAAAGACAAAAAATGGATTGCTTGTAACTTCCGGTAGGAATGTCGTAGAGACATGAAACAAAATCCTCTATGTAGAACTGACCGAGACCTGAATTCCCCATCAGAAACTCCTATACCCAAAATCAACAGAAATTTTGCAAAACCCTTTCAAAGCAAAATTTTCACCAAAAATGCTATTTTTGCCTCTTTGAGCTGTAATTTGACCCCCTTAAAATGCTTCAAAACTCACCAAACTTGGCAGACACATTAGGACTGGCAGAAATTGTGATCTAAAGAAAAAAAAAATTCTAAAACTCAAAATTGCGTTCTACAAAATTTTTGGAATGAAACACAGAAAAAACTGCTTCTAGGAAGAAAACACAGACAAAACTGCTTGTAACTTCCGGTATGAATGTCGGAAAGACATGAAACAAAAACTTCTATGTAGGTCTCGCTTAGACCTACATTTTAATAATTGACAGCTAGCAGAAAAAATCAACAGGAAGTTGGCAATTACCCCTTCAAAATAAAAGTTTTGTGAAAACCCGTCACCTTTTTTCAAAAGTTATCTCCTCTGAGCGAGTTTGTCGTTTCGGCTTCAAACTCGCACAGGAGAGAGTTTGAACCCTTCTGATTAAAAGTATAGATCAAAATTTTGATAAGTTTTAAGGGTTTGATTTTACGCGCCTTCAAAGATCCCCTGCGCAAATTTTCCTAAAAAAGATCATTTTTACCTCTTTGAGCTGTAATTTGACCCCCTTAAAATGCTTCAAAACACACCAAACTTGGCACACACATCAGGACTTGCAACAATTGCGAGCTAATAAAAAAACCAAACCCCAAAACTCAAAATTGTGCTCTAGCGCCCCCTAGGAATACAACACAGACAAACTACTCCTAGGAAGAAAACAAAGACAAAACTGCTTGTAACTTCCGGTAGGAATGTCGTAGAGACATGAAACAAAAACCACTATGTAGGTCTGACTTAGACCTACATTTGAATAATTAACATACTTTGGCAAAAATCAACAGGGAGCTTGATATTTTCACTTCAATACATCAACTGCATTACTTTCACGATGCATTAAATAGTGTCACCAAGGCTTCTCCTGCCGTAGGGCTCGGGGACAGCAACCCAAGGCGCGCTCGCACCTTCGCACCCTAATTTGACCCCCTTAACATGCTTCAAAACTCACAAAAATTGACACACACATCGGTATGGAGCGGCAGACCAACTTATTAAGCAACCAAACCCCAAAAATTAAAATTGCGTGCTAGCGCCCCCTAGGAAGAGAAAAAATACAGACTGCTTGTAACTTCCGTTAGGAATGTCGTAGAGACATGAAACAAAAACCTCTGTGTAGGTCTGACTTAGACCTACATTTTGATAATTGGCATCTTTCAGTTAAAATCAACAGGAAGTTGCCAATTACCCCTTCAAAATAAAAGTTTTGTAAAAAGCCGTCACCTTTTTCCAGACAAAACTGCTTGTAACTTCTGTTAGGAATGTCGTAGAGTGATGAAACAAAAACTTCTATGTAGGTCTGACTAAGATCGGGACTCGGGACACGGCGGCGGCGGCGGCGGCCAACGGCGGACCCGACCAACGCTGCTTGCAGCTTTAATTAGGGTCCGCCCTGCAATGGCAAAGGACATCCATGTCCTTTGCCATGCAAGGACCCTATTGAATCTGCTGCGTTTTATTATTATTATTATTATTATTCCGCAGCTTCGAACCCTAATTTGACCCACTGACCATGCTCCAAAACTCACCAAATTTTAAACACACATCGGTAAGGCTTGGCAAAAACACATATTAAGCAACCAAACCCCAAAATACAAAATTGCGTGCTAGCGCCCCCTATGAAAAAAAAAAAAAAAACTGCTTGTAACTTCCGTTAGGAATGTCGTAGAGACGTGAAACGAAAACCTCTATGTAAGTCTGACTTAGACCTACATTTCATAATAGTATGTTCTCGGGCAAAAATCAACAGAAATTTTGCAAAAACCCATTCAAAGCAAAATTTTTGCAAGAAAATGCTATTTTTGCCTCTTTGAGCTGTAATTTGACCCCCTTAAAATGCTTCAAAACTCACCAAACTTGGCAGACACATCAGGACTGGCAGAAATTGCAATCTAATGAAAAAAAAAAAAAAAAAAACTCAAAATTGCGCTCTAGCTTAATTTTTCAATAAAACACAGAAAAAACTGCTTCCAGGAAGAAACCACAGACAAAACTGCTTGTAACTTCGGGTAGGAATGTCGGAAAGACATGAAACAAAAACTTCTATGTAGGTCTCATTAAGACCTACATTTTAGTAATTGACAGCTAGCAGAAATAATCAACAGGAAGTTGGCAATTACCCCTTCAAAATAAAAGTTTTGTAAAAACCCGTCACCTTTTTCAAATCGAAACTCCTCCCAGTGCGTTTGTCGTTTCGGCTTCAAACTTGCACAGGAGAGGGATTGAACCCTTTTAAAAAAAGTGGTCGGACAAAGTTGTGATAAGTTCTAAGGTTTTGATTTTACGCGCCTTCAAAGAACCCCTGCGCAAATTTTCCAAAAAAATATCATTTTTACCTCTTTGAGCTGTAATTTGACCCCCTTAAAATGCTTCAAAACTCACCAAACTTGGCACACACATCAGGACTGGCAACAATTGCGAGCTAATAAAAAAACCAAACCCAAAAACTCAAAATTGTGCTCTAGCGCCCCCTAGGAATACAACACAAACAATACCCTAATTTGACCCCCTTAACATGCTTCAAAACTCACCAAAGTTGACACACACGTCGGTACGGTGTCCCTCCCCAACATATTAAGCAACCAAACCCCAAAAATGAAAATTGCGCGCTAGCGCCCCCTAGCAAAAAACAAAAACAAATCGCTTGTAACTTCCGTCAGGAATGTCGTAGAGACATGAAACAAAAACCTCTGTGTAGGTCTGACTTAGACCTACATTTCCAATAAAAAATGTCTATACCCAAAATCAACAGAAATCTTGCAAAAACTCATTCAAAGCAAAATTTTCGCAAAAAAATGCTATTTTTGCCTCTTTGAGCTGCAATTTGACCCCCTTAAAATGCTTCAAAACTCACCAAACTTGGCACACACATCAGGACTGGCAGAAATTGCGATCTAGTGAAAAAACCAAACCTTAAAACTCAAAATTGCGCTCTATTGCAATTTTTGAAAAAAACACAGAAAAACTGCTCCTAGGAAGAGGAAACGGATAAAACTGCTTGTAACTTCTGGTAGGAACGTCGGACAGACATGAAACAAAAACCTCTATGTAGGTCTCACTTAGACCTACATTTTGATGATTGGCATCTTTCAGTTGAAATCAACAGGAAGTTGGCAATTACCCCTTCAAAATAAAAGTTTTGTAAAAAGCCGTCACCTTTTTCCAGACAAAACTGCTTGTAACTTCTGTTAGGAATGTCGTAGAGACATGAAACAAAGACCTCTATGTTGGTCTGACTAAGATCGGGACTCGGGACACGGCGGCGGCGGCGGCGGCCAACGGCGGACCCGACCAACGCTGCTTGCAGCTTTAATTATTATTATTATTCTTTCTTTCTTTCTTCCGCACCGTCGCGCCCCAATTTCACCCTCTTAACATATTTCAAAACTCACCAAATTTGACACACACGTCGGTCTTTCATGCCTTCCCAACATATTAGGCAGCCAAATCATAAAAATCAAAATTGCGCAATAGCGCCCCCTAGGAAGAAAAAAAAACAGACTGCTTGTAACTTCCATTAGGAATGTCGTAGAGACATGAAACAAAAACCTCCGTGTAGGCCTGACTGAGATCTACATTTCCAATAAAAAATGTCTATACCCAAAATGAACAGAAATTTTGCAAAAACTCGTTCAAAGCAAAATTTTCGCCAAAAAATGCTATTTTTGCCTCTTTGAGCTGCAATTTGACCCCCTTAAAATGCTTCAAAACTCACCAAACTTGGCACACACATCAGGACTGGCAGAAATTGCAATCTAATGAAAAAAAAAAAAAAAAAAACTCAAAATTGCGCTGTAGCGCAATTTTTTAATAAAACACAGAAAAAACTGCTTCCAGGAAGAAAACACAGACAAAACTGCTTGTAACTTCCGGTAGGAATGTCGGAAAGACATGAAACAAAAACTTCTATGTAGGTCTTACTTAGACCTACATTTTAATAATTGACAGCTAGCAGAAAAAATCAACAGGAAGTTGGCAATTACCCCTTCAAAATAAAAGTTTTCGTGAAAACCCGTCACCTTTTTCAAATCGAAACTCCTCCCAGTGCGTTTGTCGTTTCGGCTTCAAACTCGCACAGGAGAGAGATTGAACCCTTTTAAAAAAAGTGGTCGGACAAAATTGTGATAAGTTTTCCGGTTTTGATTTTACGCGCCTTCAAAGATCCCCTGCGCAAATTTTCCTAAAAAAGATAATTTTTACCTCTTTGAGCTGTAATTTGACCCCCTTAAAATGCTTCAAAACTCACCAAACTTGGCACACACATCAGGACTGGCAACAATTGCGAGCTGATAAAAAACCAAACTCCAAAACTCAAAATTGTGCTCTAGCGCCCCCTATGAATACAACACAGACAAACTGCTCCTAGGAAGAAAACACAGACAAAACTGCTTGTAACTTCCGGTCGGAATGTCGTAGAGACATGAAACAAAAACCACTATGTAGGTCTGACTTAGACCTACATTTGAATAATTAACATACTTTGGCAAAAATCAACAGGAAGCTTGATATTTTCACTTCAATACAACAACTGCATTACTTTCACAATGCATTAAATAGTGGCAGCAAGGCTTCTCCTGCCGTGGGGCTCGGGGACAGCAACCCAAGGCGCGCTCGCACATTCGCACCCTAATTTGACCCCCTTAACATGCTTCAAAACTCACCAAATTTGGCACACACATCGGTATGGAGCGGCAGACCAACTTATTAAGCAACCAAACCCCAAAAATGAAAATTGCGCGCTAGCGCCCCCTAGGAAGAGACAAAAAACAGACTGCGTGTAACTTCCGTTAGGAATGTCGTAGAGACATGAAACAAAAACCTCTGTGTAGGTCTGACTTAGACCTACATTTCCAAAAATATACTTCTGTACCTAAAATCAACAGGAAGTTGGCAAAAACCCCTTCAAAACTATATTTTTGCAAAAAATGCCTTTTTTGCCTCTTTGAACTGATATTTGACCCCCTTAAAATGCTTCAAAGTGCAAGTTAAAGCTATACTATGCCAAGCGAAAGCCATTTATCAACAACATCCAGAAACGCCAATCTGTAATTTGACCCCCTTAACATGCTTCAAAACTCACCAAATTTGACACACACATCGGTATGGAGCGGCAGACCAACTTATTAAGCAACCAAACCCCAAAAATGAAAATTGCGCGCTAGCGCCCCCTAGGTAAACACAAAAGACAGACTGCTTGTAACTTCCGTTAGGAATGTCGTAGTGACATGAAACAAAAACCTCTATGTATGTCTGACTTACACCTACATTTCCAATGTAAAACTTCTGTACCTAAAATCAACAGGAAGTTGGCAAAAACCCCTTCAAAACAACATTTTGGCAAAAAATGCCTTTTTTGCCTCTTTGAACTGATATTTGACCCCCTCAAAATGCTTCAATGTGCAAATTAAAGCTATGCTATGCCAAGCGAAAGACATTTATCAACAACATCCAGAAACTCCAATCTGTAATTTGACCCCCTTAACATGCTTCAAAACACACCAAATTTTACACACACATCAGGAATGGTGAAAATTGCCATCCAATAAAAAACCAAACCCCAAAAATGAAAATTGTGCTCTAGCTCCCCCTAGGAAAATAAACTGATAAAACTGCTTGTAAATTCTGTTAGGAATGTCGTAGAGTGATGAAATAAAAACTTCTATGTAGGTCTGACTAAGATCGGGACTCGGGACACGGCGGCGGCGGCCAACGGCGGACCCGACCAACGCTGCTTGCAGCTTTAATTATTATTATTATTGTTTATTCCGCTCCTTCGCACCCTAATTTGACCCCCTTAACATGCTTCAAAACTCACCAAAGTTGACACACACGTCGGTACGGTGGGCCTTCCCAACTTATTAAGCAACCAAACCCCAAAAATCAAAATTGCGCTCTAGCGCCCCCTAAAACGAAAAAAAAAACAGACTGCTTGTAACTTCCGTTAGGAATGTCGTAGAGACATGAAACAAAAACCTCTATGTAGGTCTGACTTAGACCTAAATTCCATAATTGTATCTTCTGGGGCCAAAATCAACAAAACATTTTCAAAAACCCATTCAAAGCCAAATTTTCACAAAAAAATGCAATTTTTGCCTCTTTGAGCTGTAATTTGACCCCCTTAAAATGCTTCAAAACTCACCAAACTTGGCACACACATCAGGACTGGCAGAAATTGCGATCTAATGAAAAAAAAAAAAAAAAAAAAATCAAAATTGCGCTCTAGCGCAATTTTTGAATAAAACACAGAAAAAACTGCTTCCAGGAAGAAAACATAGACAAAACTGCTTGTAACTTCCGGTAGGAATGTCGGAAAGACATGAAACAAAAACTTCTATGTAGGTCTTACTTAGACCTACATTTTAATAATTGACAGCTAGCAGAAAAAATCAACAGGAAGTTGGCAATTACCCCTTCAAAATAAAAGTTTTCGTGAAAACCCGTAACCTTTTTCAAATCGAAACTCCTCCCAGTGCGTTTGTCGTTTCGGCTTCAAACTCGCACAGGAGAGAGATTGAACCCTTTTAAAAAAAGTGGTCGGACAAAATTGTGATAAGTTTTAAGGGTTTGATTTTACGCGCCTTCAAAGATCCCCTGCGCAAATTTTCCTAAAAAAGATAATTTTTACCTCTTTGAGCTGTAATTTGACCCCCTTAAAATGCTTCAAAACTCACCAAACTTGGCACACACATCAGGACTGGCAACAATTGCGAGCTGATGAAAAAAACCAAACCCCAAAACTCAAAATTGTGCTCTAGCGCCCCCTAGGAATACAACACAGACAAACTGCTCCTAGGAAGAAAACAAAGACAAAACTGCTTGTAACTTCCGGTAGGAATGTCGTAGAGACATGAAACAAAAACCACTATGTAGGTCTGACTTAGACCTACATTTGAATAATTAACATACTTTGGCAAAAATCAACAGGGAACTTGATATTTTCACTTCAATACAACAACTGCATTACTTTCACAATGCATTAAATAGTGTCAGCAAGGCTTCTCCTGCCGTGGGGCTCGGGGACAGCAACCCAAGGCGCGCTCGCACCTTCGCACCCTAATTTGACCCCCTTAACATGCTTCAAAACTCACCAAAATTGACGCACACATCGGTATGGAGCGGCAGACCAACCTATTAAGCAACCAAACCCCGAAAATGAAAATTGCGCGCTAGCGCCCCCTAGGAAGAGACAAAAAACAGACTGCTTGTAACTTCCGTTAGGAATGTCGTAGAGACATGAAACAAAAACCTCTGTGTAGGTCTGACTTACACCTACATTTCCAATAAACACTGCTGTACCTAAAATCAACAGGAAGTTGGCAAAAACCCCTTCAAAACAAAATTTTCGCAAAATATGCCTTTTTTGCCTCTTTGAACTGAAATTTGACCCCCTTAAAATGCTTCAAAGTGCAAGTTAAAGCTATACTATGCCAAGCGAAAGCCATTTATCAACAACATCCAGAAACGCAAATCTATAATTTGACCCCCTTAACATGCTTCAAAACTCACCAAATTTTACACACACATCAGGACTGGTGAAAATTGCCATCCAATAAAAAAACCAAACCCCAAAAATGAAAATTGTGCTCTAGCGCCCCCTAGGAAAATAAACTGATAAAACTGCTTGTAAATTCTGTTAGGAATGTCGTAGACTGATGAAACAAAAACTTCTATGGAGGTCTGACTAAGATCGGGACTCGGGACACGGCGGCGGCGGCGGCGGCCAACGGCGGACCCGACCAACGCTGCTTGCAGCTTTAATTATTATTATTCTTTCTTTCTTCCGCACCGATACTCGCATATGCGCTGTATTTTGACCCACTGACCATGCCTCAAAGCACACCAAAATTGACACACGCGTCGGTGAGGAGTTTCTCCCCAACATATTAGGGAGCCGAACCAGAAAAATCAAAATTGCGCTCTAGCGCCCCCTAGGAAAAGACAAAAAATGGATTGCTTGTAACTTCCGGTAGGAATGTCGTAGAGACATGAAACAAAATCCTCTATGTAGAACTGACCTAGACCTAAATTCCCCATCAGAAACTCCTATACCTAAAATCAACAGAAATTTTGCAAAACCCTTTCAAAGCAAAATTTTCGCCTAAAATGCTATTTTTGCCTCTTTGAGCTGTAATTTGACCCCCTTAAAATGCTTCAAAACTCACCAAACTTGGCAGACACATCAGGACTGGCAGAAATTGTGATCTAATGAAAAAAAAAATTTCTAAAACTCAAAATTGCGCTCTACAAAATTTTTGGAATGAAACACAGAAAAAACTGCTTCTAGGAAGAAAACACAGACAAAACTGCTTGTAACTTCCGGTAGGAATGTCGGAAAGACATGAAACAAAAACTTCTATGTAGGTCTTACTTAGACCTACATTTTAGTAATTGACAGCTAGCAGAAATAATCAACAGGAAGTTGGCAATTACCCCTTCAAAATAAAAGTTTTCGTGAAAACCCGTCACCTTTTTCAAATCGAAACTCCTCCCAGTGCGTTTGTCGTTTCGGCTTCAAACTCGCACAGGAGAGAGATTGAACCCTTTTAAAAAAAGTGGTCGGACAAAATTGTGATAAGTTTTCCGGTTTTGATTTTACGCGCGTTCAAAGAACCCCTGCGCAAATTTTCCTAAAAAATGTCATTTTTGCCTATTTGAGCTGTAATTTGACCCCCTTAAAATGCTTCAAAACTCACCAAACTTGGCACACACATCAGGACTGGCAACAATTGCGAGCTGATGAAAAAACCAAACTCCAAAACTCAAAATTGTGCTCTAGCGCCCCCTAGGAATACAACACAGACAAACTGCTCCTAGGAAGAAAACAAAGACAAAACTGCTTGTAACTTCCGGTAGGAATGTCAGAGAGACATGAAACAAAAACCACTATGTAGGTCTGACTTAGACCTACATTTGAATAATTAACATACTTTGGCAAAAATCAACAGGAAGCTTGATATTTTCACTTCAATACAACAACTGCATTACTTTCACAATGCATTAAATAGTGGCAGCAAGGCTTCTCCTGCCGTGGGGCTCGGGGGACAGCAACCCAAGGCGCGCTCGCACCTTCGCACCCTAATTTGACCCCCTTAACACGCTTCAAAACTCACCAAATTTGACACACACATCGGTATGGAGCGGCAGACCAACTTATTAAGCAACCAAACCCCAAAAATGAAAATTGCGCGCTAGCGCCCCCTAGGAAGAGACAAAAAACAGACTGCTTGTAACTTCCGTTAGGAATGTCGTAGAGACATGAAACAAAAACCTCTGTGTAGGTCTGACTTAGACCTACATTTCCAATAAAAACGTCTTAACCCTAAATCAACAGAAATTTTGCAGAAACTCATTCAAAGCAACATTTTCGTAAAAATTGCTATTTTTGGCTCTTTGAGCTGTAATTTGACCCCCTTAAAATGCTTCAAAACTCACCAAACTTGGCACACACATCAGGACTGGCAGAAATTGCGATCTAGTGAAAAAAACAAACCTAAAACTCAAAATTGCGCTCTATTGCAATTTTTGAATAAAACACAGAAAAAAACTGCTCCTAGGAAGAGGAAACGGATAAAACTGCTTGTAACTTCTGGTAGGAATGTCGGACAGACATGAAACAAAAACCTCTATGTAGGTCTTACTTAGACCTACATTTTGATAGGTCGCATCTTTCAGTTAAAATCAACAGGACGTTGGCAATTACCCCTTCAAAATAAAAGTTTTGTAAAAAGCCGTCACCTTTTTCCAGACAAAACTGCTTGTAACTTCTGTTAGGAATGTCGTAGAGACATGAAACAAAGACCTCTATGTTGGTCTGACTAAGATCGGGACTCGGGACACGGCGGCGGCGGCGGCAACGGCGGACCGACCAACGCTGCTTGCAGCTTTAATTATTATTATTATTAGGGTCCGCCCTGCAATGGCAAAGGACATCCATGTCCTTTGCCATGCAAGGACCCTATTGAATCTGTAGCGTTTTATTATTATTAGGGTCCGCCCTGCAATGGCAAAGGACATCCATGTCCTTTGCCATGCAAGGACCCTATTGAATCTGTAGCGTTTTATTATTATTCTTATTAGGTCCGCCCTGCAATGGCAAAGGACATCCATGTCCTTTGCCATGCAAGGACCCTATTGAATCTGTAGCGTTTTATTATTATTATTCTTTATTATTATTCCGCACCGTCGCGCCCCAACATCACCCCCTTAACATGCTTCAAAACTCACCAAAGTTGACACACGCGTCGGTCTACCGTGACACCACAACATATTAAGCAACCAAACCCCAAAAATGAAAATTGCGCTCTAGCGCCCCCTAAAAGGAAACAAAAAACAGACTGCTTGTAACTTCCGTTAGGAATGTCGTAGAGACATGAAACAAAAACCTCTGTGTAGGTCTGACTGAGATCTACATTTCCAATAAAAAATGTCTATACCCAAAATCAACCGAAATGTTGCAAAAACTCATTCAAAGCAAAATTTTAGCAAAAAATGCTATTTTTGCCTCTTTGAGCTGCAATTTGACCCCCTTAAAATGCTTCAAAACTCACCAAACTTGGCACACACATCAGGACTGGCAGAAATTGCAATCTAATGAAAAAAAAAAATAAAAAAACTCAAAATTGCACTCTACCCGCAATTTTTTTATAAAACACAGAAAAAACTGCTTCCAGGAAGAAAACACAGACAAAACTGCTTGTAACTTCCGGTAGGAATGTCGGAAAGACATGAAACAAAAACTTCTAGGTAGGTCTGACTTAGACCTACATTTCGATAATCGACATCCTTCGGCAAAAATCAACAGGAAGTTAAAAATTGCCCCTTCAAAATAAAAGTTTTGTGAAAACCCGTCACCTTTTTCAAATCGAAACTCCTCCCAGTGCGTTTGTCGTTTCGGCTTCAAACTCGCACAGGAGAGAGATTGAACCCTTTTAAAAAAAGTGTCGAACAAATTTTTGATAAGTTCTCCGGTTTGGATTTTACGCGCCTTCAAAAAACCCCTGCGCAAAGTTTCCTAAAAAATGTCTTTTTTGCCTCTTTAAACTGTAATTTGACCTACTTAAAATGCTTCAAAGTGCAAGTTGAAGCCCTACTATGCCAAGCAAAAGCCATTTATCAACAACATCCAGAATTGTCGATCTGTAATTTCACCCCCTTAACATGCTTCAAAACTCACCAAATTTTGCACACATATCAGGACTACTAGCAAAAACTGCCATCTAATAAAAAAACAAACCCCCAAAAATCTAAATTGCGCTTAGCGCCCCCTAGGAAAAAACCCAGACAAAACTGCATGTAACTTCTGTTAGAAATGTCGTAGAGACATGAAATAAAAACCTCTATGTTGGTTTGACTAAGATCGGGACCCGGGACACGGCGGCGGCGGCCAACGGCGGACCCGACCAACCGCTGCTTGCAGCTTTAATTATTATTCTTTCTTTCTTCCGCACCGATACTCGCCCTATGCGCTGTATTTTGACCCACTGACCATGCCTCAAAGCACACCAAATTTGACACACGCGTCGGTGAGGAGTTTCTTCCCAACATATTAGGGAGCCGAACCAGAAAAATCAAAATTGCGCTCTAGCGCCCCCTAGGAAAAGACAAAAAATGGATTGCTTGTAACTTCCGGTAGGAATGTCGTAGAGACATGAAACAAAATCCTCTATGTAGAACTGACCGAGACCTAAATTCCCCATCAGAAAACTCCTATACCTAAAATCAACAGAAATTTTGCAAAACCCTTTCAAAGCAAAATTTTCGCCAAAAATGCTATTTTTGCCTCTTTGAGCTGTAATTTGACCCCCTTAAAATGCTTCAAAAACTCACCAAACTTGGCAGACACATCAGGACTGGCAGAAATTGTGATCTAATGAAAAAAAAAATTTCTAAAACTCAAAATTGCGCTCTACAAAATTTTTGGAATGAAACACAGAAAAAACTGCTTCTAGGAAGAAAACACAGACAAAACTGCTTGTAACTTCCGGTAGGAATGTCGGAAAGACATGAAACAAAAACTTCTATGTAGGTCTTACTTAGACCTACATTTTAATAATTGACAGCTAGCAGAAAAAATCAACAGGAAGTTGGCAATTACCCCTTCAAAATAAAAGTTTTCGTGAAAACCCGTCACCTTTTTCAAATCGAAACTCCTCCTAGTGCGTTTGTCGTTTCGGCTTCAAACTCGCACAGGAGAGAGATTGAACCCTTTTAAAAAAAGTGGTCGGACAAAATTGTGATAAGTTCTAAGGTTTTGATTTTACGCGCGTTCAAAGAACCCCTGCGCAAATTTTCCGAAAAAATGTCATTTTTGCCTCTTTGAGCTGTAATTTGACCCCCTTAAAATGCTTCAAAACTCACCAAACTTGGCACACACATCAGGACTGGCAACAATTGCGACCTAGTGAAAAAACCAAACCCCAAAACTCAAAATTGTGCTCTAGCGCCCCCTAGGAATACAACACAGACAAACTACTCCTAGGAAGAAAACAAAGACAAAACTGCTTGTAACTTCCGGTAGGGAATTGTCGTAGAGACATGAAACAAAAACCACTATGTAGGTCTGACCTAGACCTACATTTGAATAATTAACATACTTTGGCAAAAATCAACAGGGAGCTTGATATTTTCACTTCAATACAACAACTGCATTACTTTCACAATGCATTAAATAGTGGCAGCAAGGCTTCTCCTGCCGTGGGGCTCGGGGACAGCAACCCAAGGCGCACTCGCACCTTCGCACCCTAATTTGACCCCCCTTAACATGCTTCAAAACTCACCAAAATTGACACAACACATCGGTATGGAGCGGCAGACCAACTTATTAAGCAACCAAACCCCAAAAATTAAAATTGCAAGCTAGCGCCCCCTAGGAAGAGACAAAAAAGAGACTGCTTGTAACTTCCGTTAGGAATGTCGTAGAGACATAAAACGAAAACCTCTGTGTAGGTCTGACTAAGACCTTACATTTCCAATTAAAAAGGTCTATACCCAAAATCAACAGAAATTTTGCTAAAACTCATTCAAAGCAACATTTTTCGCAAAAAACGCTATTTTTGCCTCTTTGAGCTTTAATTTGACCCCCTTAAAATGCTTCAAAATTCACCAAACTTGGCACACACATCAGGACTGGCAGAAATTGCGATCTAGTGAAAAAACCAAACCTTAACCTCAAAATTGCGCTCTATTGCAATTTTTGAAAAAAAACACAGAAAAACTGCTCCTAGGAAGAGGAAACGGATAAAACTGCTTGTAACTTCTGGTAGGAACGTCGGACAGACATGAAACAAAAAACCTCTGTGTAGGTCTCACTTAGACCTACATTTTGATAGGTGGCATCTTTCAGTTAAAATCAACAGGAAGTTGGCAATTACCCCTTCAAAATAAAAGTTTTGTAAAAAAGCCGTCACCTTTTTTCCAGACAAAACTGCTTGTAACTTCTGTTAGGAATGTCGTAGAGACATGAAACAAAGACCTCTATGTTGGTCTGACTAAGATCGGGACTCGGGACACGGGCGGCGGCGGCGGCGGCCAACGGCGGACCCGACCAACGCTGCTTGCAGCTTTAATTATTATTATTCTTCCGCAACTTTGAACCCTAATTTGACCCACTGACCATGCTCCAAAACTCACCAAATTTGGCACACCACATCGGTAAGGCTTGGCAAAAACACATATTAAGCAACCAAACCCCAAAAATGAAAAATGCGCGCTAGCGCCCCCTACGGAAAAAAAAAACCAGACTGCTTGTAACTTCCGGTAGGAATGTCGTAGAGACATGAAACAAAATCCTCTATGTAGAACTGACCTAGACCTAAATTCCCCATCAGAAACTCCTATACCTAAAATCAACAGAAATTTTGCAAAACCCTTTCAAAGCAAAATTTTCGCCAAAAAACGCTATTTTTGCCTCTTAGAGCTGCAATTTGACCCCCTTAACATGCTTCAAAACTCACTAAACTTGGAACACACATCAGGACTGGCAGAAATTGTGATCTAATGAAAAAAAAAAAAAAAAAATCTCAAAATTGGGCTCTAGCGCAATTTTTCAATAAAACACAGAAAAAACTGCTTCCAGGAAGAAACCACAGACAAAACTGCTTGTAACTTCGGGTAGGAATGCCGGAAAGACATGAAACAAAAACTTCTATGTAGGTCTCACTTAAACCTACATTTTAGTAATTGACAGCTAGCAGAAATAATGAACAGGAAGTTGGCAATTACCCCTTCAAAATAAAAGTTTTGTGAAAACCCGTCACCTTTCTTCAAAAGTTATCTCCTCTGAGCGCGTTTGTCGTTTCGGCTTCAAACTCGCTCAGGAGAGAGTTTGAACCCTTCTGATTAAAAGTATAGATCAAAGTTGTGATAAGTTTTCAGGTTTTGATTTTACGCGCCTTCAAAGATCCGCTGCGCAAAGTTTCCTAAAAAATTTCATTTTCGCCTCTTTGAGCTGTAATTTGACCCCCTTAAAATGCTTCAAAACTCACCAAACTTGGCACACACATCAGGACTGGCAACCATTGTGAGCTGATGAAAAAACCAAACTCCAAAACTCAAAATTGCGCTCTAGCGCCCCCTAGGAATACAACACAGACAATACCATAATTTGACCCCCTTAACATGCTTCAAAACTCACCAAATTTGACACACACATTGGTATGGAGGGGCAGACCAACTTATTAGGTAACCAAACCCCAAAAATTAAAATTGCGCGCTAGCGCCCCCTAGGAAGAGACAAAAAACAGACTGCTTGTAACTTCCGTTAGGAATGTCGTAGAGAGATGAAACAAAAACTTCTGTGTAGGTCTGACTTAGACCTACATTTCCAATAAAAAACGTCTATACCCAAAATCAACAGAAATTTTGCAAAAACTCATTCAAAGCAAAATTTTCGTAAAAAATGCTATTTTTGGCTCTTTCAGCTGTAATTTGACCCCCTTAAAATGCTTCAAAACTCACCAAACTTGGCACACACATCAGGACTGGCAGAAATTGTGATCTAGTGAAAAAAACAAACCTTAAAACTCAAAATTGCACTCTATTGCAATTTTTGAATAAAACACAGAAAAAACTGCTCCTAGGAAGAGGAAACAGATCAAACTGCTTGTAACTTCTGGTAGGAACGTCAGACAGACATGAAACAAAAACCTCAATGTAGGTCTCACTTAGAACTACATTTTGATGATTGATATATTTCAGTTGAAATCAACAGGAAGTTGGCAATTACCCCTTCAAAATAAAAGTTTTGTAAAAAGCCGTCACCTTTTTCCAGACAAAACTGCTTGTAACTTCTGTTAGGAATGTCGTAGAGACATGAAACAAATACCTCTATGTTGGTCTGACTAAGATCGGGACTCGGGACACGGCGGCGGCGGCGGCGGCCAACGGCGGACCCGACCAACGCTGCTTGCAGCTTTAATTATTATTATTATTCTTCCGCAACTTTGAACCCTAATTTGACCCACTGACCATGCTCCAAAACTCACCAAATTTGGCACACACATCGGTAAGGCTTGGCAAAAACACATATTAAGCAACCAAACCCCAAAAATGAAAAATGCGCGCTAGCGCCCCCTACGAAAAAAAAAAACCAGACTGCTTGTAACTTCCGTTAGGAATGTCGTAAAGACATCGAACAAAAACCTCTATGTAGGTCTGACTTAGACCTAAATTCCCCATTAGAAATGCCTATACCTAAAATCAACAGAAATTTGGCAAAAACCCATTCAAAGCAAAATTTTCGCTAAAAAATGCTATTTTTGCCCCTTTGAGCTGTAATTTGACCCCCTTAACATGCTTCAAAACTCACCAAACTTGGAAGACACATCAGGACTGGCAGAAATTGCAATCTAATGAAAAAAAAAAAAAAAAAAAACTCAAAATTGCGCTTTAACGCAATTTTTCAATAAAACACAGAAAAAACTGCTTCCAGGAAGAAAACACAGACAAAACTGCTTGTAACTTCGGGTAGGAATGCCGGAAAGACATGAAACAAAAACTTCTATGTAGGTCTCACTTAGACCTACATTTTAATAATTGACAGCTAGCAGAAAAAATCAACAGGAAGTTGGCAATTACCCCTTCAAAATAAAAGTTTTGTGAAAACCCGTCACCTTTCTTCAAAAGTTATCTCCTCTGAGCGCGTTTGTCGTTTCGGCTTCAAACTCGCACAGGAGAGAGTTTGGACCCTTCTGATTAAAAGTATAGATCAAAGTTGTGATAAGTTTTAAGGTTTTGATTTTACGCGCCTTCAAAGAACCCCTGCGCAAATTTTCCAAAAAAATATCATTTTTACCTCTTTGAGCTGTAATTTGACCCCCTTAAAATGCTTCAAAACTCACCAAACTTGGCACACACATCAGGACTGGCAAAAATTGCGATCTAGTGAAAAAACCAAACCCCAAAACTCAAAATTGTGCTCTAGCGCCCCCTATGAATACAACACAGACAATACCCTAATTTGACCCCCTTAACATGCTTCAAAACTCACCAAATTTGACACACACATCGGTATGGAGCGGCAGACCAACATATTAGGTAACCAAACCCCAAAAATGAAAATTGCGCGCTAGCGCCCCCTAGGAAGATACAAAAAACAGACTGCTTGTAACTTCCGTTAGGAATGTCGTAGAGACATGAAACAAAAACCTCTGTGTAGGTCTGACTTAGACCTACATTTTGATAATTGGCATCTTTCAGTTAAAATCAACAGGAAGTTGCCAATTACCCCTTCAAAATAAAAGTTTTGTAAAAAGCCGTCTCCTTTTTCCAGACAAAACTGCTTGTAACTTCTGTTAGGAATGTCGTAGAGTGATGAAACAAAAACTTCTATGTAGGTCTGACTAAGATCGGGACTCGGGACACGGCAGCGGCGGCGGCGGCCAACGGCGGACCCGACCAACGCTGCTTGCAGCTTTAATTATTATTATTCTTTATTATTCCGCACCGTCGCGCCCCAATTTCACCCCCTTAACATGCTTCAAAACTCACCAAAGTTGACACACACGTCGGTCTACCGTGACACCACAACATATTAAGCAACCAAACCCCAAAAATGAAAATTGCGCTCTAGCGCCCCCTAAAACGACAAAAAAAAACAGACTGCTTGTAACTTCCGTTAGGAATGTCGTAGAGACATGAAACAAAAACCTCTGTGTAGGTCTGACTGAGATCTACATTTCCAATAAAAAATGTCTATACCCAAAATCAACAAAAATGTTGCAAAAACTCATTCAAAGCAAAATTTTAGCAAAAAATGCTATTTTTGCCTCTTTGAGCTGCAATTTGACCCCCTTAAAATGCTTCAAAACTCACCAAACTTGGCACACACATCAGGACTGGCAGAAATTGCAATCTAATGAAAAAAAAAAAAATAAACAACGCAAAATTGCGCTGTAGCGCAATTTTTTAATAAAACACAGAAAAAACTGCTTCCAGGAAGAAAACACAGACAAAACTGCTTGTAACTTCGGGTAGGAATGCCGGAAAGACATGAAACAAAAACTTCTATGTAGGTCTCACTTAGACCTACATTTTAATAATTGACAGCTAGCAGAAATAATCAACAGGAAGTTGGCAATTACCCCTTCAAAATAAAAGTTTTGTAAAAAACCGTCACCTTTTTCAAATCGACACTTCTCCCAGTGCGTTTGTCGTTTCGGCTTCAAACTCGCTCAGGAGAGAGTTTGGACCCTTCTGATTAAAAGTATAGATCAAAGTTTTGATAAGTTTTCAGGTTTTGATTTTACGCGCCTTCAAAGATCCCCTGCGCAAAGTTTCCTAAAAAATGTCCTTTTTGCCTCTTTGAGCTGTAATTTGACCCCCTTAAAATGCTTCTAAACTCACCAAACTTGGCACACACATCAGGACTGGCAGAAATTGCGATCTAGTGAAAAAACCAAACCCCAAAACTCAAAATTGTGCTCTAGCGCCCCCTAGGAATACAACACAGACAAACTGCTCCTAGGAAGAAAACAAAGACAAAACTGCTTGTAACTTCCAGTAGGAATGTCGTAGAGACATGAAACAAAAACCACTATGTAGGTCTGACTTAGACCTACATTTGAATAATTAACATACTTTGCCAAAAATCAACAGGAAGCTTGATATTTTCACTTCAATACAACAACTGCATTACTTTCACAATGCATTAAATAGTGGCACGAAGGCTTCTCCTGCCATGGGGCTCGGGGACAGCAACCCAAGGCGCGCTCGCACCTTCGCACCCTAATTTGACCCCCTTAACATGCTTCAAAACTCACCAAAATTGACACACACATCGGTATGGAGCGGCAGACCAACTTATTAAGCAACCAAACCCCAAAAATGAAAATTGCAAGCTAGCGCCCCCTAGGAAGAGACAAAAAACAGACTGCTTGTAACTTCCGTTAGGAATGTCGTAGAGATATGAAACAAAAACCTCTATGTAGGTCTGACTTAGACCTACATTTCCAATGAAATATTTCTATAACAAAAATCAACAGGAAGTTGGCAAAAACCCCTTCAAAACAAAATTTTTGCAAAAAATGCCTTTTTTGCCTCTTTGAACTGATATTTGACCCCCTTAAAATGCTTCAAAGTGCAAGTTAAAGCTATACTATGCCAAGCGAAAGCCATTTATCAACAACATCCAGAAAGGCAAAACTATAATTTGACCCCCTTAACACGCTTCAAAACTCACCAAATTTTACACACACATCAGGACTGGTGAAAATTGCCATCCAATAAAAAAACCAAACCCCAAAAATGAAAATTGTTCTCTAGCGCCCCCTAGGAAAATAAACTGATAAAACTGCTTGTAAATTCTCTTAGGAATGTCGTAGAGACATGAAACAAAAACTTCTATGTTGGTCTGACTAAGATCGGGACTCGGGACACGGCGGCGGCGGCCAACGGCGGACCCGACCAACGCTGCTTGCAGCTTTAATTATTATTAGGGTCCGCCCTGCCATGTCCTTTGCCATGGCAAGGACCCTATTGAATCTGTAGCGTTTTATTCTTTCTTTATTAGGGTCCGCCCTGCAATGGCAAAGGACATCCATGTCCTTTGCCATGCAAGGACCCTATTGAATCTGCTGCGTTTTATTATTCTTTATTAGGGTCCGCCCTGCAATGGCAAAGGACATCCATGTCCTTTGCCATGCAAGGACCCTATTGAATCTGTAGCGTTTTATTAGGGTCCGCCCTGCAATGGCAAAGGACTCCATGTCCTTTGCCATGCAAGGACCCTATTGAATCTGTAGCGTTTTATTATTATTATTATTATTATTCCGCCGCCTCTTTGAACCTTAATTTGACCCACTGACCATGCTCCAAAACTCACCAAATTTCACACACTCATCAGAACTGGCGAAAATTGCCATCTAATAAAAAAACCAAACCCCAAAAATGAAAAATGCGCTCTAGCGCCCCCTACGAAAATCAAAAAACAGATTGCTCGTAACTTCCGTTAGGAATGTCGTAGAGACATGAAACAAAAACCACTGTGTAGGTCTGACTTAGACCTACTTTTCCAATAAAAACCTCCTATACCTAAAATCAACAGAAATTTTGCAAAAACTCTTTCAAAGCAAAATTTGCGCAAAAAACGCTATTTTTGCCTCTTTGAGCTGTAATTTGACCCACTTAAAATGCTTCAAAACTCACCAAACTTGGCACACACATCAGGACTGGCAGAAATTGCAATCTAATGAAAAAAAAACAAAAAAAAACTCAAAATTGCGCTCTAGCGCAATTTTTCAATAAAACACAGAAAAAAATGCTTCCAGGAAGAAAACGCAGACAAAACTGCTTGTAACTTCGGGTAGGAATGCCGGAAAGACATGAAACAAAAACTTCTATGTAGGTCTCACTTAGACCTACATTTTAGTAATTGACAGCTAGCAAAAATAATACACGGGAAGTTGGCAATTACCCCTTCAAAATAAAAGTTTTGTAAAAACCCGTCACCTTTTTCAAATCGACACTTCTCCCAGTGCGTTTGTCGTTTCGGCTTCAAACTCGCTCAGGAGAGAGTTTGGACCCTTCTGATTAAAAGTATAGATCAAAGTTTTGATAAGTTTTCAGGTTTTGATTTTACACGCCTTCAAAGAACCCCTGCGCAAATGTTCCTAAAAATTGTCATTTTCGCCTGTTTGAGCTGTAATTTGACCCCCTTAAAATGCTTCAAAACTCACCAAACTTAGCACACACATCAGGACTGGCAACAATTGCGAGTTAATGAAAAAACCAAACCCAAAAACTCAAAATTGTGCTCTAGCGCCCCCTAGGAATACAACACAAACAATACCCTAATTTGGCCCCCTTAACATGCTTCAAAACTCACCAAAGTTGACAAACACGTCGGTACGGTGTCCCTCCCCAACATATTAAGCAACCAAACCCCAAAAATGAAAATTGCGCGCTAGCGCCCCCTAGCAAAAAACAAAAACAAATCGCTTGTAACTTCCGTCAGGAATGTCGTAGACACATGAAACAAAAACCTCTGTGTAGGTCTGACTTAGACCTACATTTCCAATAAAAAATGTCTATACCCAAAATCAACAGAAATCTTGCAAAAACTCATTCAAAGCAAAATTTTCGCAAAAAAATGCTATTTTTGCCTCTTTGAGCTGCAATTTGACCCCCTTAAAATGCTTCAAAACTCACCAAACTTGGCACACACATCAGGACTGGCAGAAATTGCGATCTAGTGAAAAAACCAAACCTTAAAACTCAAAATTGCGCTCTATTGCAATTTTTGAAAAAAACACAGAAAAACTGCTCCTAGGAAGAGGAAACGGATAAAACTGCTTGTAACTTCTGGTAGGAACGTCGGACAGACATGAAACAAAAACCTCTATGTAGGTCTCACTTAGACCTACATTTTGATGATTGGCATCTTTCAGTTGAAATCAACAGGAAGTTGGCAATTACCCCTTCAAAATAAAAGTTTTGTAAAAAGCCGTCACCTTTTTCCAGACAAAACTGCTTGTAACTTCTGTTAGGAATGTCGTAGAGACATGAAACAAAGACCTCTATGTTGGTCTGACTAAGATCGGGACTCGGGACACGGCGGCGGCAGCGGCGGCCAACGGCGGACCCGACCAACGCTGCTTGCAGCTTTAATTAGGGTCCGCCCTGCAATGGCAAAGGACATCCATGTCCTTTGCCATGCAAGGACCCTATTGAATCTGCTGCGTTTTATTATTATTATTATTATTATTCCGCAGCTTCGAACCCTAATTTGACCCACTGACCATGCTCCAAAACTCACCAAATTTTAAACACACATCGGTAAGGCTTGGCAAAAACACATATTAAGCAACCAAACCCCAAAATACAAAATTGCGTGCTAGCGCCCCCTATGAAAAAAAAAAAAAAAACTGCTTGTAACTTCCGTTAGGAATGTCGTAGAGACGTGAAACGAAAACCTCTATGTAAGTCTGACTTAGACCTACATTTCATAATAGTATGTTCTCGGGCAAAAATCAACAGAAATTTTGCAAAAACCCATTCAAAGCAAAATTTTTGCAAGAAAATGCTATTTTTGCCTCTTTGAGCTGTAATTTGACCCCCTTAAAATGCTTCAAAACTCACCAAACTTGGCAGACACATCAGGACTGGCAGAAATTGCAATCTAATGAAAAAAAAAAAAAAAAAAACTCAAAATTGCGCTCTAGCTTAATTTTTCAATAAAACACAGAAAAAACTGCTTCCAGGAAGAAACCACAGACAAAACTGCTTGTAACTTCGGGTAGGAATGTCGGAAAGACATGAAACAAAAACTTCTATGTAGGTCTCATTAAGACCTACATTTTAGTAATTGACAGCTAGCAGAAATAATCAACAGGAAGTTGGCAATTACCCCTTCAAAATAAAAGTTTTGTAAAAACCCGTCACCTTTTTCAAATCGAAACTCCTCCCAGTGCGTTTGTCGTTTCGGCTTCAAACTTGCACAGGAGAGGGATTGAACCCTTTTAAAAAAAGTGGTCGGACAAAGTTGTGATAAGTTCTAAGGTTTTGATTTTACGCGCCTTCAAAGAACCCCTGCGCAAATTTTCCAAAAAAATATCATTTTTACCTCTTTGAGCTGTAATTTGACCCCCTTAAAATGCTTCAAAACTCACCAAACTTGGCACACACATCAGGACTGGCAACAATTGCGAGCTAATAAAAAAACCAAACCCAAAAACTCAAAATTGTGCTCTAGCGCCCCCTAGGAATACAACACAAACAATACCCTAATTTGACCCCCTTAACATGCTTCAAAACTCACCAAAGTTGACACACACGTCGGTACGGTGTCCCTCCCCAACATATTAAGCAACCAAACCCCAAAAATGAAAATTGCGCGCTAGCGCCCCCTAGCAAAAAACAAAAACAAATCGCTTGTAACTTCCGTCAGGAATGTCGTAGAGACATGAAACAAAAACCTCTGTGTAGGTCTGACTTAGACCTACATTTCCAATAAAAAATGTCTATACCCAAAATCAACAGAAATCTTGCAAAAACTCATTCAAAGCAAAATTTTCGCAAAAAAATGCTATTTTTGCCTCTTTGAGCTGCAATTTGACCCCCTTAAAATGCTTCAAAACTCACCAAACTTGGCACACACATCAGGACTGGCAGAAATTGCGATCTAGTGAAAAAACCAAACCTTAAAACTCAAAATTGCGCTCTATTGCAATTTTTGAAAAAAACACAGAAAAACTGCTCCTAGGAAGAGGAAACGGATAAAACTGCTTGTAACTTCTGGTAGGAACGTCGGACAGACATGAAACAAAAACCTCTATGTAGGTCTCACTTAGACCTACATTTTGATGATTGGCATCTTTCAGTTGAAATCAACAGGAAGTTGGCAATTACCCCTTCAAAATAAAAGTTTTGTAAAAAGCCGTCACCTTTTTCCAGACAAAACTGCTTGTAACTTCTGTTAGGAATGTCGTAGAGACATGAAACAAAGACCTCTATGTTGGTCTGACTAAGATCGGGACTCGGGACACGGCGGCGGCGGCGGCGGCCAACGGCGGACCCGACCAACGCTGCTTGCAGCTTTAATTATTATTATTATTCCGCAGCTTCGAACCCTAATTTGACCCACTGACCATGCTCCAAAACTCACCAAATTTTAAACACACATCGGTAAGGCTTGGCAAAAACACATATTAAGCAACCAAACCCCAAAATACAAAATTGCGCGCTAGCGCCCCCTATGAAAAAAAAAAAACATACTGCTTGTAACTTCCGTTAGGAATGTCGTAGAGACATGAAACGAAAACCTCTATGTAAATCTGACTTAGACCTACATTTCATAATAGTATGTTCTGGGGCAAAAATCAACAGAAATATTGCAAAAACCCATTCAAAGCAAAATTTTCGCAAAAAAATGCTATTTTTGCCTCTTTGAGCTGTAATTTGACCCCCTTAAAATGCTTCAAAACTCACCAAACTTGGCAGACACATCAGGACTTGCAGAAATTGCAATCTAATGAAAAAAAAAAATAATAAAACTCAAAATTGCGCTCTAGCGCAATTTTTCAATAAAACACAGAAAAAACTGCTTCCAGGAAGAAACCACGGACAAAACTGCTTGTAACTTCCGGTAGGAATGCCGGAAAGACATGAAACAAAAACTTCTATGTAGGTCTCACTTAGACCTACATTTTAATAATTGACAGCTAGCAGAAAAAATCAACAGGAAGTTGGCAATTACCCCTTCAAAATAAAAGTTTTGTAAAAACCTGTCACCTTTTTCAAATCGACACTTCTCCCAGTGCGTTTGTCGTTTCGGCTTCAAACTCGCTCAGGAGAGAGTTTGGACCCTTCTGATTAAAAGTATAGATCAAAGTTTTGATAAGTTTTCAGGTTTTGATTTTACGCGCCTTCAAAGAACCCCTGCGCAAATTTGCCTAAAAAATTTAATTTTTTCCTCTTTGAGCTGTAATTTGACCCCCTTAAAATGCTTCAAAACTCACCAAACTTGGCACACACATCAGGACTGGCAACAATTGCGAGTTAATGAAAAAACCAAACCCAAAAACTCAAAATTGTGCTCTAGCGCCCCCTAGGAATACAACACAAACAATACCCTAATTTGACCCCCTTAACATGCTTCAAAACTCACCAAATTTGACACACACATCGGTATGGAGCGGCAGACCAACTTATTAGGTAACCAAACCCCCAAAATTAAAATTGCGCGCTAGCGCCCCCTAGGAAGGGACAAAAAACAGACTGCTTGTAACTTCCGTTGGGAATGTCGTAGAGACATGGAACAAAAACCTCTATGTAGATCAGACTTAGACCTACATTTCCAATGAAGCACTTCTATAGCAAAAATCAACAGGAAGTTGGCAAAAACCCCTTCAAAACAAAATTTTCGCAAAAAAGTCAATTTCTGCCTCTTTGAACTGAAATTTGACCCCCTTAAAATGCTTCAAACCTCACCAAACTTGGCACACACATCAGGACTGGCAAACATTGCGATCTAGTGAAAAAAACAAACCTTTAAACTCAAAATTGCGCTCTATTGCAATTTTTGAATAAAACACAGAAAAAACTGCTCCTAGGAAGAGGAAACAGATCAAACTGCTTGTAACTTCTGGTAGGAATGTCGGACAGACATGAAACAAAAACCTCAATGTAGGTCTCACTTGGACCTACATTTTGATAATTGGCATCTTTCAGTTAAAATCAACAGGAAGTTGGCAATTACCCCTTCAAAATAAAAGTTTTGTAAAAAGCCGTCACCTTTTTCCAGACAAAACTGCTTGTAACTTCCGTTAGGAATGTCGTAGGGACATGAAACAAAAACCTCTATGTAGGTCTGACTTAGACCTACATTTCCATTAAACACTTCTATACCTAAAATCAACAGGAAGTTGACAAAAACCCCTTCAAACCAAAATATTTGCAAAAAATGCCTTTTTTGCCTCTTTGAACTGATATTTGACCCCCTTAAAATGCTTCAAAGTGCCAGTTAAAGCTATACTATGCCAAGCGAAAGCCATTTATCAACAACATCCAGAAACACCAATTTGTAATTTGACCCCCTTAACATGCTTCAAAACTCACCAAATTTTACACACACAACAGGACTGGTGAAAATTGCCATCCAATAAAAAAACAAACCCCAAAAATGAAAATTGTGCTCTAGCTCCCCCTAGGAAAAAAAACTGACAAAACTGCTTGTAAATTCTGTTAGGAATGTCGTAGAGACATGAAACAAAGACCTCTATGTTGGTCTGACTAAGATCGGGACTCGGGACACGGCGGCGGCGGCGGCGGCCAACGGCGGACCCGACCAACGCTGCTTGCAGCTTTAATTAGGGTCCGCCCTGCCAGCAAAGGACATCCATGTCCTTTGCTAAGGCAAGGACCCTATTGAATCTGTAACGTTTCTTATTATTATTCTTTATTATTATTCTTCCGCACCGTCGCGCCCCAATATCACCCCTTTAACATATTCCAAAACTCACCAAAGTTGACACACGCGTCGGTCTACCGTGACACCACAACATATTAAGCAACCAAACCCCAAAAATGAAAAATGCGCGCTAGCGCCCCCTACGAAAAAAAAAAAACAGACTGCTTGTAACTTCCGGTAGGAATGTCGTAGAGACATGAAACAAAATCCTCTATGTAGAACTGACCTAGACCTAAATTCCCCATCAGAAACTCCTATACCTAAAATCAACAGAAATTTTGCAAAACCCTTTCAAAGCAAAATTTTTGCCAAAAAATGCTATTTTTGCCTCTTTGAGCTGCAATTTGACCCCCTTAAAATGCTTCAAAACTCACCAAACTTGGCACACACATCAGGACTAGCAGAAATTGTGATCTAATGAAAAAAAAAAAAAAAAAATCTCAAAATTGTGCTCTAGCGCAATTTTTCAATAAAACACAGAAAAAACTGCTTCCAGGAAGAAACCACAGACAAAACTGCTTGTAACTTCGGGTAGGAATGCAGGAAAGACATGAAACAAAAACTTCTATGTAGGTCTCATTAAGACCTACATTTTAGTAATTGACAGCTAGCAGAAATAATCAACAGGAAGTTGGCAATTACCCCTTCAAAATAAAAGTTTTGTAAAAACCCGTCACCTTTTTCAAATCGAAACTCCTCCCAGTGCGTTTGTCGTTTCGGCTTCAAACTCGCACAGGAGAGAGATTGAACCCTTTTAAAAAAAGTGGTCGGACAAAGTTGTGATAAGTTCTAAGGTTTTGATTTTACGCGCCTTCAAAGATCCCCTGCGCAAATTTTCCAAAAAAATATCATTTTTACCTCTTTGAGCTGTAATTTGACCCCCTTAAAATGCTTCAAAACTCACCAAACTTGGCACACACATCAGGACTGGCAACAATTGCGAGCTAATGAAAAAACCAAACCCCAAAACTCAAATTTGTGCTCTAGCGCCCCCTAGGAATACAACACAGACAATACCCTAATTTGACCCCCTTAACATGCTTCAAAACTCACCAAATTTGACACACACATTGGTATGGAGCGGCAGACCAACTTATTAGGTAAACAACCCCCAAAAATGAAAATTGCGCGCTAGCGCCCCCTAGGAAGAGACAAAAAACAGACTGCTTGTAACTTCCGTTAGGAATGTCGTAGAGAGATGAAACAAAAACCTCTGTGTAGGTCTGACTTAGACCTACATTTCCAATAAAAAACGTCTATACCCAAAATCAACAGAAATTTTGCAAAAACTCATTCAAAGCAAAATTTTCGTAAAAAATGCTAGTTTTGGCTCTTTCAGCTGTAATTTGACCCCCTTAAAATGCTTCAAAACTCACCAAACTTGGCACACACATCAGGACTGGCAGAAATTGTGATCTAGTGAAAAAAACAAACCTTAAAACTCAAAATTGCACTCTATTGCAATTTTTGAATAAAACACAGAAAAAACTGCTCCTAGGAAGAGGAAACAGATCAAACTGCTTGTAACTTCTGGTAGGAATGTCAGACAGACATGAAACAAAAACCTCAATGTAGGTCTCACTTAGACCTACATTTTGATGATTGGCATCTTTCAGTTGAAATCAACAGGAAGTTGGCAATTACCCCTTCAAAATAAAAGTTTTGTAAAAAGCCGTCACCTTTTTCCAGAAAAAAATGCTTGTAACTTCTGTTAGGAATGTCGTAGAGACATGAAACAAAGACCTCTATGTAGGTCTGACTAAGATCGGGACTCGGGACACGGCGGCGGCGGCGGCGGCCAACGGCGGACCCGACCAACGCTGCTTGCAGCTTTAATTATTCTTATTATTATTCTTTCTTTCTTCCGCACCGATACTCGCCTATGCGCTGTATTTTGACCCACTGACCATGCCTCAAAGCACACCAAATTTGACACACGCGTCGGTGAGGAGTTTCTTCCCAACATATTAGGGAGCCGAACCAGAAAAATCAAAATTGCGCTCTAGCGCCCCCTAGGAAAAGACAAAAAATGGATTGCTTGTAACTTCCGGTAGGAATGTCGTAGAGACATGAAACAAAATCCTCTATGTAGAACTGACCGAGACCTAAATTCCCCATCAGAAACTCCTATACCTAAAATCAACAGAAATTTTGCAAAACCCTTTCAAAGCAAAATTTTCGCCAAAAATGCTATTTTTGCCTCTTTGAGCTGTAATTTGACCCCCTTAAAATGCTTCAAAACTCACCAAACTTGGCACACACATCAGGACTGGCAGAAATTGTGATCTAATGAAAAAAAAAATTTCTAAAACTCAAAATTGCGCTCTACAAAATTTTTGGAATGAAACACAGAAAAAACTGCTTCTAGGAAGAAAACACAGACAAAACTGCTTGTAACTTCCGGTAGGAATGTCGGAAAGACATGAAACAAACACTTCTATGTAGGTCTTACTTAGACCTACATTTTAATAATTGACAGCAAGCAGAAAAAATCAACAGGAAGTTGGCAATTACCCCTTCAAAATAAAAGTTTTCGTGAAAACCCGTCACCTTTTTCAAATCGAAACTCCTCCCAGTGCGTTTGTCGTTTCGGCTTCAAACTCGCACAGGAGAGAGATTGAACCCTTTTAAAAAAAGTGGTCGGACAAAATTGTGATAAGTTTTAAGGGTTTGATTTTACGCGCCTTCAAAGAACCCCTGCGCAAATTTTCGTAAAAAATTTCGTTTTTGCCTCTTTGAGCTGTAATTTGACCCCCTTAAAATGCTTCAAAGCTCACCAAACTTGGCACACACATCAGGACTGGCAACAATTGCGAGCTGATGAAAAAACCAAACCTCAAAACTCAAAATTGTGCTCTAGCGCCCCCTAGCAATACAACACAGACAAACTGCTCCTAGGAAGAAACAAATACAAAACTGCTTGTAACTTCCGGTAGGAATGTCAGAGAGACATGAAACAAAAACCACTATGTAGGTCTGACTTAGACCTACATTTGAATAATTAACATACTTTGGCAAAAATCAACAGGAAGCTTGATATTTTCACTTCAATACAAAAACTGCATTACTTTCACAATGCATTAAATAGTGTCACCAAGGCTTCTCCTGCCGTGGGGCTCGGGGACAGCAACCCAAGGCGCGCTCGCACTTTCGCACCCTTATTTGACCCCCTTAACATGCTTCAAAACTCACCAAATTTGATTCACACATCGGTATGGAGCGGCAGACCAACTTATTAAGCAACCAAATACCAAAAATGAAAATTGCGCGCTAGCGCCACCTAGGAAGAGACAAAAAACAGACTGCTTGTAACTTCCGTTAGGAATGTCGTAGGGACATGAAACAAAAACCTCTATGTAGGTCTGACTTAGACCTACATTTCCGTTAAACACTTCTATACCTAAAATCAACAGGAAGTTGACAAAAACCCCTTCAAAACAAATTTTTTGCAAAAAATGCCTTTTTTGCCTCTTTGAACTGATATTTGACCCCCTTAAAATGCTTCAAAGTGCAAGTTAAAGCTATACAATGCCAAGTGAAAGCCATTTATCAACAACATCCAGAAACGCAGATCTGTAATTTGACCCCCTTAACATGCTTCAAAACTCACCAAATTTTACACACACATCAGGACTGGTGAAAATTGCCATCCAATAAAAAAAGCAAACCCCAAAAATGAAAATTGTGCTCTAGCGCCCCCTAGGAAAATAAACTGATAAAACTGCTTGTAAATTCTGTTAGGAATGTCGTAGAGTGATGAAACAAAAACTTCTATGGAGGTCTGACTAAGATCGGGATTCGGGACACGGCGGCGGCGGCGGCGGCGGCCAACGGCGGCGGCCAACGGCGGACCCGACCAACGCTGCTTGCAGCTTTAATTATTATTATTATTTTTCCGCAACTTTGAACCCTAATTTGACCCACTGACCATGCTCCAAAACTCACCAAATTTGGCACACACATCGGTAAGGCTTGCCAAAAACACGTATTAAGCAACCAAACCCCAAAAATGAAAAATGCGCGCTAGCGCCCCCTACGAAAAAAAAAAAACAGACTGCTTGTAACTTCCGGTAGGAATGTCGTAGAGACATGAAACAAAATCCTCTATGTAGAACTGACCTAGACCTAAATTCCCCATCAGAAACTCCTATACCTAAAACCAACAGAAATTTTGCAAAACCCTTTCAAAGCAAAATTTTCGCCAAAAAACGCTATTTTTGCCTCTTTGAGCTGCAATTTGACCCCCTTAAAATGCTTCAAAACTCACCAAACTTGGCACACACATCAGGACTGGCAGAAATTGTGATCTAATGAAAAAAAAAAAAAAAAAATCTCAAAATTGTGCTCTAGCGCAATTTTTCAATAAAACACAGAAAAAACTGCTTCCAGGAAGAAACCACAGACAAAACTGCTTGTAACTTCGGGTAGGAATGCCGGAAAGACATGAAACAAAAACTTCTATGTAGGTCTCATTAAGACCTACATTTTAGTAATTGACAGCTAGCAGAAATAATCAACAGGAAGTTGGCAATTACCCCTTCAAAATAAAAGTTTTGTAAAAACACGTCACCTTTTTCAAATCGAAACTCCTCCCAGTGCGTTTGTCGTTTCGGCTTCAAACTCGCACAGGAGAGAGATTGGACCCTTTTAAAAAAAGTGGTCGGACAAAGTTGTGATAAGTTTTATGGTTTTGATTTTATGCGCCTTCAAAGAACCCCTGCGCAAATTTTCCGAAAAAATGTCATTTTTGCCTATTTGAGCTGTAATTTGACCCCCTTAAAATGCTTCAAAACACACCAAACTTGGCACACACATCAGGACTGGCAACAATTGCGACCTAGTGAAAAAACCAAACCCCAAAACTCAAAATTGTGCTCTAGCGCCCCCTAGGAATACAACACAGACAAACTACTCCTAGGAAGAAAACAAAGACAAAACTGCTTGTAACTTCCGGTAGGAATGTCGTAGAGACATGAAACAAAAACCACTATGTAGGTCTGACCTAGACCTACATTTGAATAATTAACATACTTTGGCAAAAATCAACAGGAAGCTTGATATTTTCACTTCAATACAACAACTGCATTACTTTCACAATGCATTAAATAGTGGCAGCAAGGCTTCTCCTGCCGTGGGGCTCGGGGACAGCAACCCAAGGCGCGCTCGCACATTCGCACCCTAATTTGACCCCCTTAACATGCTTCAAAACTCACCAAATTTGACACACACATCGGTATGGAGCGGCAGACCAACTTATTAAGCAACCAAACCCCAAAAATTAAAATTGCAAGCTAGCGCCCCATAGGAAGAGACAAAAAACAGACTGCTTGTAACTTCCGTTAGGAATGTCGTAGAGACATGAAACAAAAACCTCTGTGTAGGTCTGACTAAGACCTACATTTCCAATAAACACTTCTATACCTAAAATCAACAGGAAGTTGGCAAAAACCCCTTTAAAACAATTTTTTTGCAAAAAATGCCTTTTTTGCCTCTTTGAACTGAAATTTGACCCCCTTAAAATGCTTCAAAGTGCAAGTTAAAGCTATACAATGCCAAGCGAAAGCCATTTATCAACAACATCCAGAAACGCAAATCTATAATTTGACCCCCTTAACATGCTTCAAAACTCACCAAATTTTACACACACATCAGGACTGGTGAAAATTGCCATCCAATAAAAAAACAAATCCCAAAAATGAAAATTGTGCTCTAGCTCCCCCTAGGAAAAAAAAATTACAAAACTGCTTGTAAATTCTGTTAGGAATGTCGTAGAGTGATGAAATAAAAACTTCTATGTAGGTCTGACTAAGATCGGGACTCGGGACACGGCGGCGGCGGCGGACCCGACCAACGCTGCTTGCAGCTTTAATTAGGGTCCGCCCTGCAATGGCAAAGGACATCCATGTCCTTTGCCATGCAAGGACCCTATTGAATCTGCTGCGTTTTATTAGGGTCCGCCCTGCAATGGCAAAGGACATCCATGTCCTTTGCCATGCAAGGACCCTATTGAATCTGTAGCGTTTTATTATTATTCTTTATTATTATTCTTCCGCACCGTCGCGCCCCAATATCACCCCTTTAACATATTCCAAAACTCACCAAAGTTGACACACGCGTCGGTCTACCGTGACACCACAACATATTAAGCAACCAAACCCCAAAAATGAAAAATGCGCGCTAGCGCCCCCTACGAAAAAAAAAAAACAGACTGCTTGTAACTTCCGGTAGGAATGTCGTAGAGACATGAAACAAAATCCTCTATGTAGGTCTGACTTAGACCTAAATTCCCCATCAGAAACTCCTATACCTAAAATCAACAGAAATTTTGCAAAACCCTTTCAAAGCAAAATTTTCGCCAAAAAACGCTATTTTTGCCTCTTTGAGCTGCAATTTGACCCCCTTAAAATGCTTCAAAACTCACCAAACTTGGCACACACATCAGGACTGGCAGAAATTGTGATCTAATGAAAAAAAAAAAAAAAAAATCTCAAAATTGTGCTCTAGCGCAATTTTTCAATAAAACACAGAAAAAACTGCTTCCAGGAAGAAACCACAGACAAAACTGCTTGTAACTTCGGGTAGGAATGCCGGAAAGACATGAAACAAAAACTTCTATGTAGGTCTCATTAAGACCTACATTTTAGTAACTGACAGCTAGCAGAAATAATCAACAGGAAGTTGGCAATTACCCCTTCAAAATAAAAGTTTTGTAAAAACCCGTCACCTTTTTCAAATCGAAACTCCTCCCAGTGCGTTTGTCGTTTCGGCTTCAAACTCGCACAGGATAGAGATTGAACCCTTTTAAAAAAAGTGGTCGGACAAAGTTGTGATAAGTTCTAAGGTTTTGATTTTACGCGCCTTCAAAGAACCCCTGCGCAAATTTTCCAAAAAAATATCATTTTTACCTCTTTGAGCTGTAATTTGACCCCCTTAAAATGCTTCAAAACTCACCAAACTTGGCACACACATCAGGACTGGCAGAAATTGCGATCTAGTGAAAAAACCAAACCTTAAACCTCAAAATTGCGCTCTATTGCAATTTTTGAAAAAAACACAGAAAAACTGCTCCTAGGAAGAGGAAACGGATACAACTGCTTGTAACTTCTGGTAGGAACGTCGGACAGACATGAAACAAAAACCTCTGTGTAGGTCTCACTTAGACCTACATTTTGATAGGTGGCATCTTTCAGTTAAAATCAACAGGAAGTTGGCAATTACCCCTTCAAAATAAAAGTTTTGTAAAAAGCCGTCACCTTTTTCCAGACAAAACTGCTTGTAACTTCTGTTAGGAATGTCGTAGAGACATGAAACAAAGACCTCTATGTTGGTCTGACTAAGATCGGGACTCGGGACACGGCGGCGGCGGCGGCGGCCAACGGCGGACCCGACCAACGCTGCTTGCAGCTTTAATTATTATTATTGTTTATTCCGCTCCTTCGCACCCTAATTTGACCCCCTTAACATGCTTCAAAACTCACCAAAGTTGACACACACGTCGGTACGGTGGGCCTTCCCAACTTATTAAGCAACCAAACCCCAAAAATCAAAATTGCGCTCTAGCGCCCCCTAAAACGAAAAAAAAAACAGACTGCTTGTAACTTCCGTTAGGAATGTCGTAGAGACATGAAACAAAAACCTCTATGTAGGTCTGACTTAGACCTAAATTCCATAATTGTATCTTCTGGGGCCAAAATCAACAAAAAATTTTCAAAAACCCATTCAAAGCCAAATTTTCACAAAAAAATGCAATTTTTGCCTCTTTGAGCTGTAATTTGCCCCCCTTAAAATGCTTCAAAACTCACCAAACTTGGCACACACATCAGGACTGGCAGAAATTGCGATCTAATGAAAAAAAAAAAAAAAAAAAATCTAAATTGCGCTCTAGCGCAATTTTTGAATAAAACACAGAAAAAACTGCTTCCAGGAAGAAAACATAGACAAAACTGCTTGTAACTTCCGGTAGGAATGTCGGAAAGACATGAAACAAAAACTTCTATGTAGGTCTTACTTAGACCTACATTTTAATAATTGACAGCTAGCAGAAAAAATCAACAGGAAGTTGGCAATTACCCCTTCAAAATAAAAGTTTTCGTGAAAACCCGTAACCTTTTTCAAATCAAAACTCCTCCCAGTGCGTTTGTCGTTTCGGCTTCAAACTCGCACAGGAGAGAGATTGAACCCTTTTAAAAAAAGTGGTCGGACAAAATTGTGATAAGTTTTAAGGGTTTGATTTTACGCGCCTTCAAAGATCCCCTGCGCAAATTTTCCTAAAAAAGATAATTTTTACCTCTTTGAGCTGTAATTTGACCCCCTTAAAATGCTTCAAAACTCACCAAACTTGGCACACACATCAGGACTGGCAACAATTGCGAGCTGATGAAAAAACCAAACCCCAAAACTCAAAATTGTGCTCTAGCGCCCCCTAGGAATACAACACAGACAAACTACTCCTAGGAAGAAAACAAAGACAAAACTGCTTGTAACTTCCGGTAGGAATGTCGTAGAGACATGAAACAAAAACCACTATGTAGGTCTGACTTAGACCTACATTTGAATAATTAACATACTTTGGCAAAAATCAACAGGGAACTTGATATTTTCACTTCAATACAACAACTGCATTACTTTCACAATGCATTAAATAGTGTCACCAAGGCTTCTCCTGCCGTGGGGCTCGGGGACAGCAACCCAAGGCGCGCTCGCACCTTCGCACCCTAATTTGACCCCCTTAACTTGCTTCAAAACTCACCAAAATTGACGCACACATCGGTATGGAGCGGCAGACCAACCTATTAAGCAACCAAACCCCGAAAATGAAAATTGCGCGCTAGCGCCCCCTAGGAAGAGACAAAAAACAGACTGCTTGTAACTTCCGTTAGGAATGTCGTAGAGACATGAAACAAAAACCTCTGTGTAGGTCTGACTTAGACCTACATTTCCAATAAACACTGCTGTACCTAAAATCAACAGGAAGTTGGCAAAAACCCCTTCAAAACAAAATTTTCGCAAAATATGCCTTTTTTGCCTCTTTGAACTGAATTTTGACCCCCTTAAAATGCTTCAAAGTGCAAGTTAGAGCAATACAATGCCAAGCGAAAGCCATTTATCAACAACATCCAGAAACGCAAATCTATAATTTGACCCCCTTAACATGCTTCAAAACTCACCAAATTTTACACACACATCAGGACTGGTGAAAATTGCCATCCAATAAAAAAACCAAACCCCAAAAATGAAAATTGTGCTCTAGCGCCCCCTAGGAAAATAAACTGATAAAACTGCTTGTAAATTCTGTTAGGAATGTCGTAGACTGATGAAACAAAAACTTCTATGGAGGTCTGACTAAGATCGGGACTCGGGACACGGCGGCGGCGGCGGCGGCCAACGGCGGACCCGACCAACGCTGCTTGCAGCTTTAATTAGGGTCCGCCCTGCCAGCAAAGGACATCCATGTCCTTTGCCATGGCAAGGACCCTATTGAATCTGTAGCGTTTATTATTATTAGGGTCCGCCCTGCCAGCAAAGGACATCCATGTCCTTTGCTAAGGCAAGGACCCTATTGAATCTGTAGCGTTTTATTATTATTATTATTCTTTATTATTCCGCTCCGTCGCGCCCCAACATCACCCCCTTAACATGCTTCAAAACTCACCAAAGTTGACACACGCGTCGGTCTACCGTGACACCACAACATATTAAGCAACCAAACCCCAAAAATGAAAATTGCGCTCTAGCGCCCCCTAAAACAAAACAAAAAACAGACTGCTTGTAACTTCCGTTAGGAATGTCGTAGAGACATGAAACAAAAACCTCTGTGTAGGTCTGACTGAGATCTACATTTCCAATAAAAAATGTCTATACCCAAAATCAACAGAAATTTAGCAAAAACTCATTCAAAGCAAAATTTTTGCAAAAAATGCTATTTTTGCCTCTTTGAGCTGCAATTTGACCCCCTTAAAATGCTTCAAAACTCACCAAACTTGGCACACACATCAGGACTGGCAGAAATTGCAATCTAATGAAAAAAAAAAAAAAAAAAACTCAAAATTGCGCTCTAGCGCAATTTTTTAATAAAACACAGAAAAAACTGCTTCCAGGAAGAAAACACAGACAAAACTGCTTGTAACTTCGGGTAGGAATGCCGGAAAGACATGAAACAAAAACTTCTAGGTAGGTCTGACTTAGACCTACATTTCGATATTTGACATCCTTCGGCAAAAATCAACAGGAAGTTAAAAATTGCCCCTTCAAAATAAAAGTTTTGTGAAAACCCGTCACCTTTTTCAAATCGACACTCCTCCCAGTGCGTTTGTCGTTTCGGCTTCAAACTCGCACAGGAGAGAGTTTGAACCCTTCTGATTAAAAGTATAGATCAAAGTTTTGATAAGTTCTCAGGTTTTGATTTTACGCGCCTTCAAAGAACCCCTGCGCAAATTTTCCTAAAAAATGTCGTTTTTGCCTCTTTGAGCTGTAATTTGACCTACTTAAAATGCTTCAAAGTGCAAGTTAAAGCTCTGTTATGCAGACCGAAAGCCATTTATCAACAACATCCAGAATCGCCGATCTGTAATTTCACCCCCTTAACATGCTTCAAAACTCACCAAATTTTGCACACACATCAGGACTGGCAATAACTGCCAACTAACAAAAAACCAAACCCCAAAAATTGAAATTGCGCTTAGCGCCCCCTAGGAAAAAACCCAGACAAAACTGCATGTAACTTCTGTTAGAAATGTCGTATAGACATGGAATAAAAACCTCTATGTTGGTTTGACTAATATCGGGACTCGGGACACGGCGGCGGCGGCGGCGGACCCGACCAACGCTGCTTGCAGCTTTAATTAGGGTCCGCACTGCCAGCAAAGGACTCTGTCCTTTGCCATGGCAAGGACCCTATTGAATCTGTAACGTTTTATTCTTTCTTTATTATTATTATTATTATTCCGCCGCCTCTTTGAACCTTAATTTGACCCACTGACCATGCCTCAAAACTCACCAAATTTCACACACTCATCGGAACTGGCGAAAATTGCCATCTAATAAAAAAACCAAACCCCAAAAATGAAAAATGCGCGCTAGCGCCCCCTACGAAAAAAAAAAAACAGACTGCTTGTAACTTCCATTAGGAATGTCGTAAAGACATGGAACGAAAACCTCTATGTAGGTCTGACTTAGACCTAGATTCCCCATCAGAAATGCCTATACCCAAAATCAACAGAAATTTTCCAAAAACTCATTCAAAGCAAAATTTTCGCAAAAAATTGTATTTTTGCCTCTTTGAGCTGCAATTTGACCCCCTTAAAATGCTTCAAAACTCACCAAACTTGGCACACACATCAGGACTGGCAGAAATTGCGATCTAATGAAAAAAAAAAAAAAAAAAACTCAAAATTGCGCTCTAGCGCAATTTTTCAATAAAACACAGAAAAAACTGCTTCCAGGAAGAAAACACAGACAAAACTGCTTGTAACTTCCGGTAGGAATGCCGGAAAGACATGAAACAAAAACTTCTAGGTAGGTCTGACTTAGACCTACATTTCGATAATTTACATCCTTCGGCAAAAATCAACAGGAAGTTAAAAATTGCCCCTTCAAAATAAAAGTTTTGTGAAAACCCGTCACCTTTCTTCAAAAGTTATCTCCTCTGAGCCCGTTTGTCGTTTCGGCTTCAAACTCGCACAGGAGAGAGTTTGGACACTTCTGATTAAAAGTATAGATCAAAGTTTTGATTACTGCTCCGGTTTGGATTTTACGCGCCTTCAAAAAACCCCTGCGCAACTTTTCCTAAATAATTACGTTTTTGCCTCTTTGAGCTGTAATTTGACCCACTTAAAATGCTTCAAAGTGCTAGTTAAAGCTCTGTTATGCAGACCGAAAGCCATTTATCAACAACATCCAGAATCGCCGATCTGTAATTTCACCCCCTTAACATGCTTCAAAACTCACCAAATTTTACACACATATCAGGACTGGCAAAAACTGCCATCTAATAAAAAACCAAACCCCAAAAATCTAAATTGCGCTTAGCGCCCCCTAGGAAAAAACCCAGACAAAACTGCATGTAACTTCTGTTAGAAATGTCGTAGAGACATGAAATAAAAACCTCTATGTTGGTTTGACTAAGATCGGGACCCGGGACACGGCGGCGGCGGCCAACGGCGGACCCGACCAACGCTGCTTGCAGCTTTAATTAGGGTCCGCCCTGCAATGGCAAAGGACATCCATGTCCTTTGCCATGCAAGGACCCTATTGAATCTGCTGCGTTTTATTATTATTCTTTATTATTCCGCCGCCGTTTCCAGCTGAAATTTGACCCACTTAACATGCTTCAAAACTCACCATATTTGACACACACATCAGGATCTGCGAAAATTGCCATCTAATAAAAAAACCGAGCACTAAAAATCAAAATTGCGCGCTAGCGCCCCCTAGGAAGAAACAAAAAACGGACTGCTTGTAACTTCCATTAGGAATGTCGTAGAGACTTGAAACAAAAACCTATATGTAGGTCTGACTTGGATGAACATTTCCAATAAAAATGTTCTATACCTAAAATCAACAGGAAGTTGGCAAAAACGCCTCCAAAGCAAAATTTTCGCAAAAAATGCTATTTTTGCCTCTTTGAGCTGTAATTTGACCCCCTTAAAATGCTTCAAAACTCACCAAACTTGGCACACACCTCAGGACTGGCAGAAATTGCGATCTAATGAAAATAAAAAATAATAAAACTCAAAATTGCGCTCTAGCGCAATTTTTGAATAAAACACAGAAAAAACTGCTCCTAGGAAGAGAAAACAGACAAAACTGCTTGTAACTTCCAGTAGGAATGTCGGACAGACATGAAACAAAAACTTCTAGGTAGGTCTGACTTAGACCTACATTTCGATAATTTACATCCTTCGGCTAAAATCAACAGGAAGTTAAAAATTGCCCCTTCAAAATAAAAGTTTTGTGAAAACCCGTCACCTTTTTCAAATCGACACTTCTCCCAGTGCGTTTGTCGTTTCGGCTTCAAACTCGCACAGGAGAGAGTTTGGACACTTCTGATTAAAAGTATAGATCAAAGTTTTGATTACTGCTCCGGTTTGGATTTTACGCGCCTTCAAAAAACCCCTGTGCAAATTTTCCTAAAAAATGTATTTTTTGCCTCTTTGAGCTATAATTTGACCCCCTTAAAATGCGTCAGAGTGCAAGTTAAAGCTCTGTTATGCAGACCGAAAGCCATTTATCAACAACATCCAGAATCCCTGATCTGTAATTTCACCCCCTTAACATAATTCAAAACTCACCAAATTTTACACACACATCAGGACTGCCGAAAATTGACATCTAATAAAAAAGCAAACCCCAAAAGTCAAAATTGCGCTCCAGCGCCCCCTAGGAAAAAACCCAGAAAAAACTGCTTGTAACTTCCGTTAGGAATGTCGTAGAGACATGAAACAAAAACCTCTATGTAGGTCTGACTTAGACCTACATTTCATAAAATACTTCTATACCTAAAATCAACAGGAAGTTGGCAAAAACCCCTTCAAAACAAAATATTTGCAAAAAATGCATTTTTTGCCTCTTTGAACTGATATTTGGCCCCCTTAAAATGCTTCAAAGTGCAAGTTAAAGCTATACTATGCCAAGCGAAAACCATTTACCAACAACATCCAGAAACGCCAATCTGTAATTTGACCCCCTTAACATGCTTCAAAACTCCCCAAATTTGACACACACGTCGGTATGGAGCGGCAGACCAACTTATTAAGCAACCAAACCCCAAAAATGAAAATTGCGCGCTAGCGCCCCCTAGGAAGGGACAAAAAACAGACTGCTTGTAACTTCCGTTAGGAATGTCGTAGAGACATGAAACAAAAACCTCTATGTAGGTCTGACTTAGACCTACATTTTATAAAATACTTCTATACCTATAATCAACAGGAAGTTGACAAAAACCCCTTCAAAACAACATTTTTGCAAAAAATGCCTTTTTTTGCCTCTTTGAACTGATATTTGACCCCCTTCAAATGCTTCAATGTGCAAGTTAAAGCTATACAATGCCAAGTGAAAGCCATTTATCAACAACATCCAGAAACGCAAATCTGTAATTTGACCCCCTTAACATGCTTCAAAACTCACCAAATTTTACACACACATCAGGACTGGTGAAAATTGCCATCCAATAAAAAAACCAAACCCCAAAAATGAAAATTGTGCTCTAGCGCCCCCTAGGAAAATAAACTGATAAAACTGCTTGTAAATTCTGTTAGGAATGTCGTAGAGTGATGAAACAAAAACTTCTATGGAGGTCTGACTAAGATCGGGACTCGGGACACGGCGGCGGCGGCCAACGGCGGACCCGACCAACGCTGCTTGCAGCTTTAATTATTATTCTTTCTTTCTTTCTTTCTTCCGCACCGTCGCGCCCCAACATCACCCTCTTAACATATTTCAAAACTCACCAAATTTGACACACACGTCGGTCTTTCATGCCTTCCCAACATATTAGGCAGCCAAATCATAAAAATCAAAATTGCGCAATAGCGCCCCCTAGGAAGAAAAAAAAAACAGACTGCTTGTAACTTCCGTTAGGAATGTCGTAGAGACATGAAACAAAAACCTCTGTGTAGGTCTGACTGAGATCTACATTTCCAATAAAAAATGTCTATACCCAAAATCAACAGAAATTTAGCAAAAACTCATTCAAAGCAAAATTTTAGCAAAAAATGCTATTTTTGCCTCTTTGAGCTGCAATTTGACCCCCTTAAAATGCTTCAAAACTCACCAAACTTGGCACACACATCAGGACTGGCAGAAATTGCAATCTAATGAAAAAAAAAAAAAAAAAAACTCAAAATTGCGCTATAGCGCAATTTTTTAATAAAACACAGAAAAAACTGCTTCCAGGAAGAAAACACAGACAAAACTGCTTGTAACTTCCGGTAGGAATGCCGGAAAGACATGAAACAAAAACTTCTAGGTAGGTCTGACTTAGACCTACATTTCGATAACTGACATCCTTCGGCAAAAATCAACAGGAAGTTAAAAATTGCCCCTTCAAAATAAAAGTTTTGTGAAAACCCGTCACCTTTTTCAAATCGACACTCCTCCCAGTGCGTTTGTCGTTTCGGCTTCAAACTCGCACAGGAGAGAGTTTGAACCCTTCTGATTAAAAGTATAGATCAAAGTTTTGATAAGTTCTCAGGTTTTGATTTTACGCGCCTTCAAAGAACCCCTGCGCAAATTTTCCTAAAAAATGTCGTTTTTGCCTCTTTGAGCTGTAATTTGACCTACTTAAAATGCTTCAAAGTGCAAGTTAAAGCTCTGTTATGCAGACCGAAAGCCATTTATCAACAACATCCAGAATCGCCAATCTGTAATTTCACCCCCTTAACATGCTTCAAAACTCACCAAATTTTGCACACACATCAGGACTGGCAATAACTGCCAACTAACAAAAAACCAAACCCCAAAAATCGAAATTGCGCTTAGCGCCCCCTAGGAAAAAACCCAGACAAAACTGCATGTAACTTCTGTTAGAAATGTCGTATAGACATGGAATAAAAACCTCTATGTTGGTTTGACTAATATCGGGACTCGGGACACGGCGGCGGCGGCGGCGGCGGACCCGACCAACGCTGCTTGCAGCTTTAATTATTATTATTCTTTATTATACCGCACCGTCGCACCCCAATTTCACCCCCTCAACAAGCTCCAAAACTCACCAAATTTGACACACACATCGGTGCGGTGGACCTTCCCAACCTATTAAGCAACCAAACCCCAAAAATGAAAATTGCGCGCTAGCGCCCCCTAGGAAGAGAAAAAAAACAGACTGCCTGTAACTTCCGTTAGGAATGTCGTAGAGACATGAAACAAAAACCTCTATGTAGGTCTGACTTAGATCTACATTTCCAATTAGAAATGCCTATACCTAAAATCAACAGAAATTTAGCAAAAACTCATTCAAAGCAAAATTTTCGCAAAAAATGCTATTTTTGCCTCTTTGAGCTGTAATTTGACCCCCTTAAAATGCTTCAAAACTCACCAAACTTGGCACACACATCAGTACTGGCAAAAATTTTGATCTAATGAAAAAACCAAACCCGAAAATTAAAAAATGCGCTCTAGGGCAATTTTTGAATAAAACACAGAAAAAACTGCTCCTAGGAAGAGAAAATAGACAAAACTGCTTGTAACTTCCAGTAGGAATGTCGGACAGACATGAAACAAAAACCTCTATGTAGGTCTCACTTAGACCTACAATTTGATATTTGAAATCCTGCAGAAAAATCAACAGGAAGTTAAAAATTACCCCTTCAAAATAAAAGTTTTGTAAAAACCCGTCACCTTTTTCAAATAAAAACTCCTCCCAGTGCGTTTGTCGTTTCGGCTTCAAACTCGCACAGGAGAGAGTTTGAACCCTTCTGATTAAAAGTATAGATCAAAATTTTGATAACTTTTCAGGTTTTGATTTTACGCGCCTTCAAAGAACCCCTGCGCAAATTTTCGTAAAAAAATTCGTTTTTGCCTCTTTGAGCTGTAATTTGACCCCCTTAAAATGCTTCAAAACTCACCAAACTTGGCACACACATCAGGACTGGCAACAATTGCGAGCTAATAAAAAAACCAAACCCCAAAACTCAAAATTGTGCTCTAGCGCCCCCTAGGAATACAACACAGACAAACTGCTCCTAGGAAGAAACAAATACAAAACTGCTTGTAACTTCCGGTAGGAATGTTAGAGAGACATGAAACAAAAACCACTATGTAGGTCTGACTTAGACCTACATTTGAATAACTAACATACTTTGGCAAAAATCAACAGGAAGCTTGATATTTTCACTTCAATACAAAAACTGCATTACTTTCACAATGCATTAAATAGTGTCACCAAGGCTTCTCCTGCCGTGGGGCTCGGGGACAGCAACCCAAGGCGCGCTCGCACGTTCGCACCCTAATTTGACCCCCTTAACATGCTTCAAAACTCACCAAAATTGACACACACATCGGTATGGAGCGGCAGACCAACTTATTAAGCAACCAAACCCCAAAAATGAAAATTGCGCGCTAGCGCCCCCTAGGAAGAGACAAAAAACAGACTGCTTGTAACTTCCGTTAGGAATGTCGTAGAGACATGAAACAAAAACCTCTGTGTAGGTCTGACTTAGACCTACATTTCCAATAAACACTTCTATACCGAAAATCAACAGGAAGTTGGCAAAAACCCCTTCAAAACTAAATTTTTGCAAAAAATGCCTTTTTTGCCTCTTTGAACTGATATTTGACCCCCTTAAAATGCTTCAAAGTGCAAGTTCAAGCTATACTATGCCAAGCGAAAGCCATTTATCAACAACATCCAGAAACGCCAATCTGTAATTTGACCCCCTTAACATGCTTCAAAACTCACCAAAATTGACACACACATCGGTATGGAGCGACAGACCAACTTATTAAGCAACCAAACCCCAAAAATGAAAATTGCAAGCTAGCGCCCCCTAGGAAGAGACAAAAAACAGACTGCTTGTAACTTCCGTTAGGAATGTCGTAGAGACATGAAACAAAAACCTCTGTGTAGGTCTGATTTAGACCTACATTTCCAATAAACACTTCTATACCTAAAATCAACAGGAAGTTGGCAAAAACCCCTTCAAAACAAATTTTTCGCAAAATATGCCTTTTTTGCCTCTTTGAACTGAAAATTGGCCCCCTTAAAATGCTTCAAAGTGCAAGTTAAAGCTATACAATGCCAAGCGATAGCCATTTATCAACAACATCCAGAAACGCAAATCTATAATTTGACCCCCTTAACATGCTTCAAAACTCACCAAATTTTACACACACATCAGGACTGGTGAAAATTGCCATCCAATTAAAAAACCAAACCCCAAAAATGAAAATTGTGCTCTACCACCCACTAGGAAAATAAACTGATAAAACTGCTTGTAAATTCTGTTAGGAATGTCGTAGAGTGATGAAACAAAAACTTCTATGGAGGTCTGACTAAGATCGGGACTCGGGACACGGCGGCGGCGGCCAACGGCGGACCCGACCAACGCTGCTTGCAGCTTTAATTATTATTATTATTATTCCGCCGCCTCTTTGAACCTTAATTTGACCCACTGACCATGCTCCAAAACTCACCAAATTTCACACACTCATCAGAACTGGCGAAAATTGCCATCTAATAAAAAAACCAAACCCGAAAAATGAAAAATGCGCTCTAGCGCCCCCTACGAAAATCAAAAAACAGATTACTCGTAACTTCCGTTAGGAATGTCGTAGAGACATGAAACAAAATCCTCTATGTAGAACTGACCTAGACCTAAATTCCCCATCAGAAAGTCCTATACCTAAAATCAACAGAAATTTTGCAAAACCCTTTCAAAGCTAAATTTTCGCAAAAAAATGCTAATTTTGCCTCTTTGAGCTGTAATTTGACCCCCTTAAAATGCTTCAAAACTCACCAAACTTGGCACACACATCAGGACTGGCAGAAATTGTGATCTAATGAAAAAAAAAAAAAAAAAATCTCAAAATTGTGCTCTAGCGCAATTTTTCAATAAAACACAGAAAAAACTGCTTCCAGGAAGAAAACACAGACAAAACTGCTTGTAACTTCCGGTAGGAATGTCGGAAAGACATGAAACAAAAACTTCTAGGTAGGTCTGACTTAGACCTACATTTCGATAATCAACATCCTTCGGCAAAAATCAACAGGAAGTTAAAAATTGCCCCTTCAAAATAAAAGTTTTGTGAAAACCCGTCACCTTTCTTCAAAAGTTATCTCCTCTGAGCCCGTTTGTCGTTTCGGCTTCAAACTCGCACAGGGGAGACTTTGAACCCTTTTGATTAAAAGTATAGATCAAAGTTTTGATAAGTTTTCAGGTTTTGATTTTACGCGCCTTCAAAAAACCCCTGCGCAAATTTTCCTAAAAAATGACGTTTTTGCCTCTTTGAGCTGTAATTTGACCCACTTAAAATGCTTCAAAGTGCAAGTTAAAGCTCTGTTATGCAGACCGAAAGCCATTTATCAACAACATCCAGAATCGCCGATCTGTAATTTCACCCCCTTAACATGCTTCAAAACTCACCAAATTTTACACACATATCAGGACTGGCAAAAACTGCCATCTAATAAAAAACCAAACCCCAAAAATCTAAATTGCGCTTAGCGCCCCCTAGGAAAAAACCCAGACAAAACTGCATGTAACTTCTGTTAGAAATGTCGTAGAGACATGAAATAAAAACCTCTATGTTGGTTAGACTAAGATCGGGACCCGGGACACGGCGGCGGCGGCCAACGGCGGACCCGACCAACGCTGCTTGCAGCTTTAATTATTATTATTATTATTATTCTTCCGCAACTTCAAACCATAATTTGACCCACTGACCATGCTCCAAAACTCACCAAATTTGGCACACACATCGGTAAGGCTTGGCAAAAACACATATTAAGCAACCAAACCCCAAAAATGAAAAATGCGCGCTAGCGCCCCCTACGAAAAAAAAAAAACAGACTGCTTGTAACTTCCGTTAGGAATGTCGTAAAGACATGGAACAAAAACCTCTATGTAGGTCTGACTCAGACCTAGATTCCCCATTAGAAATGCCTATACCTAAAATCAACAGAAATTTGGCAAAAACCCATTCAAAGCAAAATTTTCGCTAAAAAATGCTATTTTTGCCCCTTTGAGCTGTAATTTGACCCCCTTAACATGCTTCAAAACTCACCAAACTTGGAAGACACATCAGGACTGGCAGAAATTGCAATCTAATGAAAAAAAAAAAAAAAAAAACTCAAAATTGCGCTTTAGCGCAATTTTTCAATAAAACACAGAAAAAACTGCTTCCAGGAAGAAAACACAGACAAAACTGCTTGTAACTTCGGGTAGGAATGCCAGAAAGACATGAAACGAAAACTTCTATGTAGGTCTCACTTAGACCTACATTTTAATAATTGACAGCTAGCAGAAAAAATCAACAGGAAGTAGGCAATTACCCCTTCAAAATAAAAGTTTTGTGAAAACCCGTCACCTTTCTTCAAAAGTTATCTCCTCTGAGCGCGTTTGTCGTTTCGGCTTCAAACTCGCTCAGGAGAGAGTTTGGACCCTTCTGATTAAAAGTATAGATCAAAGTTGTGATAAGTTTTCAGGTTTTGATTTTACGCGCCTTCAAAGAACCCCTGCGAAAATTTTCCAAATAATTTTCCTTTTTACCTCTTTGAGCTGTAATTTGACCCCCTTAAAATGCTTCAAAACTCACCAAACTTGGCACACACATCAGGACTGGCAGAAATTGCGAGCTAATGAAAAAACCAAACCCCAAAACTCAAAATTGTGCTCTAGCGCCCCCTATGAATACAACACAGACAATACCCTAATTTGACCCCCTTAACATGCTTCAAAACTCACCAAATTTGACACACACATCGGTATGGAGCGGCAGACCAACATATTAGGTAACCAAACCCCAAAAATGAAAATTGCGCGCTAGCGCCCCCTAGGAAGATACAAAAAACAGACTGCTTGTAACTTCCGTTAGGAATGTCGTAGAGACATGAAACAAAAACCTCTGTGTAGGTCTGACTTAGACCTACATTTTGATAATTGGCATCTTTCAGTTAAAATCAACAGGAAGTTGCCAATTACCCCTTCAAAATAAAAGTTGTGTAAAAAGCCGTCACCTTTTTCCAGACAAAACTGCTTGTAACTTCTGTTAGGAATGTCGTAGAGTGATGAAACAAAAACTTCTATGTAGGTCTGACTAAGATCGGGACTCGGGACACGGCGGCGGCGGCGGCGGCCAACGGCGGACCCGACCAACGCTGCTTGCAGCTTTAATTAGGGTCCGCCCTGCAATGGCAAAGGACATCCATGTCCTTTGCCATGCAAGGACCCTATTGAATCTGCTGCGTTTTATTATTCTTTCTTTCTTTCTTCCGCACCGTCGCGCCCCAATTTCACCCTCTTAACATATTTCAAAACTCACCAAATTTGACACACACGTCGGTCTTTCATGCCTTCCCAACATATTAGGGAGCCAAATCATAAAAATCAAAATTGCGCAATAGCGCCCCCTAGGAAGAAAAAAAAAAGAGACTGCTTGTAACTTCCGTTAGGAATGTCGTAGAGACATGAAACAAAAACCTCTATGTAGGTCTGACTTCGACCTAAATTTCATAATTGTATATTCTAGGGCAAAAATTTACAGAAATTTTGCAAAAACCCATTCAAAGCAAAATTTTCACAAAAAATGCTATTTTTGCCTCTTTGAGCTGTAATTTGACCCCCTTAAAATGCTTCAAAACTCACCAAACTTGGCAGACACATCAGGACTGGCAGAAATTGTGATTTAATGAAAAAAAAAAATCATAAAACTCAAAATTGCGCTCTACAAAATTTTTTGAATGAAACACAGAAAAAACTGCTTCTAGGAAGAAAACACAGACAAAACTGCTTGTAACTTCCGGTAGGAATGTCGGAAAGACATGAAACAAAAACTTCTATGTAGGTCTTACTTAGACCTACATTTTAATAATTGACAGCTAGCAGAAATAATCAACAGGAAGTTGGCAATTACCCCTTCAAAATAAAAGTTTTCGTGAAAACCCGTCACCTTTTTCAAATCGAAACTCCTCCCAGTGCGTTTGTCGTTTCGGCTTCAAACTCGCACAGGAGAGAGATTGAACCCTTTTAAAAAAAGTGGTCGGACAAAATTGTGATAAGTTTTAAGGGTTTGATTTTACGCGCCTTCAAAGACGCCCTGCGCAAAGTTTCCTAAAAAATGTAATTTTTGCCTCTTTGAGCTGTAATTTGACCCCCTTAAAATGCTTCAAAACTCACCAAACTTGGCACACACATCAGGACTGGCAACAATTGCGAGCTGATGAAAAAACCAAACTCCAAAACTCAAAATTGTGCTCTAGCGCCCCCTAGGAATACAACACAGACAAACTGCTCCTAGGAAGAAAACAAAGACAAAACTGCTTGTAACTTCCGGTAGGAATGTCGTAGAGACATGAAACAAAAACCACTATGTAGGTCTGACTTAGACCTACATTTGAATAATTAACATACTTTGGCAAAAATCAACAGGAAGCTAGATATTTTCACTTCAATACAACAACTGCATTACTTTCACAATGCATTAAATAGTGGCAGCAAGGCTTCTCCTGCCGTGGGGCTCGGGGACAGCAACCCAAGGCGCGTTCGCGCCTTCGCACCCTAATTTGACCCCCTTAACATGCTTCAAAACTCCCAAAATTGACACACACATCGGTATGGAGCAGCAGACCAACTTATTAAGCAACCAAACCCCAAAAATGAAAATTGCGCGCTAGCGCCCCCTAGGAAGAGACAAAAAACAGACTGCTTGTAACTTCCGTTAGGAATGTCGTAGAGACATGAAACAAAAACCTCTGTGTAGGTCTGACTAAGACCTACATTTCCAATAAAAAATGTCTATACCCAAAATCAACAGAAATTTTGCAAAAACTCATTCAAAGCAACATTTACGAAAAAAACGCTATTTTTGCCTCTTTGAGCTTTAATTTGACCCCCTTAAAATGCTTCAAAACTCACCAAACTTGGCACACACATCAGGACTGGCAGAAATTGCGATCTAGTGAAAAAACCAAACCTTAAAACTCAAAATTGCGCTCTATTGCAATTTTTGAAAAAAACACAGAAAAACTGCTCCTAGGAAGAGGAAACGGATAAAACTGCCTGTAACTTCTGGTAGGAACGTCGGACAGACATGAAACAAAAACCTCTGTGTAGGTCTCACTTAGACCTACATTTTGATAGGTGGCATCTTTCAGTTAAAATCAACAGGAAGTTGGCAATTACCCCTTCAAAATAAAAGTTTTGTAAAAAGCCGTCACCTTTTTCCAGACAAAACTGCTTGTAACTTCTGTTAGGAATGTCGTAGAGACATGAAACAAAGACCTCTATGTTGGTCTGACTAAGATCGGGACTCGGGACACGGCGGCGGCGGCGGCCAACGGCGGACCCGACCAACGCTGCTTGCAGCTTTAATTAGGGTCCGCCCTGCAATGGCAAAGGACATCCATGTCCTTTGCCATGCAAGGACCCTATTGAATCTGTAGCGTTTTATTATTATTATTCTTTCTTTCTTCCGCACCGATACTCGCATATGCGCTGTATTTTGACCCACTGACCATGCCTCAAAGCACACCAAATTTGACACACGCGTCGGTGAGGAGTTTCTCCCCAACATATTAGGGAGCCGAACCAGAAAAATCAAAATTGCGCGATAGCGCCCCCTAGGAAAAGACAAAAAATGGATTGCTTGTAACTTCCGGTAGGAATGTCGTAGAGACATGAAACAAAATCCTCGATGTAGAACTGACCTGGACCTAAATTCCCCATCAGAAACTCCTATACCTAAAATCAACAGAAATTTTGCAAAACCCTTTCAAAGCAAAATTTTCACCAAAAATGCTATTTTTGCCTCTTTGACCTGTAATTTGACCCCCTTAAAATGCTTCAAAACTCACCAAACTTGGCACACACATCAGGACTGGCAGAAATTGTGATCTAATGAAAAAAAAAAATTCTAAAACTCAAAATTGCGCTCTACAAAATTTTTTAAATGAAACACAGACAAAACTGCTTCTAGGATGAAAACACAGACAAAACTGCTTGTAACTTCCGGTAGGAATGTCGGAAAGACATGAAACAAAAACTTCTATGTAGGTCTTACTTAGACCTACATTTTAATAATTGACAGCTAGCAGAAAAAATCAACAGGAAGTTGGCAATTACCCCTTCAAAATAAAAGTTTTCGTGAAAACCCGTCACCTTTTTCAAATCAAAACTCCTCCCAGTGCGTTTGTTGTTTCGGCTTCAAACTCGCACAGGAGAGAGATTGAACCCTTTTGAGAAAAGTGGTCGGACAAATTTTTGATAAGTTCTACGGTTTTGATTTTACGCGCGTTCAAAGAACCCCTGTGCAAATTTTCCCCAAAAATTTAATTTTTGCCTCTTTGAGCTGTAATTTGACCCCCTTAAAATGCTTCAAAACTCACCAAACTTGGCACACACATCAGGACTGGCAACAATTGCAAGCTGATGAAAAAACCAAACCCCAAAACTCAAAATTGTGCTCTAGCGCCCACTAGGAATACAACACAGACAAACTGCTCCTAGGAAGAAAACAAAGACAAAACTGCTTGTAACTTCCGGTAGGAATGTCAGAGAGACATGAAACAAAAACCACTATGTAGGTCTGACTTAGACCTACATTTGAATAATTAACATACTTTGGCAAAAATCAACAGGAAGCTTGATATTTTCACTTCAATACAACAATTGCATTACTTTCACAATGCATTAAATAGTGTCACCAAGGCTTCTCCTGCCGTGGGGCTCGGGGACAGCAACCCAAGGCGCGCTCGCACCTTCGCACCCTAATTTGACCCCCTTAACATGCTTCAAAACTCACCAAAATTGACACACACATCGGTATGGAGCGGCAGACCAACTTATTAAGCAACCAAACCCCAAAAATTAAAATTGCAAGCTAGCGCCCCCTAGGAAGAGACAAAAAACAGACTGCTTGTAACTTCCGTTAGGAATGTCGTAGAGACATGAAACAAAAACCTCTGTGTAGGTCTGACTTAGACCTACATTTCCAATTAAAAAGGTCTATACCCAAAATCAACAGAAATTTTGCAAAAACTCATTCAAAGCAACATTTTCGCAAAAAACAATATTTTTGCCTCATTGAGCTTTAATTTGACCCCCTTAAAATGCTTCAAAACTCACCAAACTTGGCACACACATCAGGACTGGCAGAAATTGGGATCTAGTGAAAAAACCAAACCTTAAAACTCAAAATTGCGCTCTATTGCAATTTTTGAAAAAAAACACAGAAAAACTGCTCCTAGGAAAAGGAAACGGATAAAACTGCTTGTAACTTCTGGTAGGAACGTCGGACAGACATGAAACAAAAACCTCTGTGTAGGTCTCACTTAGACCTACATTTTGATAGGTGGCATCTTTCAGTTAAAATCAACAGGAAGTTGGCAATTACCCCTTCAAAATAAAAGTTTTGTAAAAAGCCGTCACCTTTTTCCAGACAAAACTGCTTGTAACTTCTGTTAGGAATGTCGTAGAGACATGAAACAAAGACCTCTATGTTGGTCTGACTAAGATCGGGACTCGGGACACGGCGGCGGCGGCGGCGGCCAACGGCGGACCCGACCAACGCTGCTTGCAGCTTTAATTAGGGTCCGCCCTGCAATGGCAAAGGACATCCATGTCCTTTGCCATGGCAAGGACCCTATTGAATCTGCTGCGTTTTATTATTATTATTATTATTATTCCGCAGCTTCGAACCCTAATTTGACCCACTGACCATGCTCCAAAACTCACCAAATTTTAAACACACATCGGTAAGGCTTGGCAAAAACACATATTAAGCAACCAAACCCCAAAATACAAAATTGCGCGCTAGCGCCCCCTATGAAAAAAAAAAAACATACTGATTGTAACTTCCGTTAGGAATGTCGTAGAGACATGAAACGAAAACCTCTATGTAAATCTGACTTAGACCTACATTTCATAATAGTATGTTCTGGGGCAAAAATCAACAGAAATATTGCAAAAACCCATTCAAAGCAAAATTTTCGCAAAAAAATGCTATTTTTGCCTCTTTGAGCTGTAATTTCACCCCCTTAAAATGCTTCAAAACTCACCAAACTTGGCAGACACATCAGGACTTGCAGAAATTGCAATCTAATGAAAAAAAAAAATAATAAAACTCAAAATTGCGCTCTAGCGCAATTTTTCAATAAAACACAGAAAAAACTGCTTCCAGGAAGAAACCACGGACAAAACTGCTTGTAACTTCCGGTAGGAATGCCGGAAAGACATGAAACAAAAACTTCTATGTAGGTATCACTTAGACCTACATTTTAATAATTGACAGCTAGCAGAAAAAATAAACAGGAAGTTGGCAATTACCCCTTCAAAATAAAAGTTTTGTAAAAACCCGTCACCTTTTTCAAATCGACACTTCTCCCAGTGCGTTTGTCGTTTCGGCTTCAAACTCGCACAGGAGAGAGTTTGAACCCTTCTGATTAAAAGTATAGATCAAAGTTTTGATAAGTTTTCAGGTTTTGATTTTACGCGCCTTCAAAGAACCCCTGCGCAAATTTGCCTAAAAAATTTCATTTTTGCCTCTTTGAGCTGTAATTTGACCCCCTTAAAATGCTTCAAAACTCACCAAACTTGGCACACACATCAGGACTGGCAACAATTGCGATCTAGTGAAAAAACCAAACCCAAAAACTCAAAATTGTGCTCTAGCGCCCCCTAGGAAAACAACACAAACAATACCCTAATTTGACCCCCTTAACATGCTTCAAAACTCACCAAATTTGACACACACATCGGTATGGAGCGGCAGACCAACTTATTAGGTAACCAAACCCCAAAAATTAAAATTGCGCGCTAGCGCCCCCTAGGAAGAGACAAAAAACAGACTGCTTGTAACTTCCGTTGGGAATGTCGTAGAGACATGGAACAAAAACCTCTATGTAGATCAGACTTAGACCCACATTTCCAATGAAGCACTTCTATAGCAAAAATCAACAGGAAGTTGGCAAAAACCCCTTCAAAACAAAATTTTCGCAAAAAAGTCAATTTCTGCCTCTTTGAACTGAAGTTTGACCCCCTTAAAATGCTTCAAAACTCACCAAACTTGCCACACACATCAGGACTGGCAAACATTGCGATCTAGTGAAAAAAACAAACCTTTAAACTCAAAATTGCGCTCTATTGCAATTTTTGAATAAAACACAGAAAAAACTGCTCCTAGGAAGAGGAAACAGATCAAACTGCTTGTAACTTCTGGTAGGAATGTCGGACAGACATGAAACAAAAACCTCAATGTAGGTCTCACTTGGACCTACATTTTGATAATTGGCATCTTTCAGTTAAAATCAACAGGAAGTTGGCAATTACCCCTTCAAAATAAAAGTTTTGTAAAAAGCCGTCACCTTTTTCCAGACAAAACTGCTTGTAACTTCCGTTAGGAATGTCGTAGGGACATGAAACAAAAACCTCTATGTAGGTCTGACTTAGATCTACATTTCCATTAAACACTTCTATACCTAAAATCAACAGGAAGTTGACAAAAACCCCTTCAAAACAAAATATTTGCTAAAAATGCCTTTTTTGCCTCTTTGAACTGATATTTGACCCCCTTAAAATGCTTCAAAGTGCCAGTTAAAGCTATACTATGCCAAGCGAAAGCCATGTATCAACAACATCCAGAAACACCAATCTGTAATTTGACCCCCTTAACATGCTTCAAAACTCACCAAATTTTACACACACATCAGGACTGGTGAAAATTGCCATCCAATAAAAAAACAAACCCCAAAAATGAAAATTGTGCTCTAGCTCCCCCTAGGAAAAATAACTGACAAAACTGCTTGTAAATTCTGTTAGGAATGTCATTGAGTGATGAAACAAAAACTTCTATGGAGGTCTGATTAAGATCGGGACTCGGGACACGGCGGCGGCGGCGGCGGCCAACGGCGGACCCGACCAACGCTGCTTGCAGCTTTAATTATTCTTATTATTCCGCCGCCTCTTTGAACCTTAATTTGACCCACTGACCATGCTCCAAAACTCACCAAATTTCACACACTCATCAGAACTGGCGAAAATTGCCATCTAATAAAAAAACCAAACCCCAAAAATGAAAAATGCGCGCTAGCGCCCCCTACGAAAAAAAAAAAACAGACTGCTTGTAACTTCCGTTAGGAATGTCGTAAAGACATGGAACAAAAACCTATATGTAGGTCTGACTTAGACCTAGATTCCCCATTAGAAAGTCCTATACCTAAAATCAACAGAAATTTTGCAAAACCCTTTCAAAGCAAAATTTTCGCAAAAAATTCTAATTTTGCCTCTTTGAGCTGTAATTTGACCCCCTTAAAATGCTTCAAAACTCACCAAACTTGGCAGACACATCAGGACTGGCAGAAATTGTGATCTAATGAAAAAAAAAAATTCTAAAACTCAAAATTGCGCTCTACAAAATTTTTGGAATGAAACACAGAAAAAACTGCTTCTAGGAAGAAAACACAGACAAAACTGCTTGTAACTTCCGGTAGGAATGTCGGAAAGACATGAAACAAAAACTTCTATGTAGGTCTCACTTAGACCTACATTTTAATAATTGACAGCTAGCAGAAAAAATCAACAGGAAGTTGGCAATTACCCCTTCAAAATAAAAGTTTTCGTGAAAACCCGTCACCTTTTTCAAATCGAAACTCCTCCCAGTGCGTTTGTCGTTTCGGCTTCAAACTGGCACAGGAGAGAGTTTGAACCCTTTTAAAAAAAGTGGTCGGACAAATTTGTGATAAGTTCTAAGGTTTGGATTTTACGCGCCTTCAAAGAACCCCTGCGCAAATTTTCCAAACACATATCATTTTTACCTCTTTGAGCTGTAATTTGACCCCCTTAAAATGCTTCAAAACTCACCAAACTTGGCACACACATCAGGACTGGCAGAAATTGCGATCTAGTGAAAAAACCAAACCTTAAAACTCAAAATTGCGCTCTATTGCAATTTTTGAAAAAAACACAGAAAAACTGCTCCTAGGAAGAGGAAACGGATAAAACTGCCTGTAACTTCTGGTAGGAACGTCGGACAGACATGAAACAAAAACCTCTGTGTAGGTCTCACTTAGACCTACATTTTGATAGGTGGCATCTTTCAGCTAAAATCAACAGGAAGTTGGCAATTACCCCTTCAAAATAAAAGTTTTGTAAAAAGCCGTCACCTTTTTCCAGACAAAACTGCTTGTAACTTCTGTTAGGAATGTCGTAGAGACATGAAACAAAGACCTCTATGTAGGTCTGACTAAGATCGGGACTCGGGACACGGCGGCGGCGGCGGCGGCCAACGGCGGACCCGACCAACGCTGCTTGCAGCTTTAATTATTATTATTTTTCCGCAACTTCGAACCCTAATTTGACCCACTGACCATGCTCCAAAACTCACCAAATTTGGCACACACATCGGTAAGGCTTGCCAAAAACACGTATTAAGCAACCAAACCCCAAAAATGAAAAATGCGCGCTAGCGCCCCCTACGAAAAAAAAAAAACAGACTGCTTGTAACTTCCGGTAGGAATGTCGTAGAGACATGAAACAAAATCCTCTATGTAGAACTGACCTAGACCTAAATTCCCCATCAGAAACTCCTATACCTAAAATCAACAGAAATTTTGCAAAACCCTTTCAAAGCAAAATTTTCGCCAAAAAACGCTATTTTTGCCTCTTTGAGCTGCAATTTGACCCCCTTAAAATGCTTCAAAACTCACCAAACTTGGCACACACATCAGGACTGGCAGAAATTGTGATCTAATGAAAAAAAAAAAAAAAAAATCTCAAAATTGTGCTCTAGCGCAATTTTTCAATAAAACACAGAAAAAACTGCTTCCAGGAAGAAACCACAGACAAAACTGCTTGTAACTTCGGGTAGGAATGCCGGAAAGACATGAAACAAAAACTTCTATGTAGGTCTCATTAAGACCTACATTTTAGTAATTGACAGCTAGCAGAAATAATCAACAGGAAGTTGGCAATTACCCCTTCAAAATAAAAGTTTTGTAAAAACCCGTCACCTTTTTCAAATCGAAACTCCTCCCAGTGCGTTTGTCGTTTCGGCTTCAAACTCGCACAGGAGAGAGATTGAACCCTTTTAAAAAAAGTGGTCGGACAAAGTTGTGATAAGTTTTATGGTTTTGATTTTATGCGCCTTCAAAGAACCCCTGCGCAAATTTTCCAAAAAAATATCATTTTTACCTCTTTGAGCTGTAATTTGACCCCCTTAAAATGCTTCAAAACTCACCAAACTTGGCACACACATCAGGACTGGCAACAATTGCGATCTAGTGAAAAAACCAAACCCCAAAACTCAAAATTGTGCTCTAGCGCCCCCTAGGAATACAACACAGACAAACTGCTCCTAGGAAGAAAACAAAGACAAAACCGCTTGTAACTTCCGGTAGGAATGTCGTAGAGACATGAAACAAAAACCACTATGTAGGTCTGACTTAGACCTACATTTGAATAATTAAAGCTGCAAGCAGCGTTGGTCGGGTCCGCCGTTGGCCGCCGCCGCCGTGTCCCGAGTCCCGATCTTAGTCAGACCTACATAGAAGTTTTTGTTTCATCACTCTACGACATTCCTAACAGAATTTACAAGCAGTTTTGTCAGTTTTTTTTCTTAGGGGACGCTAGAACCCAATTGTCATTGTTGGGGTTTGTTTTTTTATTGGATGTCAATTTTCACCAGTCCTGATATGTGTGTAAAATTTGGTGAGTTTTGAAGCATGTTAGGGGGGCCAAATTACAGATTGGCGTTTCTGGATGTTGTTGATAAATGGCTTTCGCTTGGCATAGTATAGCTTTAACTTGCACTTTGAAGCATTTTAAGGGGGCCAAATATCAGTTCAAAGAGGCCAAAAAGGCATTTTTTGCAAATATTTTGTTTTGAAGGGGTTTTTGCCAACTTCCTGTTGATTTTAGGTATATAAGTGTTTTATGAAATGTAGGTCTAAGTCAGACCTACATAAAGGTTTTTGTTTCATGTCTCTACGACATTCCTAACGGAAGTTACAAGCAGTTTTGTCTGGGTTTTTTCCTAGGGGGCGCTGGAGCGCAATTTTGACTTTTGGGGTTTGCTTTTTTTGTTGGTGTCAATTTTCGGCAGTCCTGATGTGTGTGTAAAATTTGGTGAGTTTTGAATTATGTTAAGGGGGTGAAATTACAGATCAGGGGTTCTGGATGTTGTTGATAAATGGCTTTCGGTCTGCATAACAGAGCTTTAACTTGCACTCTGAAGCCTTTTAAGGGGGTCAAATTATAGCTCAAATAGGCAAAAAATACATGTTTTAGGAAAATTTGCACAGGGGTTTTTTGAAGCATGTTAAGGGGGTGAAATTGCAGATCGGCAATTCTGGATGTTGTTGATAAATGGCTTTTGCTTTGCATAGTAGAGCTTTAACTTGCACTTTGAAGCATTTTAAGGGGTCAAATTACAGTTTAAAGAGGCAAAAAAGACATTTTTTAGGAAACTTTGCGCAGGGCGTCTTTGAAGGCGCGTAAAATCAAAACCTTAAAACTTATCAAAACTTTGATCTATACTTTTATTCAGAAGGGTCCAAACTCTCTCCTGAGCGAGTTTGAAGCCGAAACGACAAACGCGCTCAGAGGAGATAACTTTTGAAGAAAGGTGACGGGTTTTCACAAAACTTTTATTTTGAAGGGGTAATTGCCAACTTCCTGTTGATTTTTTCTGCTAGCTGTCAATTACTAAAATGTAGGTTTAAGTGAGACCTACATAGAAGTTTTTGTTTCATGTCTTTCCGGCATTCCTACCCGAAGTTACAAGCAGTTTTGTCTGTGTTTTCTTCCTGGAAGCAGTTTTTTCTGTGTTTTATTGAAAAATTGCGCTAGAGCGCAATTTTGAGTTTTATTAAATTGTTTTTTCATTAGATTGCAATTTCTGCCAGTCCTGATGTGTCTGCCAAGTTTGGTGAGTTTTGAAGCATTTTAAGGGGGTCAAATAGCAGCTCAAAGAGGCAAAAATTGAATTTTTCGCGAAAATTTTGCTTTGAATGGGTTTTTGCCAAATTTCGGTTGATTTTTGGAATATAAAGTACAATTATGAAAACTAGGTCCAAGTCAGCCCTATATAGAGGTTTTTGTTTCATGTCTCTACGACATTGCTAACGGAAGTTACAAGCAGTCTGGTTTTCTTTTTTCGTAGGGGGCGCTAGAGCGCATTTTTGATTTTTAGGGTTTGGTTTTTTTATTAGATGGCAATTTTCGCCAGTTCTGATGAGTGCGTGAAGTTTGGTGAGTTTTGAAGCTTGTTCAGGGGGTCGAATAACAGTTCAAAGAGGCGGCGGAATAATAATAATTAAAGCTGCAAGCAGCGTTGGTCGGGTCCGCCGTTGGCCGCCGCCGCCGTGTCCCGGGTCCCGATCTTAGTCTAACCAACATAGAGGTTTTTATTTCATGTCTCTACGACATTTCTAACAGAAGTTACATGCAGTTTTGTCTGGGTTTTTTCCTAGGGGGCGCTAAGCGCAATTTAGATTTTTGGGGTTTGGTTTTTTATTAGATGGCAGTTTTTGCCAGTCCTGATATGTGTGTAAAATTTGGTGAGTTTTGAAGCATGTTAAGGGGGTGAAATTACAGATCGGCGATTCTGGATGTTGTTGATAAATGGCTTTCGGTCTGCATAACAGAGCTTTAACTTGCACTTTGAAGCATTTTAAGTGGGTCAAATTACAGCTCAAAGAGGCAAAAACGTCATTTTTTAGGAAAATTTGCGCAGGGGTTTTTTGAAGGCGCGTAAAATCAAAACCTGAAAACTTATCAAAACTTTGATCTATACTTTTAATCAAAAGGGTTCAAAGTCTCCCCTGTGCGAGTTTGAAGCCGAAACGACAAACGGGCTCAGAGGAGATAACTTTTGAAGAAAGGTGACGGGTTTTCACAAAACTTTTATTTTGAAGGGGCAATTTTTAACTTCCTGTTGATTTTTGCCGAAGGATGTTGATTATCGAAATGTAGGTCTAAGTCAGACCTACCTAGAAGTTTTTGTTTCATGTCTTTCCGACATTCCTACCGGAAGTTACAAGCAGTTTTGTCTGTGTTTTCTTCCTGGAAGCAGTTTTTTCTGTGTTTTATTGAAAAATTGCGCTAGAGCACAATTTTGAGATTTTTTTTTTTTTTTTTTCATTAGATCACAATTTCTGCCAGTCCTGATGTGTGTGCCAAGTTTGGTGAGTTTTGAAGCATTTTAAGGGGGTCAAATTACAGCTCAAAGAGGCAAAATTAGCATTTTTTTGCGAAAATTTAGCTTTGAAAGGGTTTTGCAAAATTTCTGTTGATTTTAGGTATAGGACTTTCTGATGGGGAATTTAGGTCTAGGTCAGTTCTACATAGAGGATTTTGTTTCATGTCTCTACGACATTCCTAACGGAAGTTACGAGTAATCTGTTTTTTGATTTTCGTAGGGGGCGCTAGAGCGCATTTTTCATTTTTCGGGTTTGGTTTTTTTATTAGATGGCAATTTTCGCCAGTTCTGATGAGTGTGTGAAATTTGGTGAGTTTTGGAGCATGGTCAGTGGGTCAAATTAAGGTTCAAAGAGGCGGCGGAATAATAATAATAATAATTAAAGCTGCAAGCAGCGTTGGTCGGGTCCGCCGTTGGCCGCCGCCGCCGCCGCCGCCGTGTCCCGAGTCCCGATCTTAGTCAGACCAACATAGAGGTCTTTGTTTCATGTCTGTACGACATTCCTAACAGAAGTTACAAGCAGTTTTGTCTGGAAAAAGGTGACGGCTTTTTACAGAACTTTTATTTTGAAGGGGTAATTGCCAACTTCCTGTTGATTTTAACTGAAAGATGCCACCTATCAAATTGTAGGTCTAAGTGAGACCTACATAGAGGTTTTTGTTTCATGTCTGTCCGACGTTCCTACCAGAAGTTACACGCAGTTTTATCCGTTTCCTCTTCCTAGGAGCAGTTTTTTCTGTGTTTCTTTCAAAAATTGCAATAGAGCACAATTTTGAGTTTTAAGGTTTGGTTTTTTCACTAGATCGCAATTTCTGCCAGTCTTGATGTGTGTGGCAAGTTTGGTGAGTTTTGAAGCATTTTAAGGGGGTCATATTACAGCTCAAAGAGGCAAAAATAGCATTTTTTGCGTAAATGTTGCTTTGAATGAGTTTTTGCAAAATTTCTGTTGATTTTGGGTATAGACGTTTTTTATTGGAAATGTAGGTCTTAGTCAGACCTACACAGAAGTTTTTGTTTCATGTCTCTACGACATTCCTAACGGAAGTTACAAGCAGTCTGTGTTTTGTCTCTTACTAGGGGGCGCTAGCGCGCAATTTTCATTTTTGGGGTTTGGTTGCTTAATAAGTTGGTCTGCCGCTCCATACCGATGTGAGTGTCAAATTTGGTGAGTTTTGAAGCATGTTAAGGGGGTCAAATTAGGGTGCGAAGGTGCGAGCGCGCCTTGGGTTGCTGCCCCCGAGCCCCAGGGCTTAAGACGCCTTCGTCCCACTATTTAATGCATTGTGAAAGTAATGCAGTTGTTGTATTGAAGTGAAAATATCTAGCTTCCTGTTGATTTTTGCCAAAGTATGTTAATTATTCAAATGTAGGTCTAAGTCAGACCTACATAGTGGTTTTCGTTTCATGTCTCTACGACATTCCTACCGGAAGTTACAAGCAGTTTTGTCTTTGTTTTCTTCCTAGGAGCAGTTTGTCTGTGTTGTATTCCTAGGGGGCGCTAGAGCACAATTTTGAGTTTTGGAGTTTGTTTTTTTTATCGGCTCGCAACTGTTGCCAGTCCTGATGTGTGTGCCAAGTTTGGTGTGTTTTGAAGCATTTTAAGGGGGTCAAATTACAGCTCAAATAGGCAAAAATGACATTTTTTAGGAAACTTTGCGCAGGGTGTCTTTGAAGGCGCGTAAAATCAAAACCTTAAAACTTATCAAAACTTTGATCTATACTTTTAATCAGAAGGGTCCAAACTCTCTCCTGAGCGAGTTTGAAGCCGAAACGACAAACGCGCTCAGAGGAGATAACTTTTGAAGAAAGGTGACGGGTTTTCACAAAACTTTTATTTTGAAGGGGTAATTGCCAACTTCCTGTTGATTTTTTCTGCTAGCTGTCAATTACTAAAATGTAGGTTTAAGTGAGACCTACATAGAAGTTTTTGTTTCATGTCTTTCCGACATTCCTACCCGAAGTTACAAGCAGTTTTGTCTGTGTTTTCTTCCTGGAAGCAGTTTTTTCTGTGTTTTATTGAAAAATTGCGCTACAGCGCAATTTTGAGTTTTTTTTTTTTTTTTTTTTCATTAGATCGCAATTTCTGCCAGTCCTGATGTGTCTGCCAAGTTTGGTGAGTTTTGAAGCATTTTAAGGGGGGCAAATTACAGCTCAAAGAGGCAAAAATTGCATTTTTTTGTGAAAATTTGGCTTTGAATGGGTTTTTGAAAATTTTTTGTTGATTTTGGCCCCAGAAGATACAATTATGGAATTTAGGTCTAAGTCATCCCTACACAGAGGTTTTTGTTTCATGTCTCTACGACATTCCTAACGGAAGTTACAGGCAGTCTGTTTTTGTTTTGATTTTAGGGGGCGCTAGAGCGCAATTTTCATTTTTGGGGTTTGGTTGCTTAATATGTTGTGGTGTCACGGTAGACTGACGTGTGTGTCAACTTTGGTGAGTTTTGAAGCATGTTAAGGGGGTGAAATAGGGGCGTATAGGTGCGGAATAATAATAATAAAGAATAATTAAAGCTGCAAGCAGCGTTGGTCGGGTCCGCCGTTGGCCGCCGCCGCCGCCGTGTCCCGAGTCCCGATCTTAGTCAGACCAACATAGAGGTCTTTGTTTCATGTCTGTACGACATTCCTAACAGAAGTTACAAGCAGTTTTGTCTGGAAAAAGGTGACGGCTTTTTACAGAACTTTTATTTTGAAGGGGTAATTGCCAACTTCCTGTTGATTTTAACTGAAAGATGCCACCTATCAAATTGTAGGTCTAAGTGAGACCTACATAGAGGTTTTTGTTTCATGTCTGTCCGACGTTCCTACCAGAAGTTACACGCAGTTTTATCCGTTTCCTCTTCCTAGGAGCAGTTTTTTCTGTGTTTCTTTCAAAAATTGCAATAGAGCACAATTTTGAGTTTTAAGGTTTGGTTTTTTCACTAGATCGCAATTTCTGCCAGTCTTGATGTGTGTGGCAAGTTTGGTGAGTTTTGAAGCATTTTAAGGGGGTCATATTACAGCTCAAAGAGGCAAAAATAGCATTTTTTGCGTAAATGTTGCTTTGAATGAGTTTTTGCAAAATTTCTGTTGATTTTGGGTATAGACGTTTTTTATTGGAAATGTAGGTCTTAGTCAGACCTACACAGAAGTTTTTGTTTCATGTCTCTACGACATTCCTAACGGAAGTTACAAGCAGTCTGTGTTTTGTCTCTTACTAGGGGGCGCTAGCGCGCAATTTTCATTTTTGGGGTTTGGTTGCTTAATAAGTTGGTCTGCCGCTCCATACCGATGTGAGTGTCAAATTTGGTGAGTTTTGAAGCATGTTAAGGGGGTCAAATTAGGGTGCGAAGGTGCGAGCGCGCCTTGGGTTGCTGCCCCCGAGCCCCAGGGCTTAAGACGCCTTCGTCCCACTATTTAATGCATTGTGAAAGTAATGCAGTTGTTGTATTGAAGTGAAAATATCTAGCTTCCTGTTGATTTTTGCCAAAGTATGTTAATTATTCAAATGTAGGTCTAAGTCAGACCTACATAGTGGTTTTCGTTTCATGTCTCTACGACATTCCTACCGGAAGTTACAAGCAGTTTTGTCTTTGTTTTCTTCCTAGGAGCAGTTTGTCTGTGTTGTATTCCTAGGGGGCGCTAGAGCACAATTTTGAGTTTTGGAGTTTGTTTTTTTTATCGGCTCGCAACTGTTGCCAGTCCTGATGTGTGTGCCAAGTTTGGTGTGTTTTGAAGCATTTTAAGGGGGTCAAATTACAGCTCAAATAGGCAAAAATGACATTTTTTAGGAAACTTTGCGCAGGGTGTCTTTGAAGGCGCGTAAAATCAAAACCTTAAAACTTATCAAAACTTTGATCTATACTTTTAATCAGAAGGGTCCAAACTCTCTCCTGAGCGAGTTTGAAGCCGAAACGACAAACGCGCTCAGAGGAGATAACTTTTGAAGAAAGGTGACGGGTTTTCACAAAACTTTTATTTTGAAGGGGTAATTGCCAACTTCCTGTTGATTTTTTCTGCTAGCTGTCAATTACTAAAATGTAGGTTTAAGTGAGACCTACATAGAAGTTTTTGTTTCATGTCTTTCCGACATTCCTACCCGAAGTTACAAGCAGTTTTGTCTGTGTTTTCTTCCTGGAAGCAGTTTTTTCTGTGTTTTATTGAAAAATTGCGCTACAGCGCAATTTTGAGTTTTTTTTTTTTTTTTTTTTCATTAGATCGCAATTTCTGCCAGTCCTGATGTGTCTGCCAAGTTTGGTGAGTTTTGAAGCATTTTAAGGGGGGCAAATTACAGCTCAAAGAGGCAAAAATTGCATTTTTTTGTGAAAATTTGGCTTTGAATGGGTTTTTGAAAATTTTTTGTTGATTTTGGCCCCAGAAGATACAATTATGGAATTTAGGTCTAAGTCATCCCTACACAGAGGTTTTTGTTTCATGTCTCTACGACATTCCTAACGGAAGTTACAGGCAGTCTGTTTTTGTTTTGATTTTAGGGGGCGCTAGAGCGCAATTTTCATTTTTGGGGTTTGGTTGCTTAATATGTTGTGGTGTCACGGTAGACTGACGTGTGTGTCAACTTTGGTGAGTTTTGAAGCATGTTAAGGGGGTGAAATAGGGGCGTATAGGTGCGGAATAATAATAATAAAGAATAATAAAACGCAGCAGGAACAATAGGGTCCTTGCATGGCAAAGGACATGGATGTCCTTTGCCATTGCAGGGCGGACCCTAATAAAACGCAGCAGGAACAATAGGGTCCTTGCATGGCAAAGGACATGGATGTCCTTTGCCATTGCAGGGCGGACCCTAATAATAATAAACGCTACAGATTCAATAGGGTCCTTGCCATGGCAAAGGACATGGATGTCCTTTGCTGGCAGGGCGGACCCTAATTAACATACTTTGCCAAAAATCAACAGGAAGCTAGATATTTTCACTTCAATACAACAACTGCATTACTTTCACAATGCATTAAATAGTGGCACGAAGGCTTTTCCTGCCATGGGGCTCGGGGACAGCAACCCAAGGGGCGCTCACACCTTCGCACCCTAATTTGACCCCCTTAACATGCTTCAAAACTCACCAAAATTGACACACACATCGGTATGGAGCGGCAGACCAACTTATTAAGCAACCAAACCCCAAAAATGAAAATTGCGCGCTAGCGCCCCCTAGGAAGAGACAAAAAACGGACTGCTTGTAACTTCCGTTAGGAATGTCGTAGAGACATGAAACAAAAACCTCTGTGTAGGTCTGACTTAGACCTACATTTTGATAATTGGCATCTTTCAGTTAAAATCAACAGGAAGTTGCCAATTACCCCTTCAAAATAAAAGTTTTGTAAAAAGCCGTCACCTTTTTCCAGACAAAACTGCTTGTAACTTCTGTTAGGAATGTCGTAGAGACATGAAACAAAAACTTCTATGTAGGTCTGACTAAGATCGGGACTCGGGACACGACGGCGGCGGCCAACGGCGGACCCGACCAACGCTGCTTGCAGCTTTAATTATTATTATTCTTTATTATTCCGCCGCCGTTTCCAGCTGAAATTTGACCCACTTAACATGCTTCAAAACTCACCATATTTGACACACACATCAGGATCTGCGAAAATTGCCATCTAATAAAAAAACCGAGCACTAAAAATCAAAATTGCGCGCTAGCGCCCCCTAGGAAGAAACAAAAAACGGACTGCTTGTAACTTCCATTAGGAATGTCGTAGAGACTTGAAACAAAAACCTATATGAAGGTCTGACTTAGATGAACATTTCCAATAAAAATGTTTTATACCTAAAATCAACAGGAAGTTGGCAAAAACGCCTTCAAAGCAAAATTTTCGCAAAAAATGCTATTTTTGCCTCTTTGAGCTGTAATTTGACCCCCTTAAAATGCTTCAAAACTCACCAAACTTGGCACACACCTCAGGACTGGCAGAAATTGCGATCTAATGAAAATAAAAAATAATAAAACTCAAAATTGCGCTCTAGCGCAATTTTTGAATAAAACACAGAAAAAACTGCTCCTAGGAAGAGAAAACAGACAAAACTGCTTGTAACTTCCAGTAGGAATGTCGGACAGACATGAAACAAAAACTTCTAGGTAGGTCTGACTTAGACCTACATTTCGATAATTTACATCCTTCGGCAAAAATCAACAGGAAGTTAAAAATTGCCCCTTCAAAATAAAAGTTTTGTGAAAACCCGTCACCTTTTTCAAATCGACACTTCTCCCAGTGCGTTTGTCGTTTCGGCTTCAAACTCGCACAGGAGAGAGTTTGGACACTTCTGATTAAAAGTATAGATCAAAGTTTTGATTACTGCTCCGGTTTGGATTTTACGCGCCTTCAAAAAACCCCTGCGCAACTTTTCCTAAAAAATGACGTTTTTGCCTCTTTGAGCTGTAATTTCACCCACTTAAAATGCTTCAAAGTGCTAGTTAAAGCTCTGTTATGCAGACCGAAAGCCATTTATCAACAACATCCAGAATCGCCGATCTGTAATTTCACCCCCTTAACATGCTTCAAAACTCACCAAATTTTACACACATATCAGGACAGGCAAAAACTGCCATCTAATAAAAAACCAAACCCAAAAATCTAAATTGCGCTTAGCGCCCCCTAGGAAAAAACCCAGACAAAACTGCATGTAACTTCTGTTAGAAATGTCGTAGAGACATGAAATAAAAACCTCTATGTTGGTTTGACTAAGATCGGGACCCGGACACGGCGGCGGCGGCCAACGGCGGACCCGACCAACGCTGCTTGCAGCTTTAATTATTATTATTCCGCCGCCTCTTTGAACTGTTATTCGACCCCCTGAACAAGCTTCAAAACTCACCAAACTTCACGCACTCATCAGAACTGGCGAAAATTGCCATCTAATAAAAAAACCAAACCCTAAAAATCAAAAATGCGCTCTAGCGCCCCCTACGAAAAAAGAAAACCAGACTGCTTGTAACTTCCGTTAGCAATGTCGTAGAGACATGAAACAAAAACTTCTATATAGGGCTGACTTGGACCTAGTTTTCATAATTGTACTTTCTATTCAGAAAATAAACAGAAATTTGTCAAAAACCCATTCAAAGCAAAATTTTCGCGAAAATTCAATTTTTGCCTCTTTGAGCTGCAATTTGACCCCCTTAAAATGCTTCAAAACTCACCAAACTTGGCAGACACATCAGGACTGGCAGAAATTGCAATCTAATGAAAAAAAAAATTAATAAAACTCAAAATTGCGCTCTAGCGCAATTTTTCAATAAAACACAGAAAAAACTGCTTCCAGGAGGAAAACACAGACAAAACTGCTTGTAACTTCGGGTAGGAATGCCGGAAAGACATGAAACAAAAACTTCTATGTAGGTCTCACTTAAAACTACATTTTAGTAATTGACAGCTAGCAGAAAAAATCAACAGGAAGTTGGCAATTGCCCCTTCAAAATAAAAGTTTTGTGAAAACCCGTCACCTTTCTTCAAAAGTTATCTCCTCTGAGCGCGTTTGTCGTTTCGGCTTCAAACTCGCTCAGGAGAGAGTTTGGACCCTTCTGAATAAAAGTATAGATCAAAGTTTTGATAAGTTTTAAGGTTTTGATTTTACGCGCCTTCAAAGACGCCCTGCGCAAAGTTTCCTAAAAAATGTCTTTTTTGCCTCTTTAAACTGTAATTTGACCCCCTTAAAATGCTTCAAAGTGCAAGTTAAAGCTCTACTATGCAAAGCAAAAGCCATTTATCAACAACATCCAGAATTGCCGATCTGCAATTTCACCCCCTTAACATGCTTCAAAAAACCCCTGTGCAAATTTTCCAAAACATGTATTTTTTGCCTATTTGAGCTATAATTTGACCCCCTTAAAAGGCTTCAGAGTGCAAGTTAAAGCTCTGTTATGCAGACCGAAAGCCATTTATCAACAACATCCAGAACCCCTGATCTGTAATTTCACCCCCTTAACATAATTCAAAACTCACCAAATTTTACACACACATCAGGACTGCCGAAAATTGACATCTAATAAAAAAGCAAACCCCAAAAGTCAAAATTGCGCTCCAGCGCCCCCTAGGAAAAAACCCAGACAAAACTGCTTGTAACTTCCGTTAGGAATGTCGTAGAGACATGAAACAAAAACCTCTGTGTAGGTCTGACTTAGACCTACATTTCCAATAAACACTTCTATACCTACAATCAACAGGAAGTTGGCAAAAACCCCTTCAAAACAAATTTTTCGCAAAAGATGCCTTTTTTGCCTCTTTGAACTGAAATTTGACCCCCTTAAAATGCTTCAAAGTGCAAGTTAAAGCTATACAATGCCAAGCGAAAGCCATTCATCAACAACATCCAGAAACGCAAATCTATAATTTGACCCCCTTAACATGCTTCAAAACTCACCAAATTTTACACACACATCAGGATTGGTGAAAATTGCCATCCAATAAAAAACCAAACCCCAAAAATGAAAATTGTGCTCTAGCTCCCCCTAGGAAAAAAAACTGACAAAACTGCTTGTAAATTCTGTTAGGAATGTCGTAGAGTGATGAAATAAAAACGTCTATGTAGGTCTGACTAAGATCGGGACTCGGGACACGGCGGCGGCGGCCAACGGCGGCGGCGGCCAACGGCGGACCCGACCAACGCTGCTTGCAGCTTTAATTATTGTTTATTCCGCACCTTCGCACCCTAATTTGACCCCCTTAACATGCTTCAAAACTCACCAAATTTGACAAACTCATCTGTCTACTGGGACACCCCAACTTATTAAGCAACCAAACCCCAAAAATGAAAATTGCGCGCTAGCGCCCCCTAGGAAAAAAAAAAAACAGACTGCTTGTAACTTCCGTTAGGAATGTCGTAGAGACATGAAACAAAAACCTCTATAAAGGGCTGACTTAGACCTACATTTCATAATTGTATCTTCTGGGGCAAAAATCAACAAAAATTTTGCAAAAACCCATTCAAAGCAAAATTTTCAAAAAAAATGCTACTTTTGCCTCTTTGATCTGTAATTTGACCCCCTTAAAATGCTTCAAAACTCACCAAACTTGGCACACTTATCAGGACTAGCAGAAATTGCGATATAATGAAAAAACCAAACCCGAAAAATGAAAAATGCGCTCTAGCGTAATTTTTAAATAAAACTCAGAAAATACTGCTCCTAGGAAGAAAACACAGACAAAACTGCTTGTAACTTCCGCTAGGAATGTCGGAAAGACATGAAACAAAAACTTCTATGTAGGTCTTACTTAGACCTACATTTTAATAATTGACAGCTAGCAGAAAAAATCAACAGGAAGTTGGCAATTACCCCTTCAAAATAAAAGTTTTGTGAAAACCCGTCACCTTTCTTCAAAAGTTATCTCCTCTGAGCGCGTTTGTCGTTTCGGCTTCAAACTCGCTCAGGAGAGAGTTTGGACCCTTCTGAATAAAAGTATAGATCAAAGTTTTGATTACTGCTCCGGTTTGGATTTTATGCGCCTTCAAAAAAACCCTGCGCAACTTTTCCTAAAAAATGACGTTTTTGCCTCTTTGAGCTGTAATTTCACCCACTTAAAATGCTTCAAAGTGCTAGTTAAAGCTCTGTTATGCAGACCGAAAGCCATTTATCAACAACATCCAGAATCGCCGATCTGTAATTTCACCCCCTTAACATGCTTCAAAACTCACCAAATTTTACACACATATCAGGACTGGCAAAAACTGCCATCTAATAAAAAACCAAACCCCAAAAATCTAAATTGCGCTTAGCGCCCCCTAGGAAAAAACCCTGACAAAACTGCATGTAACTTCTGTTAGAAATGTCGTAGAGACATGAAATAAAAACCTCTATGTTGGTTTGACTGAGATCGGGACCCGGGACACGGCGGCGGCGGCCAACGGCGGACCCGACCAACGCTGCTTGCAGCTTTAATTGATACTGTTGCTTTAATTAGTTTTTCTTATTTTGGGGTTATATTGAGCTTTTTTCAATTTCAAGTATTGTATATGAATGTATTCTTAATTGCTTGCTCGATGTATGTATTGCAAAGCTGATGAGAGTTGTTCTATGATCTTTGTTGAATTGATTAACAGTCTGTGATTTTTGTAAAAAAAACAAACAAACAAAAAATATATATACATATATATATATATATATAAATATACACGCACGCACGCGCGCGCACACACACACACACACACACACACACACACACACACACACACACACACACACACACACACACACACATTTTTTCAAATACAGGTTTTAAGTTTAAACTTTTGTAACCCGTGACTTACTTGGAAAAGTATATTTTCTATATAAATTAAAGTATTGGAATTTTTTCTGTGTAAAAGGCAGTATTCAATGACTATACTAGAATTCTTCCGATGCCAAAAAAAGTTTGGTACTGGTACCTATACCGGTATATCGATACTTTTCTATACTTTTCAAAACAAAGGCTACTACAAAAGAGGTCAATATTGGCTTTATTTTAACAGCAAATCTTACAATACAATAAACATGTGTTTCCTATTGTATTTAAAGAAAAAAATTAGAAAGTTAAAATATAAATTAAAGGGCATTAAACACATTGGGCTTTTCTTGTTGCACTCAAAGAACAATTTACAATTTTCCATTTTACGTATAGTCCGCCATAATCAAGGATTACATTAGAACATAATGAAAAAAAAAGCTTTATCGACATTATATTAAATGTTTCATGATGTATGGTTGCAAGGGAATAAGCGGTAGGAAATGGATGGATGGATGGATGTATGGTTGCCATTACTGGTCTGGGCTTTAAGAAAAATACAAATATTAGTAAGTACTAAAAACAAAACTATGGATGAATGTACACAAATAAGTCATGTAGCAGGTAAAACACACATTGTTAGAAATAAAACAGAAATTGTAGCAATTTGTAACAAAATTCAGTCATTTAACTTGCATTAGTTGACGTTAGATTGGGGGCCTTAACTCGTTAATATATGGCATCAAATCAAACAGCCGTGTGCGTGTCTACATGTGCACAACAGAGGAGCTGTTAACTTATAAATGTAGTGTATGTGTTTTTAAAAGAATGGCAACGTGTTGTCTGAATGACGTCAGTGAGTGAGTGGGCGAATAAAGACGGAGAGAGAGAGGTAACGAGTGCACTGCGCACGACAGTGATGAACGAATACGGTTGTGTCCTGCAAAACTAATAATAAAGCAACCCAAATGTCACAAATCGGCAGCATCGTCATTCCGACCTGAAAGCCGAGTTTAGCAGACCCATTGCCGGGTAAAGTTAGGGGTGTAAAACATCCGCCCTGAAAGAAACGTCTCTCCTGGTCTCCTCGACTACTGTCTGCACTGGAGCCAATCAGCAGGACAGGTGAAACAACTACATTATTACCTGTCACTCTTTAAACTCCTAATCGCCACATTTGGCGAGGTGTGTTTAAAAGCAACACTTGAAGCGCGGTGCCTAACTGTTTAAAGGCCTACTGAAACCCACTACTACCGACCACGCAGTCGGATAGTTTATATATCAATGATGAAATATAAACATTGCTACACATGCAAATAAGGCCTTTTTAGTTTACTAAATGGCCATTTTAAATTTCCCGCAAGTTTCTTGTTGAAAACGTCGCGGAATGATGACGTATACGCGTGACGTCACAGACTGTGAGGAAATATTAGCGCTGCGCACACACACAGCGAAAAGTAGTCTGCTTTAATCGCATAATTAAACAGTATTTTGGACATCTGTGTTGCTGATTCTTTTGCAATTTGTTCATTTAATAATGGAGACTATAAAGAACAATGCTGTTGGTGGAAAGCGGTGGATTGCAGCTGTCTTTAGCACCGAGACCTGGCCGGCATTTCTTTGTTTGTTGTGAAAGCAGAGCGGTCAAGCGAACATGTTTTCTCTACGTCAACGAGCATGTTTTTGGATGGGGAAATTGTGATATATATCTTACCGAAGACATCCGTGGATTATTCGGCGCTCTGCAGCACCTGTGAGCTTGGCTCCTCGGCTTCTCTCTGAGACACAGTGTGTTCAACACAGCCATCCGACCTCGAGGTATGCCTTTACAATCTTTACTTTACAATCTTTAAAATTTCACTAAAACACTATTAAAACAATAAGCAGATAAGGGATCTTCCAGAATTATCCTAGTACATGTGTCTAATTCTCCTCTCTGAGCTGCAACCTTATCGTGGTAGAGGAGTTTGCGTGTCCCAATGATCCTAGGAGCTATGTTGTCCGGGGCATAAAGCCCCCTGGTAGGGTCTCCCAAGGCAAACAGGTTGTAGGTGAGGGATCAGACAAAGAGCAGCTCGAAGACCTTTATGAAGAAGAAAAATCATGGACCCAGATTTCCCTCGCCCGGACGCGGGTCACCGGGGCCCCCCTCTGGAGCCAGGCCCGGAGGTGGGGCACGATGGCGAGCGCCTGGTGGCCGGGCCTGTTCCCATGGGGCCCGGCCGGGCACAGCCCGAAGAGGCAACGTGGGTCACCCCTCCAATGGGCTCACCACCCATAGCAGGGGCCATAGAGGTCGGGTGCATTGTGAGCTGGGCGACAGCCGAAGGCAGGGCACTTGGCGGTCCGATCCTCGGCTACAGAAGCTAGCTCTTGGGACGTGGAACGTCACGTCACTGGGGGAGAAAGAGCCTGAGCTAGTGCGCGAAGTTGAGAAATTCCGGCTGGATATAGTCGGACTCACTTCGACGCACAGCAAGGGCTCTGGAACCACTTCTCTTGAGAGGGATTGGACCCTCTTCCACTCTGGTGTTGCCGGCAGTGAGAGGCGACGGGCTGGGGTGGCAATTCTTGTTTCCCCCCGGCTCAAAGCCTGTACGTTGGAGTTCAACCCGGTGGACGAAAGGGTAGCCTCCCTCCGCCTTCGGGTGGGGGGACGGGTCCTGACTGTTGTTTGTGCTTATGCACCAAACAGCAGTTCAGAGTACCCACCCTTTTTGGGAACACTCGAGGGAGTACTGGAAAGTGCTCCCCCGGGTGATTTCCTTGTCCTACTGGGAGACTTCAACGCTCACGTTGGCAACGACAGTGAAACCTGGAGAGGCGTGATTGGGAAGAATGGCCGCCCGGATCTGAACCTGAGTGGTGTTTTGTTATTGGACTTTTGTGCTCGTCACAGTTTGTCCATAACAAACACCATGTTCAAACATAAGGGTGTCCATATGTGCACTTGGCACCAGGACACCCTAGGCCGCAGTTCCATGATCGACTTTGTAGTTGTGTCATCGGATTTGCGGCCTCATGTTTTGGACACTCGGGTGAAGAGAGGGGCGGAGCTTTCTACCGATCACCACCTGGTGGTGAGTTGGCTGCGATGGTGGGGGAAGATGCCGGACAGACCTGGGAGGCCCAAACGCATTGTGAGGGTCTGCTGGGAACGTCTGGCAGAGTCTCCTGTCAGACAAAGTTTCAATTCCCACCTCCGGAAGAACTTTGAACATGTCACGAGGGAAGTGCTGGACATTGAGTCCGAGTGGACCATGTTCCGCACCTCTATTGTCGAGGCGGCAGATCGGAGCTGTGGCCGCAAGGTAGTTGGTGCCTGTCGGGGCGGCAATCCTAAAACCCCTTGGTGGACACCAGCAGTGAGGGATGCCGTCAAGCTGAAGAAGGAGTCCTATCGGGTCCTTTTGGCTCATAGGTCTCCGGAGGCAGTGGACAGGTACCGACAGGCCAAGCGGTGTGCAGCTTCAGCGGTCGCGGACGCAAAAACTCGGACATGGGAAAAGTTCGGGGAAGCCGTGGAAAACGACTTCCGGACGGCTTCGAAGCGATTCTGGACCACCGTCCGCCGCCTCAGGAAGGGGAAGCAGTGCACTATCAACACCGTGTATGGTGCGGATGGTGTTCTGCTGACCTCGACTGCGGATGTTGTGGATAGGTGGAAGGAATACTTCGAAGACCTCCTCAATCCCACCAACACGTCTTCCTATGAGGAAGCAGTGCCTGGGGAATCTGTGGTGGACTCTCCTATTTCTGGGGCTGAGGTCGCTGAGGTAGTTAAAAAGCTCCTCGGTGGCAAGGCCCCAGGGGTGGACGAGATCCGCCCGGAGTTTCTTAAGGCTCTGGATGCTGTGGGGCTGTCTTGGTTGACAAGACTTTGCAGCATCGCGTGGACATCGGGGGCGGTACCTCTGGATTGGCAGACCGGGGTGGTGGTTCCTCTCTTTAAGAAGGGGGACCGGAGGGTGTGTTCCAACTATAGTGGGATCACACTCCTCAGCATTCCCGGTAAGGTTTATTCAGGTGTACTGGAGAGGAGGCTACGTCGGATAGTCGAACCTCGGATTCAGGAGAAACAGTGTGGTTTTCGTCCTGGTCGTGGAACTGTGGACCAGCTCTATACTCTCGGCAGGGTTCTTGAGGGTGCATGGGAGTTTGCCCAACCAGTCTACATGTGCTTTGTGGACTTGGAGAAGGCATTCGACCGTGTCCCTCGGGAAGTCCTGTGGGGAGTGCTCAGAGAGTATGGGGTATCGGACTGTCTTATTGTGGCGGTCCGTTCCCTGTACGATCAGTGCCAGAGCTTGGTCCGCATTGCCGGCAGTAAGTCGAACACATTTCCAGTGAGGGTTGGACTCCGCCAAGGCTGTCCTTTGTCACCGATTCTGTTCATAACTTTTATGGACAGAATTTCTAGGCGCAGTCAAGGCGTTGAGGGGTTCCGGTTTGGTAACCGCAGGATTAGGTCTCTGCTTTTTGCAGATGATGTGGTCCTGATGGCTTCATCTGACCGGGATCTTCAGCTCTCGCTGGATCGGTTCGCAGCCGAGTGTGAAGCGACCGGAATGAGAATCAGCACCTCCAAGTCCGAGTCCATGGTTCTCGCCCGGAAAAGGGTGGAATGCCATCTCCGGGTTGGGGAGGAGACCCTGCCCCAAGTGGAGGAGTTCAAGTACCTAGGAGTCTTGTTCACGAGTGAGGGAAGAGTGGATCGTGAGATCGACAGGCGGATCGGTGCGGCGTCTTCAGTAATGCGGACGTTGTACCGATCCGTTGTGGTGAAGAAGGAGCTGAGCCGGAAGGCAAAGCTCTCAATTTACCGGTCGATCTACGTTCCCATCCTCACCTATGGTCATGAGCTATGGGTCATGACCGAAAGGATAAGATCACGGGTACAAGCGGCCGAAATGAGTTTCCTCCGCCGTGTGGCGGGGCTCTCCCTTAGAGATAGGGTGAGAAGCTCTGCCATCCGGGAGGAACTCAAAGTAAAGCCGCTGCTCCTTCACATCGAGAGGAGCCAGATGAGGTGGTTCGGGCATCTGGTCAGGATGCCACCCGAACGCCTCCCTAGGGAGGTGTTTAGGGCACGTCCAACCGGTAGGAGGCCACGGGGAAGACCCAGGACACGTTGGGAAGACTATGTCTCCCGGCTGGCCTGGGAACGCCTCGGGATCCCCCGGGAAGAGCTAGACGAAGTGGCTGGGGAGAGGGAAGTCTGGGTTTCCCTGCTTAGGCTGTTGCCCCCGCGACCCGACCTCGGATAAGCGGAAGATGATGGATGGATGGATGGATGTGTCTAATTACATCTGAAATGCTCACACTGACGTCGCCCGGATCTGTCGCTTTTTTTGTAGTTGTTGTTGTAGTAGTCCGTCGCTATCAATATCCTCAAACATTAATCTTTCATCCTCGCTCCAATTAATGGGGAAATTGTCGCTTTCTCGGTCAGAATCGCTCGCGCTGCTGGCGTCCATGATTGTAATCAATGGGTGCATGTGAGGAGTCCGACAATCTGTGACGTCACGCGCACTACTTCCGGGAAAGGCAGAGCTTTTTTAAGAGCGACCAAAAGTTACGAACTTTATCGTCAATTTTCTCTACTAAATCCTTTCAGCAAAAATATGGCAATATCGCGAAATTATCAAGTATGACACATAGAACGGACCTGCTATCCCCGTTTAAATAAGAAAATCTCATTTCAGTAGGCCTTTAAGGCGCCACTGACACATGCCTTCTCTATCTGACCGACCACATCAAACATGAGGTGGACGCGGGCAAATACTGCAGCATGGTCATGCTGGACATTCAGAAGGCCTTTGACACCGTTAACCATGCTATACTGTTGGATAAGCTCCGAGCAATCGGATTCGACGAAACCTCATCAAGCTGGATGCAATCTTACTTGGAGGGGAGGAAACAGGTGGTAGAGGTGAACGGCACCATGTCCCCTCCCCTCTCAGTAAGCTGTGGAGTCCCCCAAGGCAGTATACTAGGACCTTTACTGTTCCTAATATACGTGAATGACATGCCATCAGCATGCCACTGTGAATTGTTCCTGTATTCGGATGACTCGGCCCTGCTGGTATCCGGCAAGGACAAGTCACAGGTGGAACAAATCCTCAGTGGTGAACTCCTCAATATTTGCACCTGGCTCGCTGACAACAAGCTATCCATACACTTAGGCAAAACGGAATCCATCCTATTTGGGTCCCATATCAAACTTAAGAAGGTCAGTGACTTCACTATAAAAGTGGGTGACATTGTTATCACCAGGAAAGATGAGATCACCTACCTAGGTTCCATTCTAGAGGCTAATCTTTCCTGTGATAAAATGGCAACCAAGGTGATCAAAAAGGTCAACCAAAGAACGAGATTCCTCTACAGAATCTCCTCTCTGGTCAACAAAAACACCTTGAGGATTCTAGCGGGAACTCTCATTCAACCCTTCTTCGATTACGCTTGCACCTCCTGGTACCCCAGCACCTCCAAAACCCTCAAATCTAGACTCCAAACATCCCAGAATAGCTAATCCGGTTACTTTTAGACCTCCACCCCAGATCACACCTCAATCCAACCCACTTCTCCAAAGTGGGCTGGCTCAGGGTGGAGGACAGAGTAAAACAACTTGCACTGAGCCTAGTCTATAAAATCCGCTACACCTCCTTGATCCCGAAGTACATGTCAAACTACTTCCTTAACGCAAATGACCGCCATAACCACAACACCAGGGGGAGCTCCACAAACCACGTTAAACCCAGATTTCGATCTAACAAAGGTCTTAACTCATTCTCCTTCTATGCCACATCAATGTGGAATGCACTCCCAACAGGTATAAAAGTAAGTGCATCTCTATATTCCTTCAAAACCGCTCTAAAACAACACCTCCAGGCAACTTCAACACTTTACTAATACCCTCCTCCATTCACATCCCATCTCCCCGAATTATAAACAACTCAAATGTACTTCTAATGTATATACTTGTTCTTATGCTATGTGAACTCACTATGTTCTCTGCTGGCTGTACATATCCTACTGTAAGACCTACACTGTTTCAATGTCCACATTTCTCTGGTGATGCAATTGTTGATGACTGAAGTTCTGATATCAACCAAAGCTCCCCACCCACCCCCCGGATTGTAAATAATGTAAATAATTCAATGTACATACTATGATGATTAACTTGTGTGATGACTGTATTATGTTGATAGTATATATTTGTACCATGAATTGATTAACGTGGACCCCGACTTAAACAAGTTGAAAAACTTATTCGGGTGTTACCATTTAGTGGTCAATTGTACGGAATATGTACTGTACTGTGCAATCTACTAATAAAAGTATCAATCAATCAATCAATCAATCGTTACCTTTGAAGCCCAATTACTTTCACATTGCGCTTCGCGTAGCCTATTTATTAACTAGTATACATTTAGCTTTTTGTCATTCTTCTACTCCAAGATGTTATTGGTTGTAAGCACTTTGTGTGTGTTTTGACTCGCTCAACATCATGCGCCTCGGCTCTGTAGTCACCGTGGCACAGCGGGCATTTAGATGAAAGAACGGTACGGTACTTTTCAAAGGCAGTATAGTACCAATTTCAATGAATTAGTTTCGCGGTACTTTATTATTAGTGGTATACCGTACACCCCAAGACTATACCTTAATGCAGTTCAATTAGGGAAAATCAATGAACACCAACAATCTTTATTAAGATGGAAATAAAAGCATTTCTGTATCTAAAACCCTTTTGCTTGTCTACAGTTGACATCAATCAGATTAGGAAGTGTTGTATTGGCTCTTCCTTGTTACAGCGAGACTTAGTCTTCTTGGACCACTTGTAGTCTTCTTGGACCACTTGTAATCATGTCAAACGCACACGCACACACGCACGCACGCACGCACACACACACACACACACACACACACACACACACACACACACACGCACACGCACACGCACACACACACACACACACACGCGCACACATACGCACACACAAGAAGAAGAGTCATGAGTTCTAAAAAGGGAGATTAATAAAAGGAATCTCAGATGGAAAGCAGGACATTTTAAGAAGGCAACACTTGGGGGGAAAGGAAATCTGGTGAAGAACAAAAGAGAGCATCACTTGATGAAGGATGAGCTCACCTCTTTAAGAATACGGCACAGATCACCAAGAAAAGGCTTTGAGATGTGTGAGAAAAAGGAAAGCATGGAGGTCAGTCGGTATTTGTGAATATGTGTAAATATCGACGTAGATGATTATTTTAACAACCGCTGTCCAAGTTGCGTAATCCTGCGTTCAACAGCAGCATCGTCCTGAGAGTTTTTTAGAAATGTGTTTGAAGCCTCCAGCAGCAGAGCAGGAATTAGAAGCTAAGCCAAAAAGACCTTGAACCACAGCATGCCTAAGAAGCAGAGTGAAAGTAAATGTGAAAGTGAAAGTAAATCCTTGATCAATGCAAAAAAGTCCATTTGGTGCAAAGTTGTTGGAATTTTGACTGGAGAAATGTTTTTGTTGACTGGCAGCCAAGCAGCATGATCTCAGAGCCGCCGAGGGAGAGTTGGAAAATCAATGGCGGGAACTTTTAAGACGGACTTCTTAATTCCAGTATTGACTTTTAAAATTGCATAAAGAGTCTTAAAGCTTGTAAACGTCCTCTGCTTTTTAATTAGGAGTAAATGTACCAATAATGATTGAAGTACGTTAATCTACAAACTAATTGTTGATGTACTTGTTTCACACTCGCTGAACTACGTTTACTTGCACACATGCCCAAAAGCAGAGCTTCTCCAGGTTTCAGCACATCAAATGAGCACACACTATATATACATAGAATAGAATAGAAAGTACTTTATTGATCCCAGGGGGAAATTTAGCACCACAGTTCGCTCACAATAAACAATAATAATAATAATAAATAATATACAACATATATTATACATATATAATACATAATATATGAATTATATAAATATATTTTACATTTAAGTGCAGTCAAGGAACATATGTTTATACAGTCTGATGGCTGTCTGTATGAAGGACCTCCTGTGACGTTCCGTGTTACATTTTGGGAGTCTGAGTCTTTCACTGAACGTGCTCATTCTCTCCGCAAGGTCTGAGTGTAGTGGGTGGGAGGTGTTGTCCATAATGGCTAGGAGTTTTGCTAGACTTCTCCTCTCTGACACCACCGCCAGAGAGTCTAGCTCCACTCCCACCAAGTTACTGGCCTTCTCAACTAACTAGTCCAGTCTGTACGTATCCCTCGCTCTCAGCCCGCTGCCCCAGCAAGCCACGGCGTACAAGAAGGTGCCCGCCACCACTGACTCGTAGAACATCTTCAACATTTTTGTACAGACGTTGAAGGACCCTAGCCTCCTGAGAAAGTGGAGGCGGCTCTGTTCCTTCTTGTAGAGGGCCTCAGCGTGTTTTGACCCAAACAGCTTGTTGTCGATGTGTACTCCGAGGTATTTATAATCCTCAACCATGTCCACATTGACCCCCCTGATGGAAACAGGGGTCGCCGGATTACTCCTCCTCCTTCCCAGGTCCACAACCAGCTCCTTGGTCTTCGTCACATTGAGCTGGAGGTGGTTCTTTCCACACCATGTGACAAAGTCCTCCACCAGTGCCCTATATATGTGTATTCCTATATATACATACATAAATACATACACACACACACATATATATATATATATATATATATATATATATATATATATATATATATATACATACATATATATATATATATATATATACATATATATATATATATATATATATATATATATATATATATATATATATATATATATATATATATATATATATATATACATGTGTGTGTGTATATATAGTGGTGTAACGGTACGTGTATTTGTATTGAACCGTTTCAGTACGGTGGTTTCCACACGGACATATTAAGTAGTGTAAATAATACTCAAAATGCTGGACATTTGAGGAATTTTGAGTTATGGTTGCGTGTATTAACAATGTACGTTCAGGGTTAAGAAGGTTAAAAACAAAACAAATTGTGCGCGCAGCAGCAGCATTTGTGAGGGAAGGGCAGAGAGCGAGAAAGTTATGATAAACGCGCATGCGTCTCCAGGCACTGCTTTTTATCCATTTATTTATCAGATTAAATGTTTTATTATATATAGCAGGGGTGTCAAAATAGTGCCCTGAAGGCCCACAGCTAATGTTACAAAGGCCCACGGCACATTCTAAAAATACTGTTAAAATAAACAGAAACTAGGTTGATTGGCAACACTAAATGGTCCCTAGTGTGTGAATGTGAGTGTGAATGTTGTCTGTCTATCTGTGTTGGCCCTGTGATGAGGTGGCGTCTTGTCCAGGCTGTACCCCGCCTTCCGCCCGATTGTTACTGAGATAGGCACCAGAGCCCCCCGCGATCCCAAAGGGAATACACTGTAGGAAATGGATGGATGGATAATTCACATAGCAGTAAGCTTTGTGCAATTATAATGTAGAAACACAACGTTCAGTTAAATTACAGTTATAATGTAACATTGCAGTGTACAGTTAAAATGTACTGTTATATTGTGCAATTATAATGTACAGTTTTAATGTACTGTTATAATGTACAATTACACTGTATAGTTATAGTGTAGAGTTATAATGTACTGTTATATTGGGGACGGCGTGGCAAAGTTGGGGGAGTGAACGTACCAGCAATCTGGGGGTTCCTGGTTCAATCCCCACCTTCTACCATCCTAGTCACGTCCGTTGTGTCCTTGAGCAAGACACTTCACCCTTGCTCCTGATGGGTGCTGGTTAGCGCCTTGCATGGCAGCTCCTGCCATTAGTGTGTGGATGTGTGTGTGGATGTGTGTGTGAATGGGTGAATGTGGAAATAGTGTCAAAGCGCTTTGAGTTCCTTAAAAAAAAGGTCTAAAAGCACTATACAAGTACAACCCATTTACCATTTATATTGTACAATTATAATTCACAGACATAATGTACTGTTATATTGTACAATTATAATGTACAGTTATAACGTACAACTATAATGTGCTGTTCTAATGTACGATTATAAAGTATAGTTATAGTGTACAATTGTATGCACAGTTATAATGTACAAAATACTGTTATAATGTACAATTGTAATTCCCAGTTATAATGTACTGTTATAATGTACAATTGTAATTCCCAGTTATAATGTACAATCATAATGTAGTTAAATTTACTGTTATAATGTGCAATTATAATGTACCGTTATAATGTACAGCTATTATGTGCTGTAATAATGTACAATTACAATGTATAGTGTACAATTGTATGTACAGTTATGATGTACTGTTATAATGTACAATTACAATGTATGTTATAGTGTAGTCATAATGTACTGTTATATTGTACAATTATAATTAAGTTATAATGCACTGTTAAAATGTAGTTATAATTTACTGTTATATTGTACAATTATAATGTACAGCTATTAAGTGCTGTTATAATGTACAATTACAGTGTATAGTTATAGTATGCAATTGTATGTACAGTTATAATGTACACAATACTGTTGGAATGTATAGTTATAGTGTACAGTTATAATGTACTGTTATATTGTACAATTGTAATTCCCAGTTATAATGTAAAATCTTAATGTAGTTATAATTTACTGTTATATAGTACAATTATAATGTACAGTTATAATGTACAACTATAATGTGCTGTTATAATGTACAATTACAATGTATAGTGTTCAACTGTATGTACAGTTATAATGTGCAGCTATAATGTGCTGTTATAATGTACAATTACTATGTATAGTGTTCAGCTGTATGTATAGTTATAACGTACAGTTATGATGTACCGTTATAATGTACAATTACAATGTATGTTATAGTGTACAGTCATAATGCACAATTATAATTCAGTTATAATGTACAATTATAATGTAGTTATAATATACTGTTATATTGTACAAAGTTCTGTAATAATGTACAATTACAGTGTGTAGTTAGTGTACAAATGTATGTACAGTTATAAAGTACACAATACTGTTAGAATGTATAGTTATAGTGCACAGTTATATTGTGTACTGTACAATTGTATGTACAGTTAGAATGTAATGTTATATTGTACTATTACGATTGTAGCTGAGATAGGCGCCAGCGCCCCCCGCGCCCCCGAAAGGGAATAAGCGGTAGAAAATGGATGGATGGATGGTTTAATCATAATGTACTGTTATAATGTACAATTATAATGCAGTCATACTTTATTGTTATATTGTACAATTATAATGTACAGGTATAATTAACAGTTATAATGTGCTGATATAATGTACAATTACAATGTTTAGTTATAATGTACAATTATTGAATGTAAGGTTATACTGTAATGTACAATTATAATATACCATATATGTTTCGCTGGAATGTGCAGTGATAGTTTTGCATTTCACAATTTCTACATTGCTAACTCGTTTTCTTAGTAATCTTTGAGTAAAGCAAGTAATAAAAAGCTGTGTTATTTCCATGTGTGTAAGGGTTACTCAGCTGTCTCAGTGGCCTTGGTTGTCATGGACGCTAACAACACTCGTTGAGAGGTTATCATCAAATGCAAAAAAAACACACAAAAAAACACAGCTACCGAAAGCAGGAGATATCCATTCAGGTCAGAGTTTTCACACCGATGCTTTATAGATTTAGTAAAGTAGCGAAGGAGAAAAATGTGTGGGGGAAGGGGGATTGGTGGCTTTGGGTTGTATTGGACTAGGTTTGAAAATGTGGCAGGAAATGATGCGTGCAGGCTCCAAGAGGACAAGGGAGAGAGAGAGAGAGGAGAGAGAGAGAGAGAGAGAGAGAGAGAGAGAGAGAGAGAGAGAGAGAGAGAGAGAGAGAGAGAGATGTTTAGAGAAGGATTTACAACAATAACATGGATTACAATTTGAGATGATTGTTTCTTACTTCACTTCTACAGTAAATCATTCACTTTTTTGGCTTTGTAGACACAAAAGAAGACATTTCATTTTATTTGAAAAATGACCATATAAAGTTTACTGCACACTTATTATATTATTGTTATGAATGTATTGATATGAGGATGGTTATCATTACTATCACAGAATTGCTGAATGTTACAAAAATAACATATACACGTTCAAATATTTCAACCATGTTTTATTTTTAAAAAAAAATAATAATAAATGACTTTTTGATTGATTGATTGATACTTTCGTTCAGTACATATTCCGTACAATTGACCACTAAGTCCGGGTCCACGTTAATCAATTCATGACCACAATATGGTTTGTACACTAGATATTTAAACCTCGGATTCAGGAGGAACAGTGTGGTTTTCGTCCTGGTCGTGGAACTGTGGACCAGCTCGATGCTATCAGCAGGGTTCTTGAGGGTTCATGGGAGTTTGCCCAACCAGTCTACATGTGCTTTGTGGTCTTGGAGAAGGCATTCGACCGTGTTCCTCGGGAAGTCCTGTGGAGAATGCTCAGAGAGTATGGGGTATCGGACTGTCTTATTGTGGCGGTCCGCTCCCTGTACGATCAGTGCCACAGCTTGGTCCACATTGTCGGCAGTAAGTCAAACACGTTTCCAGTGAGGGTTGGACTCTGCCAAGGCTGTCCTTTGTCACTGATTCTGTTCTTAGCTTTTATGGACAGAATTTCTAGGCGCAGTCAAGGCGTTGAGGGGATCCGGTTTTGGGGCTGCGGGATTAGGTCTCTGCTTTTTGCAGATGTGGTTCTGATGGCTTCATCTGGCCAGGATCTTCAGCTCTCACTGGATCGGTTCGCAGCCGAGTGTGAAGCGACCGAGATGAGAATCAGCACTTCCAAGTCCGAGTACATGGTTCTCGCCCGGAAAAGGGTGGAGTGCCATCTACACGGTTGGGGAGGAGACTTTGCCCCAAGTGGAGGAGTTCAAGTACCTAGGAGTCAGGTTCACGAGTGAGGGAAGAGTGCATTGTGAGATTATCTGTGCAGCATCTTCAGTAATGCGGACGCTGTATCGATCCGTTATGGTGAAGATGAAGCTGAGCCGGAAGGCAAAGCTCTCAATTTACCGGTGGATCTACGTTTCCAAACTCACCTATGGTCATGAGCTTTGGGTCATGACCGAAAGTACAAGATTACGGGTACAAGCGGCCGAAATGAGTTTCCTCCGCCGGGTGGCGGGGCTCTCCCATAGAAATAGGGTGAGAAGCTCTGCCATTCGGGGGGAGTTCAAAGTAAAGCCGCTGCTCCTCCACATCGAGAGGAGCCAGATGAAGTAGTTCGGTCATCTGGTCAGGATGCCACCCGAACGCCTCCCTAGGGAAGACCCAGGACATGTTGGGAAGACTATGTCTCCTGGCTGGCCTGGGAACGCCTCGGGATCCCCCGGGAAGAGCTGGACGATGTGGCTGGGTAGAGGAAAGGGCTCCCCTGCAAAGGCTGCTGCCCCCGCAACCTGACCTCGGATAAGCGGAAGAAGATGGATGGATGGATGGAATATATTTTCTTTGGAGAAGGAACACTTAATATTGTTCTGGCTTCTTAGGAGCCATAATAATGTAATTTGATTTTCACTTTTGGTTTATGTGCCGTCACGCAGATTTGTCAGTTTGGGATATTATGTTTCTTAATAATGAAATGCAATAATAGAATATAATAGAATAGGATAGAATAGAATAGAATGTTATTGATCCCTGGGGGAAATTCAGCTGTCTCTTGTACTCATGTTAGCATTCAAGCTAGCTGCTTCTCCACAAAATTAGTAATATCACCGAGCTGTGTGTTAATCAAAGCGTGATAATAAATTATTTATCGAGCCGATACTAGGAATAGATGTCACATTGCTATATCATACAACAAAAATTAGCTTTTATATACATGTATACACACGTATAGGACTGTTTTCACTGCTGGACTATAGAAAGAGGTTCCGCAGCCTTCGTAGCTGAACCTCCAGGTTCTGTAACAGCTTCTTCCCTCAGGCCATAAGACACAAAAACGCATCATAATAATCCACTCAGATCCCCCCAAAAACGGATGAACTCGCTGGAATACACAGACAAAATGACATACATCCATAAACGTGGATGCATATACAAAAGTGCAATATATTTATCTGTACAGTAATGTATTTATCTATATCTGCACCTTATTGCTCTTTTATCCTGCACTACAACGAGCTAATGCAATTAAATTTGGTTCTTATCTGTACTGTAAAGTTCAAATTTGAATAATAATAAAAGGAAGTCTAATTCTTAGTCTAATACAGTGGTTCTTAACCTTGTTGGAGGTACCGAACCCCACCAGTTTCATATGCGTATTCACCGAACCCTTCTTTAGTGAAAAACAAAAGTTTTTCAAATTCAAGAAAAACTTGTGTTTTTTTTATTGGTGCACAAAATGAACCGTGCATGAACATCACCTTGTTCACAGAACAAAACCAACACAGTGCATGATTTCACAACAAATTACACACCTTACAAACATTACCATGAATTGATTAACGTGGACCCCAACTCAAACAAGTTGAAAACCTATTCAGGTGTTACCATTTAGTGGTCAATTGTACAGAATATGTACTGTAGTGTGTAAACTGTACTGTTTCATACAATGTATTCTCTTCCTTTGCAATCTGCTTGTAAAAGTTTCAATCAATCAATCAAAAAACCTGCAAATCAGATTGAAAATTAGAGGGAACATTGTTTGGGGGTATCCATAATACGCCGGCAGGGAGAAGTTTTTTATTTACACGATAATTCGGATGTGTCTATACTTCCGTGGCGGAGGCTCCACTCATCCCCTTTTGATTGATTGATTGATACTTTTATTAGTAGATTGCACAGTTCAGTACATATTCCGTACAATTGACCACTAAATGGTAACACCCGAATAAGTTTTTCAACTTGTTTAAGTCGGGGTCCACGTTAATCAATTCATGGTAATTCATGAGGCCGGTTCACCGAACCCCTAGGGTTCGATCGAACCCAGGTTAAGAACCACTGGTCTAATATCTGTTATTGGTTGTTGAGATCTGGAAATTATGGGTTAACTGTATCGGTTCAAATTTCCATCATCGTTTATCCCTAATATTAACATTCCACATTTTTCGGACAATAAAGCGCACTTAAAATCCTTTTATTTTCCTACCAGGTGCGCCTAATGTACAGATTAATTCTGGTTATGCTTACCGACCTTGAAGCAATTGTATTTGTTACATGGTGTAATGACAGATGTGACATAAGTGCGGATTTCAAGAACATTAGGAAGCAAGCACAAAACATTGATGTTTTATTCAGAATATAGAACATTACAGGGCACTCAAAAATCTGTTAAAAACGTTCAGTATGTCTTTGGTAAGCTATGAAGCCACACTGCTTGATGGATTGTCAGCACATGGTGGCTAGTGTAGACGTGCTGGGCTTCAACTAGGGCTGGGCGATATATCGACATAATCGATATATCGTGGGTTTGTCTCTGTGCGATATAGAAAATTACTATATCGTTTACGTTCTCACACAGCTGCTTATGACTGCGGGCATTACAGTACATGCGTTTCTCACTCTTTCTTGTCTGTCCTTCTCACAGAGACTTAAAACAAGCGCACCTTCTTACGTACGTCACGTGTGCAACGTCACGCTCTCGCGGAGCAGACAGGTAGCGACATGGTAACGTTAGGTGTGATGCAAACGGTGTGGGTGGTAATACAAGAGAGCGAATGTGCGAATCTGGTAACAAATGAAGGAAGAATTAATTCCCAAGAAAAACAGCACGAGGTCTATCGTCTGGCGGTGGTTTGGCTTCAAGCGGGAAGATGTTGAACAATTATGCGGCACAAGTGTTGCTACAAAAAGTAGCACCACTGCTGATGTAGCATCATTTGGAAAGTCACCCGCTATAGAATGAAGAGTGCTTGAAACTCCACATGTCAACATCTCCGTTTGGTGCGCCACACCCACAAAATGCCGAAACAACCATTTCCACAACAACACTATATGAAACAAATAGTCAACAGATTAATTTCCTATTATGCAGCTCATTTTTATTTGACACTTATTGAAATATCTTGTGTGACATCATGCACAAAAGTGCACTTTATTTGTTTTAAACTATTGTAATGGCGTTCACGACAAAAAGTACACTTTAATGTAGTGTTGTTTTGAGATGTCATCTTAGTGACATGCACAAAAGTGCACTTATAGCTTCTTTTAAAATGTCTCTGACAATCTTGCACTTTCTGTTTTGGAAATTACATAAATGTTTGTCCCACTGCTTAATAACTGTTTAATAAAAACAGTTTTGGTAAATCTACTTAGTTGTTATTTCCCTCTCTGCATGAAAGTTTAAAATGAGCATATATTGATGCAGTATGAACAAGAATGTTTTAATGTAGACACAGAATCATCATACTGCTGTGATTATATGTATCAAGTGTTCATTCAAGGTAAATATCGAGATGTATATCGTGTATCGTGACATGGCCTAAAAATATCGAAATATTAATAAAAAGCCATATCGCCCAGCCCTAGCTTCAAAATACGGGTATTAATATGGTGTGTGTATAAGGACCCAAAAATGGCACCTATTTGGAGACATATTATTTGGCGTTTTGTTTTGACTTTTTATGAAAAACTAACTTTTCCTGTTGGTTTGTATTGGAAAACTATGCAACATTTAGACCAAATAACCACCCTTACTGTGTTGGCCCTGCGATGAGGTGGCGACTTGTCCGGGGTGTACACCACCTTTTTCCCGATTGAAGCTGAGATAGGCACCAGCGCCCCCCGCGGCCCCAAAGGGAATAAGCTGTAGAAAATGGATGGATGGATGGATGGATGGATGGATGGATGGATGGATGGATGGATGGATGGATGGATGGATGGATGGATGGAACCACCATTACATGTTACGCAGACCACAACAAAGTGTTTTAAATGTAGAAAAACGACAGGTGTTTGTCTCATGTTGGTATTCAGAATTCTGGGGTTTGTGAATGCACATCACCCGCCGGTGCACCTTGTGTATAAAAATAGACCTGAATAGACCCGCTCATTGGCAGTGTATTTTATAATCCGGTGCGTCCTATGGTCCAAAAATATGGTACTTTATTTCTGCACGTTCACTTTTACAGTGTTTTGAAGCAAACACTCTCAAAATGGAGGTAACCTGTTATCTGTCTGCTGAGCTGGCTGAGAAGACGCATTAGCGGGAGCAGAACGGACTGCTTGTATCAAAGTTCTTATATTGGATATTTTGGATGAAGGTCAATATAATCTGATACCTTTTTTATTTTATTTATTTATTTATTTTTACTGATTGGATTGGGACAACGCTAGTTTTGATTGCTGAAAGTCACACTCAAATGTCAATAAAGTCTCTATATTGGAGCTATTATCATATATACCTGATTTATGACACCAAAGGACATCTGACGTTTGCGAATAAATAGATATGATCAAAATAGTGTAAAACTCATGAAGATTCCTGAGCCATTTTGAGAGTTAATGAAGAAGCCTTTCACGTGATCTGTGATGTGGAAGGAGCAACCACAAATCCCATCCTCTTTAACAACAATGCTAATCAAGTAGACTTTGTGAGAGCCAAAAAACAATTACTTTCGGAAAAATTATCATTCAGAACTAGGGCTGGGCGATATGGCCTATTATTAATATCTCAATATTTTTAGGCCATAGTCACGATACACGTTATATATCTCAATATTTTGCCTTAGCTTTGGATTTACACTTTATGCATATAATCACACCAGTATGATGATTATATGTGTCTACATTAAAACATTCCTGTTCAAACTACATTAATATATATGCTCATTTTAAACTTTTATGCAGAGAGGGAAATCATAACTAAATTAATTTGCCAAAACTGTATTTACTAAACAGTTATTAAGTAGTGACACAAACAGTCATGTCATTTCCAAAATAGAAAGTGCAAGAATGTCAGAGACATTTTAAAACAAACTATTAGTGCACTTTTGTGCATGATGTCACCAAGGTGAGATTTCAAAACAACACTAAATTAAAGTGCTTTTTTTTGTACAGAATGCCACTACAATAGTTTAAAATAAAGAGCACTTTTGTGCATGATGTCACACAAGATATTTCAAAAACTGTCAAATAAAATTTAGCTGCGTAACAGGAAATCAAATAGTGTATGTCCTTTGCTATGTGGTAGGTTACTGCAGACATTATCTCCTTCTGTTGTTGACTATATTTTTCATACGGTTGAAATGGAAGACACCAGGCTTAATTAGGTCAGTGCTGGTTGCTTCGGCATTTTGTTGGTGTGGTTCCGACCGGAGATGTTAACGTGGAGTTTCAAGCACTATTATTCATTCTCTATCGGGTGACTTTTAAAATGATTCTACAAAATAATAGTGCTGCTGCTTTTTTTGCAACGCTTTAGGCGCATACTTGAAATATTACGGTTGTCTGTACAACATCTTTCCGCTTGGAGCCGAAAATCCCCGCCAGAAGATGGACCCCGTGCTGTTTTTCTTGGGAATTAATTATTTTTCCTCCATTTGTTACCAGATTGGCACCTTTTACTCATGCCGCTACCTCTCTGCTCCGCGAGGGCGTATGACGTTGCATGCAAGACAGTATGTGACGTCTGTAAGAAGGTGTGCTTGTTTTATGTCTCTGTGAGAAGGAGAGACAAGAAAGAGTGAGAGAAACCTGACGTGTAATGCCCGCAGCTAAAAGCAACTGCGTGAGAACATATACTTGAATACTCACGATATAGTCACTTTCTACATTGCACAGAGACAAAAATCGAGTATATTCGATAAATCGTTTAGCCCTAACCAGAACCTTCGATTTTTGAGCCCTATCACAAAGAGGCTGAGCAATAAGATTCAGAAACCGAGCGCTTACAATTTCCACTCTCGCAGAGATAAAGACCGACAGGACGCTCCCATAATCCCGTTAAGATAAACAATTCAATCCTCATAAAGGGTTAAAAAAAAGTTGCTCTATCTTTTATGCCATCTTGGGGGATGTCAAAGTGGACCAGCCTTTCATGGCCACATGTGTATACTACCATGCATAAAGTTTGAGACAAAGCAGAAACAGCCGTCGGTTTAGTGTGTCAACAATAGCAGCATAAGCTCGCATTAACTCACTGCTATCAATGCGCCGCTAAAATAGTCTCTCTGCATTGGCGCTTATAATAACAATATTACTCATATTTGGTTAATTTACAGGTCAGAACATATACATTGAGTGTTGTTAGGGGTTTGTAGATGTTTTAAGAGGGTATAATGAGCGCAATGGAGGACCCTCGATCTGTTGACTCAGTTGTTGGCTATTTATTAACGAATTTGAACGCTTACAAAAGCCAAGCATATGTGTTCTTGTCTTACATAAGGATTGTGAATGACAGACAGCACATCTTTTTCCAATGTTTGCATATTCTCAATATGACTGATCTAAAATATGGTCAGAGTGCAGAAGAGGTACTACAGTGACATAGAATCTACGGAAATTGCCGCAGATATTTGGAAGGAAATATTCAAAATTGCCGACTGAAATTGTGGCATTTTGTGATGTTTAAATGGTATTTTCACAGACTTCGCAGATCGTAAATATAATTGAATATGGTTTAATGGATACATCCATCCATCTATGGATACAATGAAACATAATTAAGTATATAAAGTCAACTTGTTTTTCCATTCTACCGCTAATTTAAAACATGAGCTAACGTTGCACAACACCTTATACCCTTTGACACTGAACAATGAGTTTTGCATCATTGCCAGTTATGCAAAGCTGCCGATGGTTTCAAATAGTTGCGTCTTAAAGGCCTACTGAAACCCACTACTACCGACCACGCAGTCTGATATTTATATATCAATGATGAAATATTAACATTGCAACACATGCCAATACGGCCAGTTTAGTATACTAAATTGCAATTTTAAATTTCCGGCAAGTTCCTGTTGAAAACGTCGTGGAATGATGACGCGTATGTTGACGTGTGCTTGTGACATTATTGGTTGGTGCGGACACTTTATCCCAGCACCACTCACGGCTAAAAGTCGTCTGCTTTAATCGCATAATTACACAGTATTTTGGACATCTGTGTTGCTGAATCTTTTAAAATTTGTTCAATTAATAATGGAGACTATAAAGAAGAATGCTGTTGGTGGAAAGCGGTGGATTGCAGCTGCCTTTAGCAACCAAAACACAGCCGGTGTTTCTTTGTTTGTTGTGAAGCTTTAATATGGGACAGAGCGGTCAAGCGAACATGTTTCTCTACCACATGTCAACCGGCAGGTTTCGGTGAGAAAATTGTGGTAATAAGTCGGGTCATACCGGAAACATGAGCGGAGCTTGTGTTGTTCTTCCTGCAGCAGCTGTCAAAGAGGCAGCTGTGACTTTCTTGGCTCCTCCATGGCTTCCATCAGAGACACTGGCGGTCACCACACCCCTTCAACTTTCAGGTATGACTTCATAATCTCACTAAAACACTAGTAACACAATAAGCAGATAAGGGATTTTCCAGAATTATCCGGGTACTCCGGCTTCCTCCCACTTCCAAAGACATGCACCTGGGGATAGGTTGATTGGCAACACTAAAATTGGCCCTAGTGTGTGAATGTGAGTGTGAATGTTGTCCGTCTATCTGTGTTGGCCCTGCGATGAGGTGGCGACTTGTCCAGGGTGTACCCCGCCTTCCGCCCGATTGTAGCTGAGATAGGCGCCAGCGCCCCCCGCGACCCCAAAAGGGAATAAGCGGTAGAAAATGGATGGATCCTAGTAAATGTGTGTGATAACATCTGAATCGCTCCTACTGCCGTCGCCTTTTTTAATATTTTTTTTTCTAGTGCTTCACTCTAACTTTCCTCATCCACAAATCTTTCATCCTCGCTCAAATTAATGGGGGAATCGTCACTTTCTCAGTCCGAATCACTCTTGCTGCAGGTGGCTATGATTATAAACAATGTGAGGATGTGAGGAACCTTACAACCCGTGACGTCACGCGCACATCGTCTGCTACTTCCGGTACAGGCAAGGCTTTTTTATTAGCGACCAAAAGTTGCAAACTTTATCGTCGATGTTCTCTACTAAATCCTTTCAGCAAAAATATGGCAATATTGCGAAAGGATCAAGTATGACACATAGAATGGACCTGCTATCCCCGTTTAAATAAGAACATCTCATTTCAGTAGGCCTTTAATGCCACAGATACTGTGATCATTGATTTAAACAGCTATGTGAGGTAGAGAAACATTAAAAACCTCATGAGGACAGAAACACTGTCAAGGAAACAAAGGTTCAGAACATTCAGAGTGAAATTCGAGCATTTAATAAACAACTATTTTAAAATGTTGATGGTTAAGTTTGAATAAGTTTTAGGCTATATTGTATTGATGAGGACGATGGATTATGATTGAGACATGAAGGTGCTCACCTGTTTTTCCCGTGTTTTTCATTGTGGTCTGGTTGGAGGACGCAGTGTTGAACTTGTCCAGTTCCAGCTCCTGGTACTCTTCTGACACCAGAGCCTGTTCATCGGTGATGTCAACGGGTGATTGGTTCTTTGCAGCACATTCTGGGTATAACGTGGACCACCCTCCAGGTCCATGACTTCCTAAAGAAACACAAACATGAGCAGTGTATTAAAAATATTGGTTGCTACATAATGCGACATTTCAAAGAACATTCCTGCTTACAGGTTTCAATATGGCCTTAAATGAATATGTTTAATTGATGCAGATGCAGTGCCCTTCACCCCTCTGACAACATTCAACTCATGGTTAACTTCCTCTAGGATCACTAAAGGAGAGCACAGAAAAGCATTCAGGAGTGAAGCAGAAAACTAGCAATCCACTTTAATCCTCTATCCTCTGCAGCCGCACTTTGACAATGAAATAATCCTAAAGCTTGATCTCTTCTTGGATACAACGAGCCGATGCAACAACAAAAGCTGAAGGATCAGGGAAACAAGGAAGCAATGTAACTTTTTCTGGGTTAAACCAATATTCTGGATGTCATTCCCTCCAGATTGAAATCAACTTTGCAGCTGAAGAAGACATGTGAGTTTTGCTTGACTAAAGCAGTTCAGATAAATCCTGCTAAGTATAAACAGACTTTGTCCTTGAGTCTTATCCAGGATTATTGGGGAATTATCAATTGTTTCACAATCCCTGCATTGCCAGTTGTTCTCACACATAATAGCAATAATCACATTCTTGCCACTGAACATGACTGCAGCTTTGCATCCAATCAAAACAGCACAAAGTATATTTTTACTGATTTGAAGATTAGGCTACCAACACTGGGTTTACACAACTCGTCGGGAGGCACTAGTCAAATTACCATATCAACACAAATATAAGACAACAACACCCATTTCAAACAACATTTCTAAGGCAAAATCCCGTTTTCAATATCAATGAAATACACTAACTGGTAGACACTGCAAAACAATATTGGATTTTCTTTTCAACACTTTGATGACGCTGCTTCACTAATCAGCCATATCTTCAAATCTCCTCCTCTGTTTTTTACAAGATACTTATCTAACGTGTGTTTCATCTTTCCAGGTTAGTGGGGTGTGTGTAAGTGACAAAAAGAAAATCTCTAAAAATATGCACTAAGCTCTGAAAAAATGCAATCAGCTGGTGCACTGAATGCAAGCTAGCAGCTAGCAGCTAGCACCTCTAATCGCTAGTTGGCAACTATACTACTGGAGCACGCTAAACGCCATCTCAAAAGACATTCCCCACTACAAAACAATCTAAACTACCATACAAACATTACTCTCTGAGTATCTAAGATATTTAATTGTGTATACTGAACAGACACACAGTACACTCAGAGTGATACATATAAATACAGTGGAATATTGATTTATCAAAGTCTCTATTTGGGACTTTTTCGGTTTACAAACCTTTATATAGCAACAAATATGCCTCTGCGTGCGATAAATGTTTCGGTGAACCTACGCTTCATTCAAGAATTAATAAATTTTACCTGCCACTTGTAGCCATCAGGGGCTGCAATTTTTATGACATCACTTCATTAGAAATCATTCTGTTTGATCAGAAATGTTTTCACTGTGTCCAAACTCTCACAGTCTTGCTGTAGAGATTTGGGTAACGAGACAACCCCTTTGAGCTAGTGTTACTGCATTGCACACCTGTGTAGTGAAAACCATTTCGGTGACTACCTCTTGAAGCTCATCGAGAGAATGCCAAGAGTGTGCAAAAAAGTAATCAGAGCAAAGGGTGGCTATTCTGAAGAAACTACAATATAAAACATGTTTTCAGTCATGTTACCTTTTTTTGTTAAGTACATAACTGTACATGTGTTCACTCATAGTTTTGATGCCTTCAGTGACAATCTATAAACAGTCATGAAAATAAAATAAGCGCAAAGGGTGGCTATTTTGAAGAAAATAGATAGAATATAAAACATGTTTTCAGTCAGTTTACCTTTTTTTGTTAAGTACATAACTCTACATGTGTTCACTCATAGTTTTGATGCCTTCAGTGACAATCTATAAATAGTCATGAAAAAAAAAAATATATATATATATACATATTTATTTATATATATGTACATATATTCATATATATATATACACACATATACATATACACATAGTAACATATATATATATATATATATATATATATATATATATATATATATATATATATATATATATATATATATATATATGTATAGGTCAGGAAAAAACTCAGAGGCTATTTCATCCCTACAAGCTTGTTTCGCAGGTTTCCCATGCTTTTCAGGAGGATTTTCCCATGAAAATCCCCTGAAGAGCATGGGAAACCTGGGCTTGTAGGGATGAAATGGCCTCTGTGTTTTTTCCTGACCGAACGTATATTCCGGTCTACCCTGGTAGTGAGCACAGTATAACAGATAAACCACAGAAACACATTTCTTGATGAACCGAACGGAGACCATTGTATCGATCAGTTCAATACGAATGTGTATTGTTGCACCCCTAATATACATATATATATATATATATATATATATATATATATATTATATATATATATGTATGTATGTATGTATGTGGGTAAGGAGTCTGTTAAATTAGAACAAGTTTTTTCTGCTTTGAGTGTTTCAGAGTTGGACATGTGTTCTACTGAGGTGGCTAACTATGATGCGTGCAGTTTATCAAAGCAACAAACAAACAATCGGAAAATCCCCGTTACTGAGGTGGCTAACCATGATGCGTGCAGTTTATCAAAGCAACAAACAAACAATCGGAACATTCCCGTCGTATCAATTCCTAGATATGGCCGTAATTATACTGAATGCACTGGGCATAATAAACACAACATTATTAATATTGCTACTACGGATAATTTGATCAAAAATTCCCTAAAACAGCCCACTACCTATAATATAGGTTTTTTAAACATAAGATCATTGTCTCCCAAAACGTTGTTAGTTAATGATATTATCAGAGACAACAATCTTAACGTCATCGGTCTCAGTGAAACCTGGCTTAAACCAAACGACTTTTTTGCGCTAAATGAGGCATGTCCTCCTAACTTTACACATGCGCATATTGCCCGTCCGCTTAAAAGGGGTGGGGGGGTCGCACTAATATACAACGAAAACTTTAACCTTAGTCCTAACATAAATAATAAATATAAATCGTTTGAGGTGCTTACTATGAGGTCTGTCACACCGCTGCCTCTACACCTGGCTGTTATCTACCGCCCCCCAGGGCCCTGTTCGGACTTTATCAATGAATTCTCAGAGTTCGTTGCTGATCTAGTGACACACGCCGATAATATAATCATAATGGGGGACTTTAATATCCATATGAATACCCCATCGGACCCACCGTGCGTAGCGCTCCAGACTATAATTGATAGCTGTGGTCTCACACAAATAATAAATGAACCCACGCATCGCAACGGTAATACGATAGACCTAGTGCTTGTCAGGGGTATCACCGCTTCCAAAGTTACGATACTCCCGTATACTAAAGTATTGTCCGATCATTACCTTATAAAATTCGAGGTTCAGACGCATGTTCGTCAAACTAATAATAATAATAACTGCTATAGCAGCCGCAACATTAATACGGCCACAACGACAACTCTTGCTGACCTACTGCCCTCGGTAATGGCACCATTCCCAAAGTATGTGGGCTCTATTGATAACCTCACTAACAACTTTAACGACGCCCTGCGCGAAACCATTGATAACATAGCACCGCTAAAGTTAAAAAAGGCTCCAAAAAAGCGCACCCCGTGGTTTACAGAAGAAACTAGAGCTCAGAAATTATTATGCAGAAAGCTGGAACGCAAATGGCGCACGACTAAACTTGAGGTGCACCATCAAGCATTTAGTGATGGTTTAAAAACTTATAAACGCATGCTTACCTTAGCTAAAGCTAATTATTACTCAAATCTCATCCACCGTAATAAAAACGATCCTAAATTTTTGTTTAGTACGGTAGCATCGCTTACCCAACAAGGGACTCCTTCCAGTAGCTCCACCCACTCAGCTGATGACTTTATGCAATTCTTTAGTAAGAAAATTGAAGTCATTAGAAAGGAGATTAAAGACAATGCGTCCCAGCTACAACGGGGTTCTATTAACACTGACACGATTGTATATACGGCGGATACTGCCCTCCAAAATAGTTTCTCTCGTTTTGAGGAAATAACATTAGAGGAATTGTTACAACGTGTAAATGGAATAAAACAAACAACATGTTTACTAGACCCTCTTCCTGGGAAACTGATCAAGGAGCTCTTTGTATTATTAGGTCCATCAGTGCTAAATATTATAAACTTATCACTTTCCTCGGGCACTGTTCCCCTAGCATTCAAAAAAGCGGTTATTCATCCTCTTCTTAAAAGACCTAACCTCGATCCTGACCTCATGGTAAACTACCGACCGGTGTCTCACCTTCCCTTTATTTCAAAAATCCTCGAAAAAATTGTTGCGGAGCAGTTAAATGAACACTTAGCGTCTAACAATCTATGTGAAACCTTTCAATCCGGTTTCAGGGCAAATCACTCGACGGAGACAGCCCTCGCAAAAATGACTAATGATCTATTGCTAACGATGGATTCTGATGCGTCATCTATGTTGCTGCTCCTCGATCTTAGCGCTGCTTTCGATACCGTCGATCATAATATTTTATTAGAACGTATCAAAACACGAATTGGTATGTCAGACTTAGCCCTGTCTTGGTTTAACACTTATCTTACTGATAGGATGCAGTGTGTCTCCCATAACAATGTGACCTCGGACTACGTTAAGGTAACGTGTGGAGTTCCCCAGGGTTCGGTCCTTGGCCCTGCACTCTTCAGCATCTACATGCTGCCGCTAGGTGACATCATACGCAAATACGGTGTTAGCTTTCACTGTTATGCTGATGACACCCAACTCTACATGCCCCTAAAGCTGACCAACACGCCGGATTGTAGTCAGCTGGAGGCGTGTCTTAATGAAATTAAACAATGGATGTCCGCTAACTTTTTGCAACTCAATGCCAAAAAAACGGAAATGCTGATTATCGGTCCTGCTAGACACCGAACTCTATTTAATAATACAACTCTAACATTTGACAACCAAACAATTAAACAAGGCGACACGGTAAAGAATCTGGGTATTATCTTCGACCCAACTCTCTCCTTTGAGGCACACATTAAAAGCGTTACTAAAACGGCCTTCTTTCATCTCCGTAATATCGCTAAAATTCGCTCCATTCTGTCCACTAAGGACGCTGAGATCATTATCCATGCGTTTGTTACGTCTCGCCTCGACTACTGTAACGTATTATTTTCGGGTCTCCCCATGTCTAGCATTAAAAGATTACAGTTGGTACAAAATGCGGCTGCTAGACTTTTGACAAGAACAAGAAAGTTTGATCACATTACGCCTGTACTGGCTCACCTGCACTGGCTTCCTGTGCACTTAAGATGTGACTTTAAGGTTTTACTACTTACGTATAAAATACTACACGGTCTAGCTCCATCCTATCTTGCCGATTGTATTGTACCATATGTCCCGGCAAGAAATCTGCGTTCAAAGGATTCCGGCTTGTTAGTGATTCCCAAAGCCCAAAAAAAGTCTGCGGGCTATAGAGCGTTTTCCGTTCGGGCTCCAGTACTCTGGAATGCCCTCCCGGTAACAGTTCGAGATGCCACCTCAGTAGAAGCATTTAAGTCTCACCTTAAAACTCATTTGTATACTGTAGCCTTTAAATAGACTCCCTTTTTAGACCAGTTGATCTGCTGTTTCTTTTCTTTTTCTTCTATGTCCCACTCTCCCCTGTGGAGGGGGTGGAGGGGGTCCGGTCCGATCCGGTGGCCATGTACTGCTTGCCTGTGTATCGGCTGGGGACATCTCTGCGCTGCTGATCCGCCTCGACATCTCTGCGCTGCTGATCCGCCTCCGCTTGGGATGGTTTCCTGCTGGCTCCGCTGTGAACGGGACTCTCGCTGCTGAGTTGGACCCGCTTTGGACTGGACTCTCGCGACTGTGTTGGATCCATTGTGGATTGAACTTTCACAGTATCATGTTAGACCCGCTCGACATCCATTGCTTTCCTCCTCTCTAAGGTTCTCATAATCATTATTGTCACAGACGTCCCACTGGATCATTATTGTCACCGATGTCCCACTGGGTGTGAGTTTTCCTTGCCCTTATGTGGGCCTACCGAGGATGTCGTGGTGGTTTGTGCAGCCCTTTGAGACACTAGTGATTTAGGGCTATATAAGTAAACATTGATTGATTGATTGATATATATATATATGTATGTATATATATATATATGTATGTATGTATATATATATATATATATATATATATCCATCCATCCATCCATCATCTTCCGCTTATCCGAGGTCGGGTCGCGGGGGCAGCAGCCTAAGCAGGGAAGCCCAGACTTCCCTATCTCCAGCCACTTCGTCTAGCTCTTCCCGGGGGATCCCGAGGCGTTCCCAGGCCAGCCGGGAGACATAGTCTTTCCAACGTGTCCTGGGTCTTCCCCGTGGCCTCCTACCAGCTGGACGTGCCCTAAACACATCCCTAGGGAGGCGTTCGGGTGGCATCCTGACCAGATGCCCGAACCACCTCATCTGGCTCCTCTCGATGTGGAGGAGCAGCGGCTTTACGTTGAGCTCCTCCCGGATGGCAGAGCTTCTCACCCTATCTCTAAGGGAGAGCCCCGCCACCCGGCGGAGGAAACTCATTTCGGCCGCTTGTACACGTGATCTTATCCTTTCGGTCATGACCCAAAGCTCATGACCATAGGTGAGGATGGGAACGTAGATCGACCGGTAAATTGAGAGCTTTGCCTTCCGGCTCAGCTCCTTCTTCACCACAACGGATCGATACAACGTCCGCATTACTGAAGACGCCGCACCGATCCGCCTGTCGATCTCACGATCCACTCTTCCCCCACTCGTGAACAAGACTCCTAGGTACTTGAACTCCTCCACTTGGGGCAGGGTCTCCTCCCCAACCCGGAGATGGCACTCCACCCTTTTCCGGGCGAGAACCATGGACTCGGACTTGGAGGTGCTGATTCTCATTCCGGTCGCTTCACACTCGGCTGCGAACCGATCCAGTGAGAGCTGAAGATCCCGGCCAGATGAAGCCATCAGGACTACATCATCTGCAAAAAGCAGAGACCTAATCCCGTGGCCACCAAACCGGAACCCCTCAACGCCTTGACTGCGCCTAGAAATTCTGTCCATAAAAGTTATGAACAGAATCGGTGACAAAGGACAGCCTTGGCGGAGTCCAACCTTCACTGGAAACGTGTCCGACTTACTGCCAGCAATGCGGACCAAGCTCTGACACTGATCGTACAGGGAGCGGACCGCCACAATAAGACATTCCGATACCCCATACTCTCTGAGCACTCCCCACAGGACTTCCCGAGGGACACGGTCGAATGCCTTCTCCAAGTCCACAAAGCACATGTAGACTGGTTGGGCAAACTCCCATGCACCCTCAAGAACCCTGCCGAGAGTATAGAGCTGGTCCACAGTTCCACGACCAGGACGAAAACCACACTGTTCCTCCTGAATCCGAGGTTCGACTATCCGGCGAAGCCTCCTCTCCAGTACACCTGAATAAACCTTACCGGGAAGGCTGAGGAGTGTGATCCCACGATAGTTGGAACACACCCTCCGGTCCCCCTTCTTAAAGAGAGGGACCACCACCCCGGTCTGCCAATCCAGAGGTACCGCCCCCGATGTCCACGCGATGCTGCAGAGTCTTGTCAACCAAGACAGCCCCACAGCATCCAGAGCCTTAAGGAACTCCGGGCGGATCTCATCCACCCCCGGGGCCTTGCCGCCGAGGAGCTTTTTAACTACCTCAGCGACCTCAGCCCCAGAAATAGGAGAGTCCACTACAGATTCCCCAGGCACCGCTTCCTCAAAGAAAGACGTGTTGGTGGGATTGAGGAGGTCTTCGAAGTATTCCCTCCACCGATCCACAACATCCGCAGTCGAAGTCAGCAGAACACCATCCGCACCATACACGGTGTTGATAGTGCACTGCTTCCCCTTCCTGAGGCGCCGTATGGTGGTCCAGAATCGCTTCGAAGCCGTCCGGAAGTCGTTTTCCATGGCTTCCCCGAACTCTTCCCATGTCCGAGTTTTTGCCTCCGCGACCGCTAAAGCTGCACACCGCTTGGCCCGTCGGTACCCGTCCACTGCCTCCGGAGTCCTATGAGCCAAAAGAACCCGATAGGACTCCTTCTTCAGCTTGACGGCATCCCTCACTGCTGGTGTCCACCAACGGGTTCTGGGATTACCGCCACGACAGGCACCAACAACCTTGCGGCCACAGCTCCAATCAGCCGCCTCGACAATAGAGGTTCGGAACATGGTCCACTCGGACTCAATGTCCCGCACCTCCCTCGTGACATGTTCAAAGTTCTCCCGGAGGTGTGAATTGAAACTCTCTCTGACAGGAGACTCTGCCAGACGTTCCCAGCAGACCCTCACAATGCGCTTGGGCCTGCCAGGTCTGTCCGGCATCCTCCCCCACCATCGCAGCCAACTCACCACCAGGTGGTGATCGGTAGAAAGCTCCGCCCCTCTCTTCACCCGAGTGTCCAAAACATGAGGCCGCAAATCCGATGACACAACTACAAAGTCGATCATGGAACTGCGGCCTAGGGTGTCCTGGTGCCAAGTGCACATATGGACACCCTTATGTTTGAACATGGTGTTTGTTATGGACAATCCGTGACGAGCACAAAAGTCCAATAACAAAACACCACTCGGGTTTAGATCCGGGCGACCATTCTTCCCAATCACGCCTCTCCAGGTTTCACTGTCGTTGCCAACATGAGCGTTGAAGTCTCCCAGTAGGACAAGGGAATCACCCGGAGGAGCACTTTCCAGTACTCCCTCGAGTGTACCCAAAAAGGGTGGGTACTCTGAACTGCTGTTTGGTGCGTAAGCACAAACAACAGTCAGGACCCGTCCCCCCACCCGAAGGCGAAGGGAAGCTACCCTCTCGTCCACTGGGTTGAACTCAAACGTACAGGCTTTGAGCCGGGGGGCAACCAGAATTGCCACCCCAGCCCGTCGCCTCTCACTGCCGGCAACGCCAGAGTGGAAGAGGGTCCAGTCCCTCTCGAGAGAACTGGTTCCAGAGCCCTTGCTGTGCGTCGAGGTGAGTCCGACTATATCCAGCCGGAACTTCTCTACCTCGCGCACTAGCTCAGGCTCCTTCCCCCCCAGTGAGGTGACGTTCCACGTCCCAAGAGCTAGCTTCTGTAGCCGAGGATCGGACCGCCAAGTGCCCTGCCTTCGGCTGCCGCCCAGCTCACAATGCACCCGACCTCTATGGCCCCTCCTATGAGTGGTGAGCCCATTGGAGGGATGACCCACGTTGCCTCTTCGGGCTGTGCCCGGCCGGGCCCCATGGGAACAGGCCCGACCACCAGGCGCTCGCCATCGTGCCCCAACTCCGGGCCTGGCTCCAGAGCGGGGCCCCGGTGACCCACGTCCGGGCGAGGGAAATCTGGGTTCATTTCGTTGTAATTCCATAGAAGTCTTTGAGCTGCTCTTTGTCTGATCACTCACCTAGGACCTGTTTGTCTTGGGAGACCCTACCAGGGGGCATGAAAACCCCCAGACAACATAGCTCCTAGGATCATTGGGACACGCAAACTCCTCTACCACGGTAAGGTAGCAGCTCAGAGAGGAGTATATATATATATATATATATATATATATATATATATATATACATACATATATATATATATCAATCAATCAATCAATGTTTACTTATATAGCCCTAAATCACTAGTGTCTCAAAGGGCTGCACAAACCACCACGACATCCTCGGTAGGCCCACATAAGGGCAAGGAAAACTCACACCCAGTGGGACATCGGTGACAATAATGATCCAGTGGGACGTCTGTGACAATAATGATTATGAGAACCTTAGAGAGGAGGAAAGCAATGGATGTCGAGCGGGTCTAACATGATACTGTGAAAGTTCAATCCACAATGGATCCAACACAGTCGCGAGAGTCCAGTCCAAAGCGGGTCCAGTCCAAAGCGGGTCCAACTAAAAGTGACATCAGTGTGTAAATGATATCACCACATGGGCTCAAGAACACTTCAGAAAACCACTGTCAGTAACTAAAGTTTGTCGCTACATCTGTAAGTGCAAGTTAAAACTCTACAATGCAAAACAAAAGCCATTTATCAACAACACCCAGAAACGGCACGGACTTTGCTGGGCCCGAGCTAATCTAAGATGGACTGATGCAAAGTGAAAAAGTGTTCTGTGGTCTGACAAGTACACATTTCAGATTGTTTTTGGAAACTGTGGAGGTTAGGTCCTCCGGAACAATGAGGAAAATAACTACCCAGATTGCCCTAGGCGCAAAGTTCAAAAGCTAGCATCTGTGATGGTATGGGGGTGTATTAGTGCCCAAGTCATGGGTAACTTACACATGAAGGCTCCATTAATGCTGAAAGGTACATACAGTTTTTGGAGCAACATATGTTACCATCCAAGCAACATTATCATGGACGCCCCTGCTTATTTCAGCAAGACAATGCCAAGCCACGTGTTACAACAGCAAGGCTTCATAGTACAAGAGTGCAGATACTAGACTGGCCTGCCTGTAGTCCAGACCTGTCTCCCACTGATAATGTGTTGTGCATTATAAAGCGTAAAATACGACAACGGAGACCCCGGACTGTTGAACAACTTAAGCTGTACATCAAGCAAGAATTAGGAAATAATTCCACCTGAAAAGCTTCAAAAGTTGGTCTGCTTGGTTCCCAAATGTTTATTGAGTGTTGTTGAAAGGAAAGGCCACGTAACACAGTGGTAAAAATGCCACTCTGGCAATTTTTTTGCAATGTGTTGCTGCCATTAAATTCTAAGTTAATGATTATTAGCAAAAAAAAAAAAAAAAAAAAGTTTCTCAGTTTAAACAATAAATATATCGTCTTTGCAGTCTATTCAATTAATTATAAGTTGAAAAAGGATTTGCAAATCTTTGTATTCTGTTTTTATTTACGAATTACACAATGTGCCAACTTCACTGGGTTTGGGTTTTGTACATATACATAGTTGACACAGAGGTAGATCTTTTTTGTTTTTTTGGTTGAGACCAGGGATCTTGGGCTTGAAAAGTTTGGTGACCATTGCATTAGCACATGATTCAAAGGGGGCAAAGTAAATCAATCGGGCAATTGCTACTTTTATTGCTGTCGACATGCGACCATTTTCTGTTGTGGAAAATGTCGGGTTTGCTGTGGACAATTGCGCCCTGTTACAAGATTCCTTCACAATGTTCTCATTCATCAGGTAACTGTATTCTCAGAGCCTTCAAGCGATCACGACTGGAATGTTCTGTTTGTCCAAGAGTACCTTTGTCCTCTCTTTCAAGCATCTTCATCAGTTCATGCTCATAGACTAAAGATTGGTCAGAGCGGTGATCTGATGAAGCCTGCTTGGATGAGAGGACAATTATATATTCTATGACAAATTGAACAGTCCAGTTTCAAGTGATTGAATGTGCTTAGAATTTTTTAAGTGTAATAAATGACATTTCTTGTCTGCAGTTTAAAAAAAAAGTCTACTATTTTACTACTAAATTGTGCAATATTCTGATCAATACAACACTTGCATGTAAAGTGGAGCTCAAACAATCATCAAAACATTCCAACATATTATTTTATAAAACAACATTTGAATAATTTATTGGCTAGTTTTCCTATGATCTTTAAGGAACTTTAAATAAAAGTAATTCTGTTTTAATGCAGTACTTTGGTTGGATACTTTTCTTAGGCATGCTAAGATATTTCACACATGCTATTCATATTCTGCTGTCTTATATTCAGAATTATAGTTCTTTTGTACACAGTAATAAGAGTGTTTTCAGTTTAGAAAACAAATCCATTAGACTATATTGAAATGTATTCAACAATACCATATTTCGTGCTGTGGGTCATAGTTTGGGTGTAAAAGAAGAGCAACCAAATGAATCCAGCCTGCATTTAGAAAGGATTACATTTGTTATTCATGGCTCGGTAGGAAACAACATTACCTGTAGCAGTGCAGCAATTTTCCCTTATCTCCCGTATTTATTAAGGCTACAATATCCCATTCCAATTCCATGCCAACACTGTAGAACGCTGCAGAGTGGAGTTACTGAAAACAGAATGATTGTTTATTAAAATAATGATTGACAATGGTCAAAGACTTGAGCAGCAGAATAGATTTTGATACGTTGAGAAGAAAACAGCATTGACCAGACATGTCAACAAACTATCTTGTCCTATTCACACCTTTAAGGCTAACAGCCAAGCAACATAATTGCAGTCATACAGTGCTGAAAATACTGTTAACAGAAGATAACATACAGGATCTTTTCTCTGTGCCTAATACAAACTAAATATGTTGCCTTTACATATATACACTTTTTTTCACCTTTGTAAAGTATACCAGACAGACACATCTACACATAGATATGGTTCATTTGCAAGCCAAAGCAGTGACAAATAAACAGGCCGATATAAAATACTGTACACTCGTGAAAATGAAAAGAGTAAATGCAAGATCAAATTATAACTGCACTTTGATCTGATACCATACTTAATAAATAATAACTACCGTATTTTTGGGACTACAAGTCGCAGTTTTTTTCATAGTTTGGCCTGTGGTGCGACTTATACTCAGGAGCGACTTATGTGTGAAATTATTAACACATTACCGTAAATATCAAATAATATTAATTAGCTCATTCACGTAAGGGAATAGACGTATAAGATTTCATGGGATCTATCGATTAGGAGTGATAGATTGTTTGGTAAACGTATAGCATGTTATATATGTTAGACTGTAGATACAGTGGGGGAGAAAAGCATTTAGTCAGCCACCGATTGTGCAAGTTCACCCACTTAAAATGATGACAGAGGTCTTTAATTTTCATCATAGGTACACTTCAACTGTGAGAGGCAGAATGTGAGAAAAAAATCCAGGAATTCACATTTTAGGAATTTTAAAGAATTAATTTGTAAATTAAGGTGGAAAATAAGTATTTGGTCAACCATTCAAAACTCTCACTGATGGAAGGAGTTTTTGGCTCAAAATCTCACGATACATGGCCCCATTCATTTTTTCCTTAACACGGATCAATCGTCCTGTCCCCTTAGCAGAAAAAAAGCCCCAAAGCATGATGTTTCCACCCCCATGCTTCACAGTAGGTATGGTGTTCTTGGGATGCAACTCAGTATTCTTCTTCCGCCAAACACGACGAGTTGAGTTTATACCAAAATGGATACATGGATGATACAACAGAGGATTGGGAGAATGTCATGTGGTCAGATGAAACCAAAATAGAACTTTTTGGTATAAACTCAACTCGTCGTGTTTTGAGAAAGAAGAATACTGAGTCGCATCCCAAGAACACCAAACCTACTGTGAAGCATGGGGGTGGAAACATCATGCTTTGGGGCTGTTTTTCTGCTAAGGGGATAGGACGATTGATCCGTGTTAAGGAAAGAATGAATGGGGCCATGTATTGTAAGATTTTGAGCCAAAACTTCCTTCCATCAGTGAGAGCTTTAAATGGTTGACCAAATACTTATTTTCCACCATAATTTACAAATAAATTCTTTAAAATTCCTAAAATGTCAATTCCTGGATTTTTTTCCCCACATTCTGTCTCTCACAGTTGAAGTGTACCTATGATGAAAATTACAGACCTCTGTCATCATTTTAAGTGGAAGAACTTGCACAATCGGTGGCTGACTAAATACTTTTTTGCCTCACTGTATTTGAATGACTCTTACCATAATATGTTACGTTAACATACCAGCCACCTTCTCAGTTGGTTATTTATGCGTCATATAACGTAAACTTATTCAGCCTGTTGTTGACTATTCTTTATTTATTTTAAATTGCCTTTCAAATTTCTATTCTTGGTGTTGGGTTTTATCAAATAAATTTCCCCGAAAAATGCGACTTATACTCCAGTGCGACATATATGTATTTTTCCTTCTTTATTATCCATTTTCAGCTGGTGGGACTTATACTTCGGAGCAACTTATACTCTGAAAAATACGGTATTTGTTTAAACTCCCTTGAAACCATTCGATGCCTGTCTACACTTACTAAATAAGATTTTACCATGAAATGTAATCAATTAAAACCTTCCTATTTTTAAATATGGTATTTGTGTTGCTACTAATTTCAACTATACTTTCATTTGATTCTATCTTGATTTTCACTCAGTCCTGTTACCCAAACATAGTGATTCTCTGAATTTTCTTGTCATACCCGCCCTTTGGAAAAAAATAACTGTTTACACCCCTCACATCCGTTTTGAAATATGAATGAGAACGTAGTTGCTGGCACCAACACCTAAGTGCCACATAGCTGAAAATATTGGGTATTATTTTCTCATGCCATAGGCAAAACATTTTTTATGTTTGTGTTGTTATGACCAGTTTCCTTTAAGAAAAAACAATTTTATAACAATAATAAAAAAAATACCAGCAGTTTGTTGGTGTCTTGCCAGAATTTGTATTTTCCAGAAATACAGATTTTTTGTTGCTGCTGTAGGAACACTTGCATTTAAGTGAGAAGAGGTACACTTTCATGTTTAGATACTAGTTTCATGAATTAATAACACAAAATGTGAATTGTTAAGATCATGGTTTGATTGTCAAATATGTTAGGTAATGTACACTGTGATATTTCTACCTGAATAAATGCTTCTGATATTCTGTACTTTACATATTGTACAAGTTAATGATCATCATATCTTTGCATGACAATGTCTTAATCTACTCTATTAAATCATAAAATGTTATATTAATAAGCCTGCTAAACATGTTGGAATTGCAGACTATCAATAAAAGAATATACCTTTTTTTTTTCAATCTGCCAGAAAACATTTATTTAGGTAGAAATACCACATATTATATCACGAAACATCTTTTAATTTTTTTTATGGTAATTACACCAGGTGTGACATGTAGTGCTGTCATTGTGAAGCGAGAAGTACAAACCCCGTTTCCATATGAGTTGGGAAATTGTGTTAGATGTAAATAGAAACGGAATACAATGATTTGCAAATCCTTTTCAACCTATATTGAGTTGAATATGCTACAAAGACAACATATTTGATGTTCAAACTGATAAACTTTATTTATTTTTTTGCAAATATTAACTTAGAATTTCATGGCTGCAACACGTGCCACAGTAGTTGGGAAAGGGCATGTTCACTACTGTGGAACATCACATTTTCTTTTAACAACACTCAATAAACGTTTGGGAACTGAGGAAACTAATTGTTGAAGCTTTGAAAGTGGAATTCTTTACCATTGTTGCTTGATGTACAACTTAAGTTGTTCAACAGTCTGGGGTCTTGTCGTATTTTACGCTTCATAATGCGCCACACATTTCCGATGGGAGACATGTCTGAACTACAGGCGGGCCAGGAAGGTACCCGCACTCTTTTTCTATGAAGCCACGCTGTTGTAACACGTGCCTTGGCATTGTTTTGCTGAAATAAGCAGGGGCGTCCATGATAACGTTGCTTGGATGACAACATATGTTGCTCCAAAACCTGTATGGACCTTTTAGCATTAATGGTGCCTTCACAAATGTGTAAGTTACCCATGCCTTGGGCACTAATACACCCCCATACCATCACAGATGCTGGCTTTTCAACTTTGCGTCTATAACAGTCTGGAGGGTTATTTTCCTCCCTGTTCCAGAGGACACCACGTCCACAGTTTCCAAATATAATTTGAAATGTGGACTCGTCAGCCCACAACACTTTTCGACCTTGCATCAGTCCATCTTAGATGAGCTCAGGCCCAGCGAAGCCAGCGGCGTTCCTGGGTGTTGTTGATAAATGGCTTTTGCTTTGCATAGTAGAGTTTTAATTTGCACTTACAGATGTAGCGACCAACTGTAGTTACTGACAGTGGTTTTATGAAGGGTTCCTGAGCCCATGTGGTGATATCCTTTATACACTGATGTCGGTTTTTGATGCAGTACCGCCTGAGGGCTCAAAGGTCCGTAATAACATCGCTTACATGCAGTGATTTCTCCAGATTCTCTGAACCTTTTGATAATTTTACGGACCGTAGATGGTAAAATCCCTAAATTCCTTGCAATAGCTCGTTGAGAAATGTTGTTCTAAAATTGTTCGACAATTTGCTTACAAATTGGTGACCCTCACCCTATCCTTGTTTGTGAATTACTTAGCATTTCATGGAAGCTGCTTTTATACCCAATCATGGCACCCGCCTGTTCCCAATTAGCCTACACACCTGTGGGATGTTCCAAATAAGTGTTTGATGAGCATTCCTCAACTTAATTAGTATTTTGTGCCACATTTTCCAACTTCTTTGTCAGTGTTGCTGGTATCAAATTCTATAGTTCATGATTATTTGCAAAAAAAAAAAAAAGTTTATCAGTTTGAACATCAAATATGTTAACTTTGTAGCATATTCAACTGAATATGGGCATAAAATGATTTGCAAATCATTGTATTCCGTTTATTATACATCCATCCATTTTCTGCCGCTTATTCCCGTTCGGGGTCGCGGGGGGCGCTGGCGCCTATCTCAGCTACAATCGAGCGGAAGGCGGGGTACACCCTGGACAAGTCGCCACCTCATCGCAGGGTTTATTATACATCTAACACAATTTTCCAACTCATGGAAACGAGTTTGTAATGTGATTGGTATGAGATGTGTTTTGACTACTGGAAAGTTCCTGTAGATTTTCTGTCGACAGTGTTTTTTTTCTGCTGAGCTTTTTTTCCATCTTATTAAGATAGTTAACGTAACAATCTACATTTTATGTTATCAATGCACTCAACTGTAATTCAAACACAGAAGTGAAGCTCCACCTCTCTGCAAGTTGCAAAGCGTGCCAGCAGGCAATCGTTACAGTGATGTCGCCACAAGGCAATCGACGATAAAATAATATTTTCTTGTCGGAGAAGACTCGCTGTGACTTTGGACATGGTATTTCCCTAATGTCCCTCTTTCTTTTTGCATTACTGCTTGCGATTCTCCTGCCTGAGGCTCAAGAGTAGCTGAACGTCATTACATTTTCCCACTCTACTGAATGGACCGAGGATCAAAAAGGAGTCCTAATCCAGAGCTACATGCATTAACCGAGCTTTGATCACAAAGAGTTACTAGTCCAAAAGACAATACTACCACAAATACAAATGACTTCATGAAGTCAGCATTTTCTATTCTTACATATTTTGTTGTCTAATCGCTGTTAAAAGTCAGATTTTTGCAATTTATTTCAACTTTTTTCAGAGTCGATAGGGCCATCTTCTTCTAGTCACCCCACTGCTGCTTCACTGTGACATATGCGACGCTGTTGCCTCCTGAGGGATGGCAGGAGTACTGCATACCTGAGCAACCCTAGTTTGACCAGTTTATCAAGCCTATTTGGTTGATGTTCGGTGGGCCAAAATAAAAGCTATGACTGGCCGGATGTGGCCCGCGGGCCACCAGTTTAATTGTCCTACTGTAGGAAGCTAAACATATGACAAAAACCTTCCTAATTGTTAGAAAGTCCACTGTTTAATGTTTGAATTTAAGCTTCTACTGATGAGAGTATTTGGCAAGCGCCGTTTTGTCCTACTAATTTCGGCAGTCCTTGAACTCGCCGTAGTTGTGTGGATAGTGGCGTAGGCCTGGGTCGGCAACAAATTGAAAGATATTGACCTCGAAATTATTGCCGGTAACTGATATTACTGCCATTATTTTTATGAGATCAAATGAACCATTGATGTAATAATAATGCATAACAATAATAATACATACATACTTTAAAATGCAACAAAAAGTGCATTTCTTGTATATTTTATCACTGTAATTGGAAAATAAAAATTAAATCTCCAATTTAAATAAAACCAAAAAATCCTAACAATAAACTTTTTTAGCAATATTTTGCACTTGAATAAAAATTACAAACAAAAGCAATACAATATCTTAAGGAAGGGATGGGGGCTTAAATATAAAGACAAAACTCTCTTTGGAATAAACTACCACTAGCTCTTCAATATACAACTACATTTGACTATTTTAAAAAACGATTCAAGGCCAAATTTGTTTAAAGTGAATTATGAGAAGGATGTTTGCTGTATATGAAATGTTTTGCAAATCACTTGTCTATTTTATTTCTCTTTTGCTTCTGTGTAAATTGTGACGTTTTGGGGGAGGTGTCTTTACAAGACCTTTGGGTCTTCTTAACCTGTCCGGCATATGTTTTTACTTTACATTGTACTTTTGTATAATATTCTTTCTTTCTCGCTCCCTGTATGCATAAAGGGAAAAAAGAGGGGGAGAGCTTGGTTACACTAACCCACCTCCAGCAGAGTACGGGCAAACTTATAAAACGGCTTATAAAACATCCATCCTTCCATTTTGTGCCGCTTATTCCTTTTGGGGTCGCGGGGGGTGCTTATCTCAGCTACAATCGGGCGGAAGGCGGCGTACACCCTGGACAAGTCGCCACCTCATCGCAGGGCCAACACAGATAGACAGACAACATTCACACTCACATTCACACAGTAGGGCCAATTTAGTGTTGCCAATGAACCTATCCCAAAGTGCATGTAGAGTACCTGGAGGGAACCCACGCATTCACGGGGAGGACATGCAAACTCCACACAGAAAGATCCCGAGCCCGGGATTGAACCCTGACCACTCAGGACCTTCATATTGTGAGGCAGACGCACTAACCCCTCTGCCACCATGAAGCCCGGCTTATGAAACACTGTGGCTTATTTATGTTTTTTTGTATGTTCATGGCCAACAGAGACACTGAAAAGGAGCGGTATTGTTTGTGCTATGGTGCCATCTTTTGGACGAGATCGCTCAAAACAAATTGGCAACGTACATCCTGTTTCGAGCCTTAAACCTGAAGAATAACCATCAATAACGTTTTTGCCCGAAAGAGTTCTTCATTCATCACTCCGAGCAACGTTTGTAGGTTTTACAATATAACTAAAACAATTCATGCTTACTAAAACGCCCCATGTGAGATGCCTGTAAGAGTGTTTTCACGTAAAGCCTATTTTTATGTGCTATCGTAATGTAAGCAAGCTCTCGTATTTAGCATTAGCGATAATGCTAACATGTTTACAAGTATGTTTGTTAGTAATATGAACTTAAAACTTTTTTCTGTTTGTATTGTTTCAGTTTCGTAAATTCACCAAAACGTCTCTGTGGAGTTATGACTTATTTTGTGTTTAATCAGCGAAGTTACTGTACATACACCGTTTGGCAAACAATTAAGGTATGCAAATAAAAATGTACACAATATTTCTGTGTAAATACATTTTACAGTGCATATATCTGCAGCTTAAAAGTTTGTGATACTATATGTAAAAAATATTTGTTTCTTCTAAAATTTGGTGGGTGCGTCTTAAATACCGATGCA